>NW_022437052.1:5056120-5169894 GCF_009761245.1 Sapajus apella
CAACCCTAACCCCAACCCCAACCCCAAACCCAACCCTAACCCCAACCCCAACCCCAACCCTAACCTTAACCTCCTCTTTCCACCTGTGGCATGCTTTGCTCGTTTCCACCGCAGTTCCAGGACTCATAGCTGCTTTTAACAGTGAGAGTGGGAGAGACAGGTCCACATGGTCTTGTTCATCCAGGGAGGCTGCCTGCATTTTTGAGCCATGCACGTGGGCAGAGGTGCCTCTGTTTCTGGAGCTGGGGAGCCAGGGCACAGGGGTGGGTTGGGCAGGGTGGAGGTTAAGCCAAAAGGAGGATGCTCAGTGTGGAGCCTGGGGCTTGCCAGGGCTCCCAGTGAACGGGGCTCCTCCTCTCAGTTCACACGACCTTCTGCAAGGTGACACAGTCTAGACAGGATGGAGCCCAGGCTGGGGTCCAGGGACCTCAGCTCCCAAGGCCCTCATTCCATCACTCCAGGGGTGCCACTGCTAGAGGAACATACAGAGGACAGACACAGAATTCTCTCCTAGACAGAAGGCAAGAGGGATGTGGGGGCATCTGCGATGTTTGCAAAATTCTCATGGAGAAGAGGGATCAGGCTTTTATTCCCAGTAAGCCACAGAGAACACGCATTACCCTGGGGCCTTCAAGTGTGGGGCCATGTGGAAGATTCCCTTACCCCCTTCTCCTCCTATACATATCCCTTTGCCAGGTGACACTAGCTTACTCCCCCATGGAGACAGAGCAGCTGCCCCCTGCATCCAGGACCCCACTGACCACGGCCTGCAGAGGAGGGACCATTCATCTGAGGCCAGCCTGTATCCAGGGCCCTGCTGACCACAACCTGCAGCAGGAGGGACCATCCATCCGAGGTCAGCCTGCGTCCAGGACCCTGCAGACCACTGCCGGCAGCAGGAGAGACTGTCCATCCAAGACCAGCCTGAATCCAGGATACCACTGATGACAGCCTGCAGAGGAGGGACTGTCCATCCGAGGCCAGCCTGCAACCATTGGCCATGGCCTACAGGAGAGTAACCATCCACCCGAGGCCCTGCTGACCCATAGCTCTGCACATCTGCTCTTTTGGTTGTGGGTGGTCTCTCAGCAGCACAGCTGTTGCGTGGAGAACTTGAACAGGAGGTACTTGCCATGTGAAGACCTCTCAGCTGCTTTCAGAAGCTGAAGTCCCTGCTGGTGTCCCTGAATCTGGCTATTAATGAGGACGGACGCAGGTGTTGGCAGACCACACTTTGAGAGGGCCTGGTGCTGGCACTGAGGCCAGGTCTGAAGAGGCACAGGCCCTGGAGGGGGTGGGCGCTGCACCCTGGAGTGGAGAACCTGCCTTTACGGATGCATGAAGCTGGCCGGCTGCCAGATGCCTCCAGGAGAGGAGACAGGATGCTGTACTCCGGGCCTGAGATGGCAGGATCAGGAAGGGACCATGGGTCACCTGCGTGGCAGCCTCTGGGGCTGGGCTTCTGGCTGCCCTGGCTCCCAGCCCAGTTGGTCCTTGGTGTGGGTCAGGAGCTTCTAGGATTCCTATCTCACTGAGTAATTGGTTCTTGTCTTCTCTGCAGTGTTTCCCGTGGGGTGCAGAGTCCACTGCCCAGGCAGCTCACGTGCATCCTGGAAGCTCACGTGGTCCTCGTCTCCTGAACCCAGCTTGCAGTGGCGGTTTTCAAGTCCAGCTGGTCGGGCACCTCCTCTCCTGCGTCCTGGGCTCCGTGGGTCCTGCTGGGTCTGAGCTGCATGGGACCCACTGGTTTATGGCCCCTGCACTTGATTTTCCTCCACCGTGGCTGTGGGGCAAGTGCCCGGGGGGCTGGGCACATGGGGTGCCTGATCTGCTTTCTGGAGGGTCCCTGATAAGCGGCTCAGTGCCCGGCCTTGTGAGGACCTCGTTGGATTCTCTGTGTCTCAGGAATGCTGCTGGATTTGGGAGCCAGTGTCCACTGAGAGGCAGAGTCTGGGGTCAGGGGACCGGAGCATGAGTCTTGTCTTTGCCGCTGACCTTGCCCTGCCTGGACACAGCTTCTCTGTTTGTAAAGTGAAGTGAAACTCACCAATGGCCCTAGGGGCCTTTCTTCCTTCTGGCCACAGTCTACTGAGATTGTCACCGTCCCTGTTGTAGATCTGGGAGTCTTGTGCTCAGGTTGGGTGTGTCAGAAATGGAAACACACCGCCTTTCCTGGACTGTCCATTCCTGGGGTCACATGCTAAGCTCCCCCAAGCCTGAGGTATCCCCAGCTCCAGCCTCATCCCAGAGACTGGTCACCAGTCTCTGGTCTGCAGAGACTAGGCAGGACCAAGTTGGGGTCTCCATGGCCAGGCCCAGAAGGCTGTGCATTCCCATGCCACCAGGGGCTCAGCCACACTTTCGGGTTCAGCAAGGATGTCCGTGGGTCACCCCTGGTTCTTTGATCCTGTGCTGATTTAGAATCTGAATCTCTGCACTTGGGAAAGCCTTAGGAGTCGAGAGCTGCAGAGAGAAAGCAACAAGAGACCCCCAACAGGGACTGGAGGGACCCTGAGCCCCCCTGAGCTGCTGGTGGTCCTGAGATTCCATGGACGCCTGTGCTCAGACCTGCATGGGGTCCCTCGGTCTTCAGCCCCTGCCACTGATGGACAGATTGCCCCTCAGTCTGCCCAGCTGTTTGCAAGCGAACAGGCAGAGAGCCGGAGAGAGAAGCTGGAAAGGCACACCTGCCTCTGCTCTGGTAATTAATTCAGGTTAAATTAAAAAGGGACCAGTGTGCCCACAGATGCAGCAAGCAGCAGGGAAAGGAAATTGGTTTTCTTGAGCCCAGCAAGAGAGATGTTGCTGTGAGACGCCCCTCCCTCCGCTTGCAGTCCTGTCCCCAGATACCTGGTGGTGGCCTCTGCTTTCTGGGTGCTGTATTCCACCTTCACAGGGATGGCTCAGACCCTGGGACGGATCTGGGGCCCCTCAGCTGCCCCGTGCACTCTGGGGCTGGAGCTCTGTCAAGGCAGTGGTGGACATGGGATTGGTGGCAGTGACCCTGCACCCCAGCCCCACGGCCTGGGGGCAACCAGAAGATGCAAGAAGGGGAGGAGCAGAGGAGGTACTTTGGGAGTCAGGAGCCTCACTTCTCATGCTGCTCAGCGGGGACTGTGGGGCCAGCTGGTGGGATGCATTCTACAGGGGCTTTCCACGGCTGGAAGGTCCCTTAGGGCCTCTTCTCAAGCGGCAGGAGCGAGTGCACCTGCTGTTCCCAAGTGCCGGAAGATTCCAGGAGGGCAGGGCTGTTGGATCTGCTCTGAACCACTCAAGCTGAGCTCCGATCTGCATGGGGTCCCTCGGTCCAGTGATGGTGGAGGGCTCAGAGTAGGTGCAGGGCTCAGTGTTGGTGGAGGGGTCAGCATTGGTGGAGGGTCAGTGTTGGTGGAGGGTCAGCGTTGGTGGAGGGTCAATGTTGGTGGTAGGGTTAGCGTTGCTGGAGTGGTCAGCGTTGGTGGAGGGTGAACGTTGGTGGAGGGGTCAGCGTTGGTGGAGGGTGAGCGTTGGTGGAGGGGTGAGCGTTGGTGGAGGGTGAACGTTGGTAGAGGGTCAGCGTTGGTGGAGGGTGATTGTTGGTGGAGGGGTCAGCGTTGGTGGAGGGTGAGCGTTGGTAGAGGGTGAGCGTTGGTGGAGGGTGATTGTTGGTGGAGGGTGAGCGTTGGTGAAGGGGTCAGCGTTGGTGGAGTGGTCAGCGCTGGTGGAGGGTGAGCGCTGGTGGAGGGTGAGCATTGGTGGAGGGTGAGCGTTGGCGGAGGGTGAGCATTGGTGGAGGGGTCAGCGTTGGTGGAAGGGTCAGTGTTGGTAGAGGGTCAGTGTTGGTGGAGGTTCAGTGTTGGTGGAGGGTGAGCATTGGTGGAGGGTCAGCGTTGGTGGAGGGGTCAGCATTGGTGGAGCGGTCAGCATTGGTGGAAGGTGAGCATTGGTGGAGGGTCAGCGTTGGTGGAAGAGTCAGTGTTGGTGGAGGGTGAGCATTGTTGGAGGGTCAGCGTTGGTGGAAGGGTCAGTGTTGGTGGAGGGTCAGTGTTGGTGGAGGGTGAGCATTGGTGGAGGGTCAGTATTGGTGGAAGAGTCAGTGTTGGTGGAGGGTCAGTGATGGCGGAGGGTGAGCATTGGTGCAGGGTCAGTGTTGGTGGAGGGTGAGCATTGGTGGAGCAGTCAGCGTTGGTGGAGCGGTCAGCGTTGGTGGAGGAGTCATTGATGGCAGAAGGGTCAGCGTTGGCTTTGTTTCCTTCTGCATATTGTTGGCCACATCCTTGGCCTGGGGGAAGGGCCGCCTGGAGGCGTCTTGGCCCTTTGGAGGCCCCGCCCTGACCTCTGGGCAGAGCTTGATGCTGTTCACCAAGGGGGAAGCTGCATCTCTGTAGGCAAGAGCATGTGTCCAGGGGTCAGGCAGGAGCTGGGGCTGCCTGTCCCGTCTCACTCAGAGCCATGTCCACCTGTGGACCAAGGAGACGTCTAGATTCCCCAGGGGGACCTCCACTCTGCTAGCTTCAGAGACCCACCCTACAAGAGGGTTTCCAGGTGGGGCGGTGGCCTTATCCATGTGGCCTTCCCCCTGGGGGTTCTTGGGGTGCAGCTCCCGTCACGTGGCTGCCTCTCACACTGGCTCCTAGGGTGAGCACGTGGCTGCCCCTGCTTCCGGCCCACACCCCTCTGTCACTGGGGTGTTTTCATGTGGGCTTTGATTCAGGATTGTTCATGAGGGAGCAGCACTTGGGGACTCAGTCTGAGACCTCAGTGGAACATGTCTTTGCCCGATGTGACAATGACTTCCTGTGATATTTGCCGGGAGCCAGGCGCCCTGGGGGCTTCAACGTGGGAGATCGAGCTGGAACATCAAACCATCCTCAGGGCTGCCTGGGGATTTGCAGTCTTCACTTCCACATCCCACGTCCGCACACCAAAATGCCCCAGCATGCGCTTGAGGAACCTGGGCTCTCAGCCGTGGGAGATCCTCTCTGGGTTGCAGGGGTCCGAGCCCACCTGGATCTGGACTCCCAGATCCTCCTCCAGTCAGCAGCTGAGTTTGCACAACTCCTGCTAGCTGCTTCTCTGTGATCTGCTACACCCCAAGGACTGCTCGGAGCCTTGAGGCCCAAAGCACCCCACCTGCACGTCCAATGCCAGGGGTCACCCCTTCTTCACTCAGTCCCCAGTTCAAATGCTGAGCTCTTCCGGAAATACCCCTGCAGACGCCCGCAAATAATGCTTAGGCAGATAGCTAGGCACCCGTGACCCAGTCAAGGGGACATAAATTACACATCCTGTGGAGTTTGGAGGCTTCTGCCTGCACCCTGCCCACCCTTACCATCTGTCTCTTCTGCACCCCCTCTGCCCCCACCTCTCCCTCTTCTCCTGTCTCTCTCTTTTCTTAGTCATGTAAAACAGCTCACAATTTTCTCCAGATTCACTGAAGACAAACCAAAACCACAAAACCAAGACAAAACAACATGACCCGTCCCCCCAAAACATCAGCCTTTCATATCATTCCCTAAGAAGTAAAAACAGCAGAAGTCATCCACGCAGAGTAATTGTTACCCGCGAACCTATCCACGACGCATTTTCCTTCGGGCTACAGGGAAAGAATTTTGCAAAATTTGACCTCCGATAAGTGGACATTGATGCCACAAAGATGGGGATGTTGAGGACTGGGCGGGGAGTGGTCTGCACCGACCCAGTGACTAACCTCAGCCTGTCCAGGCCACAGGCTCCCAAAAGACCCCTGTGTGAAAAGCCGTGATCATGAAAATGGATACAAATAACTCAGAGCAAATCGTAATTTTGTTGTAAAATGGAATGGAAGAAAAATGCTCTGTGAACATAATTTCAGGCAAATGAAAAACAAATTGATTAGAAACGAACTTCAAGGTTAGACCATTGGTCCAGGATTAATGACATTGGATCGATAGTGATTGCTCTGGAAAATACTTTTTCATTGAATGTCAACGAATGAAGGCAAGGTTACAATAAAGCTTTTGGTATTCAGATTGTTATTGGGATCAGCACCTCGTCACTCTGCACACACACACATGTACACAGACACGTGTACACAGGAGCACACACTTGCACACTGTGTATAGGAGGGGAAGGAAGGGAAGGGAAGCTTCCACATGGTCCCGTGCTTGAGGGCCCCAGGGTAAGTTGTGTTCTCTGTGGCTTACTGGGAATGAAAGCCTGATCCCTCTTCTCCACAAGAACCTTGCACACATGCTCCCTTCCTGGGAGCTGGCTGAGCTCTCCCACCCTGACTGGAATGTGTCTCTTCCTCGTGCAAACAGGGGGGATCTGGGGCTGCACAGCTGAGCCAGCATCCAGATCTTGGTGCTCTGTGGCCTGAGTGCTTGCTTGGTCTTGAATGGGGTTCCCCAGTCCTGATCTGTGCTCCCCAACCTTCCTCTGTGTGAGCCCCATAAGCTGTCTCCCCCTGGCATGTGTCCATTTCAAGGAAGATCACATGGTATGTACGTGGAGTCCTCCATCACATGTGAGGGGCATCTGGCACCTGGGACCGGACTCAGCCACTGTCCTGCTGCTGTCCTGTCCCTTGGCCGCTGCAGGGGCAACTCTGGCTCTCCCTATCTCCCCTGTTAGTGGTCCCCAGGACCTTCAGCCTCCCTCCCCTCCTGCCCTCTGGGTTGCCAACTCTCAGACTGGCCCCAAAGACCACCAGCCTCCGATGTCCGAGAAGTTCCCACAGACCTGACCTGCCAGGGCAGGGGTTAGAATCCACACCCCCACCCAGCCAGGGCCTCTTCCCCACCCCTTGGTGGGTGGGAGTGGTCTCCTCGCAGCCTTTCGGCTTCTGCAGCGCTGAACTTCACTGCCCTGGACAAGAGCCGGACTGAGGCAGCCAGCCAGGCTCAGCTAGGCCTCTGACCCACTGCCTGGCTTGGGTACAGTGGCTCCTCTCTGCCAGTGGCTAGGGGTGGCCTGGGTGTCCCCTTGAGTGCAGACGCCCTGGAATCCTGAGAGGCCCCCCATCCCCTGCCCAGTCAGCACTCGGTCCTTTCAGCAGGGGAGTTGGAGGACTCCGACTTCAACCTGGACCTGGGTTTGGAGAGGGCTTGTCCCTTTCACGATCCTCATACACCCCATGAAGCCACAGCTGGGGTCAGGCACAGAGCCTTCCAGGCCTCACGATGCTTCCTGAATTTGGAATGTGCATCTTCAAGCTGTTACCACGTCCCCCTTACCTGTTAGGGTCCCCACAGTGATGTTCGACCCAGGCTTCCAAAAAAAGCCACCCTTTTTCCACTAGCTAGTGTGGTTCTCTGAATAACCTGTATCTCACCAAAACAAAACATGACCCGTCCCCCCAAAACATCAGCCTTTCATATCATTCTCTAAGAAGTAAAAACAGCAGAAGTCACCCACCCAAGCTGCGCTTGACCTTCACCATGCGCAGTTCAGGGGACAGGGTTTGTCTCATTCACTGCTGGGTCCCCTGGTTTCATGGTGCTGGGTTTGAGGCACTGGGACCCTGAGAAACTTCGAGGCCTGAGCTAGTCTGGTAGGTGGGGCCTCCGGGGAGCCAACAAACAGGGCCTCCCGCACTGGGCTGCCCAGAAATGATTAACACGGGCGAAGGCTTTGTTTCTCCTGGGCTGGGACGGGGGTGCAGGTGGCCGGAGGGGCATGGCTCGGGCCAGCGCCTGTCTTATCTCTCCTCAGCCTCTCTGGTTTCAGCCTCTTATTTGTTCTGACATTAGGTGGGGTTATCTCCTGCTTGTGACATGTCAGTACAGCCCCAGATGCTGCTGGGAGTTTCTCTGGGGTTCTGGGGCCCTCTGGGGCTGGTTGAGAGAGGATTCACTACCCCTGGGGGGGGCTTCACCCCTCCCCAGTGCCCGAGCTCCAGAGGCCTGAGAGACGTCACTGCCTGCAGGGGCCACGGGGGTTTTCTTGTTTCTGTTTCTTACTTTTAAAAAGGATGTAGTTTCCTCCCCCAGAGCAGGGACTCCTCTGCCCATGGTGGTTCAGAGAGTATTGGCCCTTGCCTGGTGGCCAAGGTCTACCCTGCTCCAGCCTCTGGGACACACCTGTGGGCTGGGCCTCTTTGGCTTTTGGAGTCTGGGGCCTGCGTGTTGGGCTGGTGCCCTGGCGAGGTGTGGCCGGAGCCAGTGAAGGCCAAGGGTCCAGCGAGGGCTCTTCCTATGCAGGCCGAGGCCTGCAGGCTGGTCCCCACCTCTTCCTGCTACAGGGCCTCCTTCCTGACCCCCCTGGCCCTGCTCCCCTCATCTGGCCGCCCCAGAGGCCCTTCTTGTCGGCTCACTAGGCCCTCAGGAGGGTAAATCCAAAACCAGTGGAGATGGGGGCTCGATACCCACAGCCAGGAGCAAAGTGGGCCAGAAATGTGGCAGGTATCATCAGAAGTCTGATTAGATTCTCTGTGGAGCTGGAAACGCAAATATTGATAGAAGTCGGAAGACTTAGTGATCTTTAATCAGATATGATGTCACCTTGAACACCTGTTTCTGGACAGAGTTTCAAGAACATGTGACCTGTCTCACACGCTGGCACTGCCAAGGGAGGCTGATAGTGTAATCGAGGCAAAGCTTCTGGCCGGGGTCGGAGGGATAAGGAGGACATCGGGTGGCCCAGGCAGGCTGTTTGCTGAGCTGCCAGCACCGACCTCTGGGGCCTGGCCTACAGGACTCACCGAACCCCGCTGTCCCTGTCTGGCCTGGCCTGGCCAGCAGACATGGGCCAAACAGTGAGCTGTTCTCCAGCCCCCGGAACTTATCTTGAGTCAATAGAAATGCTGGGCAGTTATGGAGGCTATTAACAGGGGCCAGGAGACAAGGGCTGCATTCAGGCCCACAGCCTTGTTTCCAATGAGCTCAGCTGCTCCACAGCTGGGGCCAGGGACAGACTCGCACCCCCGCCTGCCAGGCCCGTCTTCCTCACTGGTAAACAAGGGGGCGGGAGACTGGAGACAAGGAACGGGGCACCAAATGCCTGGGAGCTGGATGTGTGGCCACTTTGAGGGGCCCGAGAAAGTCCTCGCGCCCCAGCAGCGAGGTGCAGGTACTAGGGCGGGGCAGCAGTCAGGGTGCACGGGAGCTGCCTACACAGGTGCGTGTGAACCAGGTGGCGTGTGGCCATTTCCTCCTTTTGCAGGACTGACCAGGACATGGTTGATAACACCTGCCTTTGCAAGACAGGGTTTTAGAGAAACACGCCTGATGGCCAAGAAAGTTTGGAGTCATTGACGTCAGCAAGAGTAGTGGGAACTTACACACTGGATCCCGGTATTTCTGGAGCGTTGAGGGCTGCAGGGGACCCTTGCTGTCAGAAACAGGTCTGGTGTGGATCAGTGAGCAGAAGGAGATGTCATCCTCACTGATGCATCCTGTCCCTTCTCCTTGGGCAGCTCTGGACCAGATGAAGACCACTAGGGACAGGTGTGGACACTGGGGGACAAGCTGTCTACTGATCTGGCCATACAGGCGTGGATGCTGGGGGACACGTCATCGACTGATCTGGCCACACAGATGTGGACACTGGGGGACAAGCTGTCCACTGATCTAGCCACACAGGCATGGATACTGGGAGACAAGCTGTCCATTGATCTGGCCTCATAGGCATGGACACTGGGGGACAAGCTGTTCACTGAACTGGCCACACAGGCATGGATGCTGGGGGACAAGCTCTACACTGATCTGGCCACACAGATGTGGACACTGGGGGACAAGCTGTCCACTGATCTGGCCACATAGGCATGGACACTGGGGGACAAGCTGTCCACTGATCTGGCCACATAGGCATGGACACTGGGGGAAAAGCTGTCCACTGATCTGGCCTCATAGGCATGGACACTGGGGGACAAACTATTCACTGAACTGGCCACACAGGCGTGGACGCTGGGGGACAAGCTGTCCACTGGTCTGACCACACAGGCCAGTGGTCCTCACACGTTGCCATATGCAGGAATAGCCTGAGGGTCTTGTGATTGAGGAGATCGGGGTGGAGCCCTGTGATTCTGGAGTGGCAGGTCCAGGAACCCCACTTTGAGTAGCCAGGCTGGGGACAACTCTGCGGGTGAAGTATCACCTCGAAAGAAACAGTATTTGCATTAAGCAATCCTCTGTTTGCCCTGAAGAGTCCATGGTGATGGATGACAATTTGAGGGGCTGCCCCTCTGGACTGCGCAGGTGGGACTCACAGTGGAGGAGGCACCCACACAGACTGGGCAGCATGGAGACCCTCAGATTACACAGTTACCCAGGTCTCCCAACAGCCTGGCTCCTTCACTGTGCGCCCTCCTGTGAAGCGGTGATGCGTTTTAGCACAGAGCCTTCCCCAGAGCCTGCGGCTAGAAAGCCCCTGTACTGGATTGAACGGTATCCCCTGAAAATTCATGCCCACTCAAACCCTCAGAATGTGACCTTTGGAAACAGGGTCTTTGCAGATGTAATTAGCTGAGGACCTCAAGATGGAATCATCCTGGATTTCCAGTGGGCCTTAAATGACAAGTGTCCTTAACGGAAGAGGGGACACAGAGATGCAGGTCACGTAGACACGGAGATGGAGATTCCAGTGGCGTGGCCACAGACAAGGAGCGGCAAGAATTGTGGCCAGCACTGAGTGTGGGAGGGGCCTGGAGCCGACCCTCCCTCGTGGCGTTCAGAGTGACCCACCCTGCTGGCCTCCTCAGTTCAGGCTTCCGGCCTCCAGAGCCACAGGCCCTTCTGCTGTGTTAAGCCCTGCTGTGCATGGAAATGTATTCCGACGAGACTCTCAGGAACCTCATACAACATTTTGCCTGTTCTTCGGTAACCCTTGAGCAAGGTTGCTATCATCTTTTTGTGCAGTATGCACTTGCTGAACCCTCCCGTGTGCCAGGTACAGGGTGCGATGCAGATGACACCATCTCTCCCTCAGAGGGACTTACTGCTTTAACAGACACTAAGCCTCCTGACCCAAGGACACTTGGCCCACCTTTGAGTCCGTCTGCAGGTGCATCGGAGAGCTCCCGTGCACCCTGACTGATGCCCCTCTCAGGTCCCTGCATCCCCCTGCTGTTCTGCATAGGAGGCTGTCTCTGTTGCCCTGGAAACTTGCTCAACCTCACTCAGAGAGGCCCAAAGCGCCAGGGCACTATCTTCAGGGGCAACCTCGGGCCAGTAACAGATGCCAGCCCTGGAAAGATACCCCTGCATTTCTGTTCTTCCATAGGGCAGGGTCAAGGTGTGTTTCACGAGAGTTTCTCATGGCTGCCAAGACGGTGGAGCCCCAGCTGTCTGCAGCAGGACCTGCTTGTCTGCATCAACCCACCCCCTTTCCTGTGCTTCCCAGACCATCTCCCAAAGCAGACCCTTCACTGAACCCTGGCCTCAGGTCCTGACTTTTGGCAAATCCAAAGTGAGGCCCATGCTGGGATCCAATTGCTCCCCTGCTTAGCCAGTCCTTTGGGAGAGGACATCACAAGGAGGCAAGAGGCGGGGTCTTGGGGCTTCATCCAAGGCCCCTGTGGGAAGATGGTGGGACCCAAGTGGTGGCCAACTCCAGGAATTTCCCAGTGCTGTGAAGGAAGCAGAGCATGCTGTGTGTTTCATACGGAGCTTGGAGCAGCTGGGTATGGAGGGCCACCTCTGGAACGGAGGGGCTGGTAGAGGCTTTGGGCATCCAAGCCTGCAGTGAATGCTTTCCGGGCACTGACTGTGTGCCAGGCATGGTGCTGGGATGCCCAGGGGGTGGGCCAGTGAGAGGGGAGTGGAGTATAACGGGCAAAGGCATCTGATTCCATCTGGAATGTTCTCAAGAAAGGAGATTCGGGCTGGGCAGGAAGATCCAGAGGCTGAGGCTTGAAGCTGGGAGTTTAAGATCAGCCTATGCAACATAACAAGACCCCATCTCTACAAAACATTTAAAAATTAGCTGGGTATGGGCCAGGCGCAGTGGCTCATGCCTGAAATCTCAGCACTTTGGGAGACCAAGGTGGGCAGATCACTGGAGGCCAAAAGATCGAGACCATCCTGGCCAACATGGCAAAACCCCGTCTCTACTAAAGATACAAAAATTAGCTGGGTGTGGTGGCACGCACCTGTAATCCCAGCTACTCAGGAGGGTGAGGCAGGAGAATCACTTGAACCTGGGAGGTAGAGGTTGGGGTGAACCGAGATTGTGCCACTGCACTCCAGCCTGGGAGACAGAGTGAGACTCAGTCTCAGTAAATAAGTAAGTAAGTAAATAAATAAATAAGCTGGGTGTGGTGGCATGCACTTGTAGTCCCATCTACTCGGGAGGCTGAGAGCGGAGGATCCCTTGAGCCTGGGAGGTCCAGGCTGCAGTCAGCCATGATCATGTCACTGTACTCCAGCCTGGGTGACTGAGCGAGACCCTGTCTCACAAAAAAAAAAAAAAAAAGAAAAGAAAAAAAAAGAAGAAAGAAAGGAGATTCTGTTGAAAGCTATTTCCTCCAGAAGCTGGACTGACTAAGAGAGAAACTGAAGCTTGGGTTTGGAAAGTCACAAAAAGAGCAGGACCTGAGGCCGGGGCCTGTCCCGGGCTCACAAGGGCAGCAGGAATCATCATTGCTGAGCATTTCCTGTGTCCCCCAAGGTGCAGCTCGCTTTTAAACCTCCCGACAAGCCTGGAGCCCTCTCCTGCAGTGGAGGAAACTGAGGCTGAGAGTGCAGAAGGGGCTTGCCTGGGCCACACTGGCGACCTGCAGTGCTAGGGCCACAGGGCGCATGGCTCCCACCAGCAGCACGTGGAGGCCTCCAGCAGAGCCGCCAGGATGTGCCCTGGACGCTGCCATCCTTGCCGCACACAGCAGGGCTCTCTGGGGTCTTGCATGGAGTCCTGCCTGCCCTAGACTGGGGAAGGTGCGGAGGTGAGAGAGAAACCTGGCTCTTCCACCCCCAGCTCGGCAGCCCTGGGAAGTCAGTTAACCTTTTCAGCCTCAGTCTCCCCATCTGTGAAAGGGGCTAGCAGTTCTCTCAGAGCAGGCCACTGTGAGGGAGACATCGCCGATGTTGCTGTCCTGTCACGCATCTTTGGGGGGCCATGGAGCTCACCCTCTGCCATGAAAATCGGCACTGGCAGACACCCTTGAAGGAGGGCAGGGTACGGGGTGGGGACGGTGAGCTTCACATGGTCTCCTGAACCCCCAGTTCTGTCAGAGTGAAGGTTGTTGCCCTGATAGCCAGCAGGAGAGTTTTGGCCTGCCCAGCGTTTACTGAGCATCCCAGGCATGCAGGATTACTCTGGAGCCTGGCCTGCCCCGTCCCTAAGACCCAGAGGGATGCCCAGAGGACAGAGGTATTAGGGCACACCCTGGCTGCTGCGCCCATGCCCTTGCCCTGTGTCCTCTGCTGTGCCTGTGTCCGCT
This sequence comes from Sapajus apella, assembly GCF_009761245.1. Lineage (NCBI taxonomy): Eukaryota > Metazoa > Chordata > Mammalia > Primates > Cebidae > Sapajus > Sapajus apella. The sequence continues at coordinate 5,069,460 of NW_022437052.1, forward strand.
CTCCACAACCTCCGCTGCGCCTGCGACCTCACCCGGTGACCTCCGCTGCGCCCGTGACCTCGCCCCACGTCCTCTGCTGCGTGGCACACTTCCCTCACCACTGTTGTCAAACACGGAGCATTGGGACAGAAACTGTGGAATCGCAGGCTGTTGGCGCCTGCCAGCTTTAGCTGCCAGCCCGGCCTAATTACTTAATTTGCACTAATTCTCATGCCATTAACACATGCCACCTGAAATAACATCGCCTAGAAAACGAACTTGTCTATGACACTATTTTTAATCCATTTTTTAGGAAAAAAAAAAAGAGTTACACTGTCAGCCTTTCCAGATGTTTCCATGTCTTCCCCTCTATTTGCTCTGTGTGTGGTGCTAAACTTAGAGGCAACAGTGCTGGGCGAAGTTTAAAGGGAAATCAGCCTCTCCATGGGTCAGACCTGAACATGCCTCTCTTCTGGGGAGGTCTCCTCAGGGTTAACAAGCATCACCCATGAGGGACCAGGATGACAGGCTCCTCCGTGGGTCCAGGGAGTTCCTGAGTGGGGCATGAAGGCCCAGCTGCATCTCTAGCAGCCCACATGCATCCAGATGCCTGCTGTGACCAGACCGGATTTCAGCTCATGACCATGTCCTTTCCATGTCCCCTCTGCTCCCCTGGTTTCCTCAGGTCTCCTCCCAAATCAACCATTTGCACCCAAATCCCTGTCTCAGGCTCTGTTTTTTGGGGAATCTGGACTAAGACAACATGACTGTTTGTCTGCAGACACAGGTGAGCATGGGGCAGGTGCATACATGTGTGTTTTGTTCACACATGCACAGGTGGAAGGCAGAATAACACCCACCCACCCAAAGAGACACGATGCCTACATTGGAACATGGGGTTACCTCATATGGCAAAAAAGGGCTCTACAGAGGGGCTGAGTTCAGGGCTTTGAGGGACAGATGATCCTGGAGCACCTAGGAGAGCCCTTTATCCCGCTGCCCCGGGGGCTGCGTCCACGCATCAGCCTCTGCAGCTTGATCCCACTGCCCGGGGGCCTGTGTCCATGCCTCAGCCTCTGAAGCTGGGGCTTCTCGGAGGCCAGGAGGATGCCTAGAGGCGGGGCTCTACCCTCATGCTTCATGTCTGTGGCATTGAGGAGGGAGCCTGTCTCAGACTACCCTACATAAGAAAAAGTTTTTCTGGGCTATTGAGGCTTTTAGGTTGACTGGCAGAGTGGACTTCAGGGTGAATTTGATTCAGCTCTGCTATGTGGCCCAGGACCTGGCTGCCTGGGCCATCTCTGGTGTGGCTGTGTCCTGGGACAGCTTCCCTCATCGTGATGGAGAGGCCCGGATGTCCCCATGGTGATGGAGAGGACTGGATGTCCCCATGCCACCATAGTGATGGAGAGGCTCGGACATCCTCCATGGTGGTGGAGAGGCCTGGACATCCCTTATCGTTAGTAGAGGCCCTGGATGTCCCCCATGATGGTAGAGGGGCCTGGGTGCTGGAAAACCCTCTACCACAATGGGTTTCCTTTATCGTGCTAGAGGCCCTGGATGTCCCCCTTGGTGGTGGAGGGGCCCGGGTGTCCCCCTATCCATGCTTCTCAGGACTGGGGCCTGAGCACCCAAGTGTTGCCACCTCATTTGCTAAGACTGGGCTATATGCCCGTACATGAGCCCACCCCGGTGGCCTGTGGTGGGACTGTGGTGCTTGGCTTGGACCTGAGTCAGGAGTCCAGGTGTAGGATGCTCACCTGGGCATGCTTAGGGGAACAGGAGTGGGACAAGCAGTGGCCCACCTTCCCTCTTGCCCTCTGCACAGGCTATGTGGTCTTTTTTCTTAGAGATTCCTGTCTTGCAGACATCTCCGCCATAATCCCAGTATGGCCCCAGCTGAAGAGGACAATGGTGGCCCCATCCAGGGCACCCAGGGGAACGTGATGGCCACTGCACCGTGCCCAGTGTTGTTTGTGCACCTGTGGCTCTTGATGGGCCACGCAAACCTGCAGCCAAAGTCGGCGGGCCTCTGGAGAGGGTGGGGATGGAACAGCAAGAAGCAGTGTCACTGCCAAGGGCATCTCCGCCCAGGTCTGGAGGTAGGCAAGGTCCTGCACTCTCTATGGCAGGTCTGTTGTCCTCTGGCTTGCCACAAACTTCAGACCAGCCCCAAGCACTGATTCCTGGGCAAGAGCAGAGAGTCATACTCCTGATTCTGTGGCAGCTGGTTTTAACCACTTTAGTGTCCCTGTATGCACATGTGTAAATATGGCATATGTGTGCCCTGGAGATGTGAACTCCTATAGGCAGGTGGGCATCTGTGCGCAGGCACGTGTGTGTGCATGTTTATGCATGGGTGTGTGTGTGCATGTGCAAAGGTGTGTGTTTGCATGCATGTGTGTATGTGCTTGTGTTTTGCATGAGTGTGTGTTTCTGCCTGCATGTGGGTGCATGTGTATCTGTGTGTGTGCATGTGTGCTTGTGTGAATGTGTGTGTGTGTTTCTGTGTGCATGTGTGCTTGTGTGTGTGTGTATATGAATTTGTTTGTGTGTGCCTGTGTGTCTCTGTGTGCATGTTGGTGCATTTGTGGATGTGTTTATGTGCATGTATGTGTGTGTTTTTGTGATGCACACATGTGCATGTTTGTGTGTGTTTCTGCATGCATGCGAGTGTATGTGTGCATGTGTGTTTCTGCATGCATGTGTGTATGTGTGTGCATGTGTGTGAACTGGCTTTGAGGGGTAGAGGGTGGGACCAGGACATTCCTGGAGCCTGCACTTGACAAGCTGCCAGGCTGTCTCCATTGTCATGTCAACCAAATATTTTCAGACTCCACGCCCAGAAGCCTCCGGAGCTCACTGTCTCCTTGCCGCTCACAAACCCTGGGCCAGACTTCCAAACCTCTAGGCAGATTTTGAGTCCCTTTTTTTTAGCTGCTGAATGAAAAAAAATAAGCAAACACAAATCTGCTGATCCCAGGCCGCCTCCTCTTCTGGAGAATTTAATTTCTGAGCTTTGATCTGATACCAGGGCCCAGAGGACTTGCTATTTCTAAATAATGAGCTGAATGTTTGTGCTCCCAGCCTGAACTTTTCTGGTTTGGGGGAAAATATGACTTTCCACAGACGCTCTTTGATGCGGCCAGCAGCGCTGCCGGCCCCGGGATGAAAGGCCTCTCAGAGGGCAGGCGGCACTGGGTGGGGCTGCCAGGCCGTAGTGCCCTCAGGACAATGCCCTCTGCAGGGGCCCCATCCGCTGGCCCCTCCCTGGGGAAGGGCAGAGCTCGCCCACCAGGAGTCCCTGTGCTGGGACCTTAACTCCAGGGCCACCTGCATATGGCCCAACCTGTCTGGGGCCTCCTCACTCGGTGACTGTGGGGATCAGAGGACACCTGAAGCAGGGACTGTCCATTTTTGGCAGGAGGGGCTCCAGAGCTGGCTCCCCAGTGGGCCTGGTGCTCCATGAAGGAGCTCCTCCTACCAACGTCATGCCTCAAACAAAGGCTGGGGGCCCCTCCCAAGCTGGGGGACACCTGAGCAAACAGAATGGAACAGCAGGCACTGTCTAGGGTACAGTGAGGCACCTGTGCTTCTGTGGGAGGTGGAGAAAGGCACCCCCTACTGGCAGCTGCGGCCCTCGGGTGACCTGCGGGGCTGGTGGCCACATGGAGATGGAGGAGCCAGTGCCTGGGGTGGGGACACAGGACTGGGTTCAGCATCTCCATGCTTCTCCCCAGGCCCTCCCCAGGGACTGGGTGTTCTTGTCGGGTCCGCAGCCTGCACAGTTCCGGCCCTGGGGGTCTGAAGCTAGGCGAGGGTGTGTGGACCAGGGAGACCCTGGCACCCCTGGCAGAGCCTGGCCCTCATACCCCTGACCCTGGGGCTGTCAGCATCTGCAGAACTGCCACACCACACAGGAAATGATCACTCCAGGTCAGGGCTGGGTGACTCCAGTGCCCTCTCCCCCGCTGTGGGCAACTTCACACTTCAGAGAACATTTTCCCAGGGAAGCAGCCAGGCATGCTTCGGCAGGCAGCGTCACAAAGGGTCAAGAGGCAAGCACCCTAGTCAGCCCCCTCAATAATTAGCTTCTCAGCCAGCCTGCAGAAAAGCCATCAGGCCTGAACAAGCTCCAAAGCACAGCATCCCACCACCTCTCCTCTGTCCTGCCCAGGGTCCACACGGGAGCTCCTGGAACCCTGGAGGGCAGCCCCCAACCCCAAAACACACAGCGGCAGCAGCCTGACCTGCCCGGCACTCTCTGCTTCAGGTGTCTCAGAGTGGGACCCATGAGTCCCAGAACCTGACTCATGGGTCTGTGTCCACTCCTGGGCCAGTTGGGATTAAGAAATACTTAAAAAAAATAATAGTTTCATTAATCAGTAGTTCAGTCACAGGGTTCAAAATTCCAGGCAGGTTTGGAAATCGCAAGGAACCCAGTAGGGAAAAAGTAATGAAATCCAAGTAAAGGGCAGGCTTTAGTTAATGCTGGTGTGCCAGTATTGGTTCATTAATGTGACAAATACCCTGTCCTTGTGTGGGATGTTAGGAATGGGGGAAGCCAGGTGCAGGGTAGACTGAATTCTCTGTGCTATCTCCACAAGTTTTCTGTAAATCTAAACATAAAATCTGGTGGATCACCTAAGGTCAGCAGATCGAGACCAGCCTGGCCAACATGGTGAAACCCTTCCTCTACTAAAAACATTAAAAAAAAAATTAGTCCGGCATGATAGTGGGTACCTGTAATCCCAGCTGCTTGGGAGGCTGAGGCAGTAAATCACTTAAACCCAGGAGACAGAGGTTGCAGTGAGCCGAGATAGCGCCATTGTGCTCCAGCCTGGGTGACAAGAGCAAAACTTCATCTCAAAAAAAAAACAACAAAAAAAATCTAAACATAAAATCTAAAATAAAAGCTTCATTAAAAACAGTTGGGAGAGGACATCATAGAGGATCTTGTTGGTCACTCTAAGGTGTATCTTGTGGGCCATTCTAAGGTGTATCTGTGGGTCACTCTAAGGTGGATCCTGTGGGTCACTCTAAAGTGGATCCTCTGGGTCACTCTGGGGTGGATCCTCTGGGTCACTCTGAGGTGAATTCTGTGGGTCACTCTAAGTTGGATCCTGTGGGTCACTCTAAAGTGGATCCTGTGCGTCACTCTGAGGTGGATCTTGTGGGTCACTCTAAAGTGGATTCTGTGGGTCACTCTGAGGTGGATCTTGTGGGTCACTCTAAAGTGGATCTTGTGGGTCACTCTAAAGTGGATCCTGTGGGTCACTCTGAGGTGGATCTTGTGGGTCACTCTAAGGTTGGATCTCGTGGGTCCCTCTAATATTTTTGGAGTTTGCTCTCAGTGTTGGTACAATGACTTTTACTTTTGCAGGTGATGTATCTCTAGGGACCAAGTGGATGTTGAGATACAAGCTGGACAGATGTTATACCAATGCTGCAGGGAGGAGATGGTGGCTTGGATACAGTGCAAGGGGGGAAGGAGATGGTGGCTTGGGCCAAGGGGTGGTGCTGAAGTTGGGAGAAGGGGTCTGATTCCAGGCATGTTTTGAAGGTGAAACCAACAAGAGTTGCTGACAGATTCAACGTGGGGACGAGAGGAAGGGAGAGTCTAGGCTGAACCTGGGGTCTTCCCTAACTAGCTAGAAGGATGAGGCTGCACTGACCCAGGAGGGGAGTGGGACGGGCAGTGCACGGAGGTCAATGGGGAGTTGGCTCTGAACATGTCCTGTCTGAGATGCCTGCTGGACTTCAAGGTCAAGAAGCCTCTTGGATTTAAATCTAGAGTTCAGAAGAGAGGTTGTCCTTCAGGGACCCATAGAAAAGCTGCAGGTGCTTTCCAGGGACTCTCTGGCATGACAGGCCTGAGCCCGTCTTTCCTTCTCCAGTGCTGCAGGGTTCCCGCTGTTCTGCTTAGATTCCTAGCAGCCTTGCTCGGCCTCTCTGGGCTCACCCTGTGCTGCTTACAAGTAGATACCCGGGACCACTGGGATCCTTTCCTCTACCCGGGATCTTGTCTCTCCCAGCCCTGTCTGTGTGAGCAGTCCTGACCCCCAATCCTCGTCCTCCTGCTGGCAGACAGTGTTGAGAGCGCCTCTCAGCTTTCCAGATTCTCAGCAAGCCTCCCTGCTCAGCCCCCCAGCATCTCAGCTCATGCTGGCTATGAGCCTGCAGTTGCTCCAAAGGGTGCAGTAGTTCAGCTCACCTCCACGTGTTTCCCTCCCCCACAGTATCATGGACCTTCAAGTCTTGGCTGCCTTGGTGACTCTCTGACACAGTAAAGCACATGTTGTCATTCGTTTTCTCCAACCTGGTTGATCAAAGCCAAAAGTAGACTCCTCATACTTTTTTTTTTTTTTTGACAGGGTCTGCTCATTTGGCTGGAGTGTAGTGGTGCAGTCACGACTCAGTGTAGTCTTGACCTCCTGGGCTGAGGCTATCCTCCCTCCTCAGCCTCTTGAGTAGCTGGGACCACAAGTACACACCGCCAGGCCCAGTTAACTCATTTTTGTAGAGACAGTGTCTCATCATGCTGCCCAGCCTTCTGCTTCTGCTAGGCCTCCCAAAGTGCTGGATTGCAGGTGTGAACCACTGTGCCCGGCCTCCTCATTTTTTTAAAGCTGTGTTTCATTTTATGGATCAATTATGATTTATGTAACAATCTCTTATCAACAGGCTTTTAGGTCATTATAAATAATGCTTCAGTGAGTAATTTCACACATAGATGATTTCACCTGTGCGCAGTGGTATCTATAGGATAAGCAAAATTGCCAGGCCAAAGGGCAGATGCATTTACATTTTTATTGATGTTGCCAACTTGCTGGCCATAAAAGTTGTGCTAACTTGTACCTTATCAGCTATGTACGAGCGTGCCTACTTCCCCGAAAGTTTGTCAACATCGAGCGTTGCTTGGCATTTTGCTTTCTGCCAACTTGACTGGTCATAAAATGGAACCTCCATGTAGTTTCGATTTGCGTTTCCTTGTTGCGAGTACAGTGGGGCGTCTTTCTATGTGTTCAAATGCCAGTTGCCCATGTAAGTTCTTTCCCCATGTTTCAATTAATTTGCTGGTCTTTATCTCATTGTTTTAGGAGGCTTTTTAAAAAATGTATTTGGGAAAGTAGAATCTTGTCTACTGTATGAGTTGCTAATGCCTTTTCCTCCATTGGTTGGCTGTTAATTTTGGCCTGCAGTATTTTAATATTTTTTAATGCATGTCCTACGTATTTCTTTTTTTCCTTTTTTTAGACGGAGTCTTGCTCTGTTTCCCAGGCTGGAGTGCAGCAGCACGATCTTGGCTCACTGCAACCTCTGTCTCCTGGGTTCAAGAGATTCTCCTACCTCAACCTCCCCGGTAGCTAGGATTACAGGTGCATACCATCACGCCTGGCTAATTTTTGTATTTTTAGTAGAGATGGGATTTCACCATGTTGGCCAGGCTGGTCTTGAACTCCTGACCTCAAGTGATCCATCCGCCTTGGCCTCCTAAAGTGCTGGGATTATAGGTGTGAGCCACTGTGCCCAGCCAATGTCCTGCACATTTATTAGGTGTATTCCTAGAAGTTTGTTGTTTTTACTACTACTGAAATGTGCTATTACTCTCACTAAGTTTGGTAACTGAGGCCAGAACTATGGAAACTCTAAACAAAGTCAACCCAACCAACTGGGCAAACAGGAAGAGCGTACTAAACATCTATGTTGTCCTCACAGTATTGTCTGAATGAAGCTGCCCCATTGGGTGTCATGCGGGACCTGAGAGTAGAAAATTCAATCCTTGCCTTTAGGTTGTTCAAAATTGATTGAAAAAGACACAGAGAGACACAAAGACACACCTGGATGGTGACCGGAGGAGGCACCAAGGTCATCACATGCCTTCCAGGTGGCAGCAGGGTGGGTTGAAATGGGATTGTGCTGACAGGAACACAGGCAGAGGACTGGCCAAGCAATTTTTCTTTCTTTCTTTTTTCCTTTTTTTGAGACAGAATCTTGCTCTGTTGCCAGGCTGGAGTGCAGTGTCACGATCTCAGTTCAATACAAGCTCACTGCAACCTCCACCTCCAGGGTTCAAGGGAGTCCCCTGTCTCAGCTTCCCAAGTAGCTGGGACTACAGGTACACGCCACCACACCCAGCTAATTTTTTGTATTTTAGCAGAGACAGGGTTTCACCATGTTGGCCAGGATGGTCTCAACCTCCTGACCTCGTGATCCCCCTGCCTCGGCCTCCCAAAGTGCTGGGATTACAGGCGTGAGCCAATGTGCCCAGCCAGGAATTTCTAAGAAAAAAAAGAACACCCATGATGAACACAGGAAAAACACACCCATCTCTCCAGTGCTTAAGAAAAAAGGACATTTTAGTGGCCCAATGAAGTGGCAAAGATTTCCTTCAATGGCAAAACCCAAGGTAGGAGCCTTCAACAGAAATGGGGGCCGGGTGGCGGGGAAGGGCCACCATCCTTCCACACACCCATCAGGCAGCGGGGCAGTGGGCCATGACCATGACCGTGTCCTGCGTACCAGGCACTGTCATCTCACCCCTGGCCATCAACAGAGAACCAGGCAGGTGTGGGAAGCCATGTTCTGGCTGGGGAAGCAGACAATACCCAGGTCAGCAAATGAACATGGACTGCGACCCGTGCCACCCCATGAGAGGGAATGAACGTGGCATTGAGGGAGGGTGTTGGGGGGACAATGGGGCAGGTGTTTCCTACACAGAGAGTGATCTGAAGGGGAGATGACATCTGAGCAGACAGCTAAAGAAGGGAAAGGGGCTGGCTGCACGGAGATGGGGAGGAAGAGTGTTCCAGGCAGAGGGAATAGAATGAGCCAGGTCTCTGGTCCGGGAACCATGGCAGCTGGGGCGGGCGGGGAGGGCAGGGTGGGCATCTCTCTCTCCCTGTGGTCTCAGTGAATCTCACACGTGCCAGTTTCACAGCATCGGGGCCTCAGAGCATCCAGACGGCTAACTGGACAGCTCGGGGTTGCAAGAGCCTGTGCCCAGAGGCCAGGTTGACATTGACACCTCCTTTGACTTCAGGCCCTACAAATCACGCAGATGATTTCTGCCATTGCCACAAGCCCACCTTGGAGGTCAGGGCAGGGGCCTGGAACCCCACCTTCCTATTAGTCTCTCATAAGAAGAGCCCCTGGCTGCGCTGGGAGATGTCCCTGTGACTGTTGTGGGGCGAACAGTGGGCAAAGTCAAAGGCGAGGAATAGAGGCCGGCAGAGACCTGATGGTGCAGGAGCCTTGCAGGCCAGAATGGGCCAGGTGGACGGGAAGGACAGTGGATGATGCGATTCAAAGCGCCCGAAAGGATAAAAAGTGCTGAAAGGACTCATCCCGGCTGCCTGTGCGCCAGAGCTGCATGCAAAGGCAAGGTGGATGCAGGGGTACCGGGCGGGACCCTGTAGCAACAGAGAAGGAAAGCGTCCCACAGCTCCCACTCGGCTCCCCGGCCACACCTGAGGTCCTTGCCTCACAGGGACCACACGTTTCCTCACACTCTTGGTCAGAATGAGATGACCATCTCAGTGGTGTACGCGCTGCAAAGCGAGCCTGCCAGGCCAATCGGATTACATTCAGCAGAATAATACCCAGATGTAATTCAAGCAAAGACAAACATCTCATGTAAAGCTCACGGCATTCAGATAAACATGGGAGAATTCCTGCGGCCATGCGTGGGCCAATCAGATAGGGCCGCTCCTGAGTTGCTATGCATTGGGAAATGACCTAATAGCCTTACAGCTTGTTACTGATTAATTTTGTTTGATGTGGGAGGCTGCACGGAGTTTTAATAAGGGCTACTTGTAATTGCAGGCCGACTAAAGCTTCCAGAATCATGAAGTGCATTCGGGGAATTTTGCGAAACGCAGGATGCAAGGCCTCCATGCCCAGCACTCCTGGTTGGTAATTACACTCGAGTCGCTGTGGAGAGAGAATCTAGAGGCTCCTGTTGACTAATGACAGGAATTAGAGAGCTATCAGGGCCTGCTGGAGGCCTGGCTCTTTCCTCATAAATCTCCAGCCTGTCGATGTCCTGGCCTCCCACCGAGGTGGGGTTTTAGTCTGTATATTGGAAAGTGCTGGAGAGGGGAAAACTAATACAGAGAAAACTTCTGCTTCTTTTTTCTTTTTTTTTCTTCCCCTGAGATGCAGTTTCGCTCTTGTTGTCCAGGCTGGAGTGCAATGGCGAGATCTCGGCTCACCGCAACTTCCACCTCCTGGGTTCAAGCGATTCTCCTGCCTCAGCCTCCCAGCTACTATAATCCCGAGTAGCTGAGATTACAGACATACACCACCACGCCCAGCTATTTTTTGTATTTTTAGTAGAGACGGGGTTTCACCACGTTTACCAGGCTGGTCTCAGACTCCTGACCTCATGATCCACCTGCTTCAGCCTCCCTGAGTGCTGGGATTACAGGCGTGAGCCGTTGTGCCTAGTCACAGAGAAAAATTCTAAGTCCCCCAGGTCAAGGGAGACCCCTGGTCTCCTGACATCTGTGCCAATCTGCTCTGCCCCCTAAACAGAAGCCGTGACACCAGCCAAGGCAGCCACCGCAGGTGCTGGGTCCTGGGTCTGCACGTGGCAGCTACTCACTGATGCATCCACAGCTTCACATGGAGATGAGCTCCCATCTCTGTCTCAGCTGACCCTGGAACAACCCTTGTTTCTGTGCAGTCGCCACCCTGTGGGTCTCTGGGCACTTGGCCACAAGTGCCAGCTAGCTGGTGGGCAGGACAGGGAGAGAGTGGGCTGGACACAGACAGCACCCAATGCCTGGGGCATCCAAGAAAACAGCACAAAGACAGAAACTAGCTAGAGCTGCAGATGAGGGGAAGGAATAAGTTAGGAAGCACTGGGCTGCATGGAACAGAAAAGACAAATCAACTACCTTCACTGAGCGAGAAGAGACTGACGCCTGGAACTGGGAGGTCCCAAGGCAGGTGGAGTTCAGGCTTGGCTTGACCCAGTGGTTCAACAAAGCTGTCACGGCCTCGGTTTCTTTCCATCTCTGCCCTCATAGTTGGCCTTATTCCGAACTTAGCTTTTTCTCATGAGCACAAAATAACAGCTGCAGTGCCAGGTTTCACATCTGCATCCCACCCTGTCCAGAAGACAGAATGTGTCTGTCCTTGCAGTCTGCATGAGGGCACCCTGATCAGATGCCTGAGTTATGTGTGCACATGGGCAGGGGACATGACTAAGTGACGAACATGAGGGAGTCACTGCTCCCTTGGAATGGGGGGTGTGGGTGGCGGATGGATGCTTGAACAGTGGAGACAGAGCTGGAACTCAGGGCCAGATGGAGGGGAGCTTGCCCACTACACAAGGCATTTGGGTTTTATTTCAAGAGGATCAGGAGCTAGGAATGCTTTGGGCTGGAGGGTGGGAGGTCTATGCAGCTGTGGGGTGGGGGGGTGGGCTGTAACTGGAGCTGGCATGAGGGGCTGGGGCTGGGCGGCATGTGTGGCAGAGATGGTGGGTGAAGGGAGAGGGGCTGGGTGGGGCTGGGGCAGCCCAATCTGATCTGCCCTACCCTGTGGACTCACTCCGTCCTCACAACCATTTGGCGGGCAGTGTCTCCTTCCACCATGGAAGGAGAACCGTGGACAGATGGGTGCCAGTGCCACTTCCATTTTCAAATGTGGAGACTGAGACACAGAACCACAGGTTTCAAGATCACACAGCTGGTAAAGGACTCGATCCCGAGCCTGTGGAGCCCTCTGCCACATGACACCTTTGAGGGACAGGGAGGCAGAGGGTGACGGCTTCTAGGCAGACCAGAGCCTCACACTCAGAGAGATGGGTGAAGACCCAGACACCTGAGGTGACCGTCACGGGGCTGCCTGGTGGGACGGGGAAGGTGAGGACCGATTTGGCTTGATTCGGCTTTCGACATTTTGAGTTTGGGACGATGGTGGGGTAAGTAGGCAGTTTTGCCTGTGTTGGGAAAATGTTAAGACTTTGAAATGAGCAAAAAGGATTGTATGTCCCATCTCCTACACCCTTCCAGGGTTTGCTGCCTTTCACTCGGGCTTTTTTGCAGAAAACTGACAATAATACAAATGACGCGAGTCCATAAACATGCAGGTTAACCTTGCCTCCTTGCCTGGCGGAATGCCATGGTTCATTACATCATCTGCAAATCCACTTTAGCGCTCCTTATTTTCTTTTCCTCTGTCCTTTTTTTTTTTTGAGACAGAGTCTCTCTCTGTCACCAGGCTGGAGTACTGTGGCACAATCTTGGCTTCCTGCAACCTCCGCCTCCCAGGTTCAAGTGATTCTCCTGCCTCAGCTTCTGAGTAGTTGGGAGTACAGGTGCCCATCATCATGCCCAAATAATTTTTGTATTTTTAGTAGAGATGGGATTTCTCCATGTTGGCCTGGCTAGTCTAGATGACCTCAAGTGGTCTACCCATCTCGGGCTCCCAAAGTGTTGGGATTACAGGTGTGAGCTACCTTGCCTGCCTGTTCCTTATTTTCTGTATAATGGGCTTTGAATTCTCCTGTGAGCCAGCTCTAACATCTTCTTGGTTTCCTTGCTAATTAAAGCATTCAATAAAATCCTTGTTACATTTCACATTTATAGGATGGTTATGCTTTTACCTTAAAATTCAACACTGGATTAATACGACACTTGATCATCAGAGGTGGGGTTGGGGCTCAGGAGCGGGCAGAGCTGGGGGAGTCTGGGGTGGGATGGCCAGGGAAAGATGGAAGGAGATGCTGCCTGGCGATGTCGCAGGGACGGGTTTGTAAGTCCGGCCTCCCGGCCTGTGTTCAAGTCCCTCTTCACAGCACTGCCCCCACACTGGCCTCCCCAGATGCACATGAGGCTGGAATGGTCAGTGCTGGAGTGGCCTCGCTGTCCTGCCCAGGCCAGCACTGCTGTCCCTCCAGACTTGCAGTAAATCCTCTCCTACAACATTAGTGGGAACTGTGACTTTTGCATGGTTTCTCAAACATCTCTGTGGGCACACCTTTAAAGTCAGAGGACGCCGAATGTGTGGCCCCCCTATGATCTGGGGGTACAACCTCAAACAGCCTCCCCAGAATCAAAATTTCTTCAACATTCCTGTTTTTTAATAGGATTTCATGGAAACTTTGCATTCCTCCAGAGGACATCTGTGTTTGCTTTAGTACAAAACAATGTGTTAAATGGTTTCCCACTGTCAAAGGACAGCATGACAACACGTTTAGTTTAAAGATCTTAATGGACTCTATTTCCATTCTGGAACTGGGCAACATGTCCCTTTGTAAATTAGAATTAGTGCTTCGGTGAGCTGAGCAGAGGGGGCGGTTTTGGAGGCAGAAAGGTCTTCCTAGAAGAAAGCAGAGGCAAAGGACACAGGCATATTGTTTGTTTCAAAGTTACTGTCCTTGCAGGGCGGGGACAGGGAGCAGAAAAGTAGAAAAATGACCAATCGATTGTCTCACATTGGGTGACTTCAGGCTAAGGATTAAAATAGAGGGAACTTCATTCCACACGGATTGAAGACGAACTGGCCTGTTTGGGAAGTTGGCCACTATCTCTCTCTCTCTCTCTCCTTTGCTTTTAAAAAAAGAATTAATTATTTTTTATAGAGGCAGGGTTCCACTGTATTGCCCAGGCTGGTTTCTGACTCCTGCACTCAAGCGATCCTCCTGTCTCGGACTCCCAAAGTGCTGGGGTGACAGTTGTGAGCCGCACCCAGGCAACTGCTCTCTCTCGATTTTTTTGGAAAGTCAGGTGACAACTTCGTTTGCGTTTGGTGACAAAGCCATGCCTGAGCGTGGGTGATGGCATTTGATTTTGTCTGGCCCATGCAGGGCCCAGAGCAGGAGCTTTGTCCAAAACCATGGTCTTCCATAATTTTTATTTAACTGAGACCAAGGAGGGAGCAGACACAAGGGAGGTGGGTTAGGGTTCCCATCCGCCTGGATTTCCCAGCTCTGAGGCTCCCTCGAGGGGAGTGGACGGCAACTCAGTGTGAGAGGCTGGACTTCCTGGGTCTGCCCCGGCAGCTGTGTGCATCCCCGGGCTCCTCTGCCCTGCCCTCTGTCCTCACCAAAGCCCCTGGGATCTGGGCCATACCCCTCCTAGGTCAGGACAGGAGTGAATCCAGAGACCGCTCAGCTTCAATTTGGTGCAGAGGCCCTAAAGGGCATTTGGGGAAAGATGGGTGCGGAGGGGCCTGAGGGCAGCGGGGCTGGGCGCCAGGCGCTGAGCGGGCCACTGTCGCGCTGAGTGAGAAGATGGGTGTCAGGGGCTTACAGAGCCGACCTTCTTGCTGGAGCCCGCCCACTGCCGCCCTAGCTCCCCTCCGTCCAGGGCGCTGCGCTCTTTCGGGGCGTTGGGCTGCAGACCTGGACCCCAAATGTGGGTCTGCGGGGCGGCGGGGACAGGGCCTGGGCCTGGGCGTGGTCGGGCGTGGTTGGGCGGGGCCCGGATCACCGCCTCTGCTCCTGGCCCCGCCCGCCTCCCGGCCCATCCCTGGCGCTCTGCTGCCACCTGGTGGCGCAGCGCGGCCGTGCAGACTCGGCCTCACCTGCGGAACAGCAGGTGCACGGAGCTCCTTGGACGCTGCTGCTGCGCGGGCAAGAGCTGGGGCTTTAGGGAATGGGATCTGGACAGGGTGGGATGACGGGGAAGCTGCCCGCTCCTCAGCGTCCGGCCTGGCCTTGGCTTCCGTGTCCAGACAGAACTGGACTTCCTGGACTTCCTGGGTTTCATCGCCACCTGGGCTGGGAGCCCCACGCTGCACCTCGAGAGCTAGGAGGGGCTGCTCATCAGGGGCTCGCCCCTTCGTTTTCCAGCTGGGAAATTGGCACTAGAAAGGCCGCGGCGGCGCTCCCCAGGGGCAGTCCTCCCTTGCACCTGGTCTATGGATGGAGCCTGTGGGGCAAATAAGGAAACAGGCAACTGTCATGCAATGAATGCACCCTAACACCAGAAAGCATGGCATAGTTACTTCCCACAGCGGAAAGTGCAGTGGAAAACACGGCAGAGCTGAAGACCACAGCCTGAGCTTGTCCTGTGGGCTCTGCTCTGGCCAGGCTGATTGGATGTGGAGTGATGCATGAAGCTGGTTGCCGCCCATGGGGCAGGGGGAAGAGGGCGATCCCAGAGCCTATGGGCCATAAAGAGGTGGACTTCATTTTAGGGACCTGGCAGGGTTTCCTAAAGGAGGCTGGGGGAAAAGGAGTGTGGCACGATGTAATTTCAGAATTCCCACTCTACCTGAAGGCCTGGCTGGAGGGGTTGGGGACATGCTGGCTTCAGGTGAGTGTCCTGGGCAAAGGGGCTTAGGGCAGGCTGTTAATTCAGAGCAGAGGCTGAAGGATTTGTTTTGGGGAGAGACCAGGGAGGCTCACCGCCCGATGCAGGTGTCAAGCCAAGTCACCCACAGGTGTGATGGGAACAGGGCCAAGTGACGTTTTTCAATGGCCCTATTTTCCATCCCGGGGTTACATTGTTTGCATGATCTCATTAATTCAGCACAATAGCCCTGGGTGTTTCTCTCCTTATCTCACTTAATTGGTGTAACAGCCTGTGAGTCAGGCACTATTGCCCCTATTTCAGGCACAAGGAAACTGAAGGCTCAGAGAGAGCTGAAGTGAACTGGCTTCCCCAGCAGGAAGGGGCTTCAGGATTCTTCCTGGGCCAGACTCTGTGTGTGCCATTTAAAAACGAAGACACAGTTCATGTAACAGAAAATTACTATTTTAAGGTGTATAAGCCAGCTGTTTTCAGTATATTTACAATATCGTGCAGCCATCACCACTAGAAATCCCAGAACATTTGTGTCACCCTAAAAAGAAACCCTGTACCTGTTAGCAGTTTTTCTCAAGTGTCCTTTCCCCAGCTCCTGGCAGCCCCCAATCTGCTCTTTTGCCCCGTGGATTTGCCTGTTCTTTACATCTCGTACAAATGGAATCATGCAGTCGATGGCCTGCTGTGCCTGGCTTCTTCCCCCAAGCAGGGTGTCTTTGAGGCTCATCCGGGTTGTAGCCTGGGTCAGTGATTCATTCCTTTTCATGGCTGAATAATATTCCACGGCATGGACACACCACACCTTGTTTCTCCATTTTTCTGTTGATGGATAGGTGGGTTGCTTCCACTTTTTGGCTACTGTGAGTGATGCTGCTGTGAACATGTGTATATTAGTATCTGTTTGAGTCCCTGTTTCAGTTCCTTTGGGTGTATACCTAGGATTGGAATTGCTGGGTCATATGGTAATTATGTTTGCCTTTTTGAGAAAATGCCAATTTTCCAAAGCGACACCGTTTTATGTTCCACAAGCAATATATCCTCATCAACTCTTGTTATTTTCCATTAAAAAAAAATATAGCCATCCCAGTGGGTGTGGAGTGTGTCATTGTGGATTTGATTTGCATTTCCCTAATAACTAAAGACACTGATGATCTTTTCAGGTACTTAGTGGCCATTTGTATATTTTCTATGGAGAAATGCCTATCAAATTCTTTGCCCATTTCAAGTTGAAGTTATTTGCCTTTTTATTGAGTGTAGGCCAGATTTTAGATCTCATCCCTTCTCTGGCTGAAACTACCTGGGCTCTGCATAAAGTTATAGAGTGCTCAGCCAACAGTGCTCTCAAGCAAGGGGCCAGCTGTCTGGCAGTGTGTGAGCTCCTTCTCTGCCACTGCAGCCTCTGTGTGTCAGCCAGTGACAACTTAAGGATGGATACTGGGGAGAAGCGGGAGGCTGTGGGTGACCCATCCCATACTGCTGCTCCTCTCAGCCCCTGCATTCCTTGGCAAAGGCCCCTACCCCAATCCTGCCCCATGCTTGCCCTCCTCCAGAACCTGTGATATGGAGCCAAGTTCCCCTGACCCTTGTAAGGCCTGTGACTTTAGCCTTCTCCCTGCTAATCTCTGAGTGTTCACGGCTGCATCGCTCGCTCCACAAACCTCCTGGAATCAGGAAGATCATCTGCTTCCAGCAGCATCCGATACTGGACGTGGATACAGGTCAAGAACATGCCTCTGCAGCTGCCCAGGCTGGGGCTGGACTAAGCTGAGGCTCTCAGCTGCTCTGCGACCTTGGTCACATCTCTAGCATCCCTGTACCCTCACCCAAAGTAGGGATAACCTGTAGGTTTGACCTCCCAGGCTGACTGACAGCTCATCAGGATCAGGCAGTAAACAGGAGGATGCTGTTATCACAAACTTCTCCAGATTCTCTCTCCGGGAAGCTGAATCAGACAGGTAGACAGACACACACTGGGTGCACCTTTCCGGTGAAGCAGAGGCCGCGCCTGACCCTTTTTGGCAACTGCAGAAGCACAGAGCTAAGGAAATACAGCTCAGTAAATATTGACTCAAATGCCTGGGAGGGATTGCTGGGGAGGAAAAGGCAGAATGGCACATAGAGTGGGATCAGTTCTGTGGATCTAGAATCTAGAATGCTAGGTCTGTGTCTCAGACAATGAGTGGGCAGTGAGCACATGCTGGTGCTCAGGGCCACCATCTTTGGGGTTTGGGGTTGAAGGGAGGCAGGTGAGGTGGATAAAATAGTTATTAAAGAACATCCATCCCCACCCTGTTGTGGAAGGAGGGTGCATCCCTGCTCCCCGATGTGGGGCTTGGCGTGGAACCTGTTTGGACTTGGGGTGTTAGTATGGAACTGCGGTGTGCATCACAGGGGCTACGCTCCTGAACCTCTCCTGACCCGCCTGGAACCGGCATCCTCCTGGGTAGCTGCCACCTGAGCCTGAGTCCCAGAAAAAAGCACAGATGGCTGAGCCCACCCACAAGGCGAAGCACAGCTCAGCTCCCTCTGATTAGCCACCAGCTGCACCCACCCTGACCACCAGTTACTGCTGCCAGAGCCTCTGGGTGCCAGGGTGGCTTTTCCTCTGTGTTGTTGTGGCAAGAGCTGAAGCACACAAAGGGAGCCTAAATGGAGTTTTCACCTTTTACTCTATTATCTAAGAAACTTAGACAAAATCTGTTATCCTTTAGAGAGAAAAGGAGGCTTAGCGTAAATAGGGGTGCTGATTCCGTCTCATATTGTCTGGCTGGCCCCCGTGCCCTGTGGCTATCAACACTGCCTGGCGGATGTCCTCTCTGGTTGCTACTTCTCCATCCCTCCCAGCTGACGCCGGGCTGCTGGCAGGCACAGTGGCATCCTCTTCTCAGGACCTGCCTGGCTGGGCCTGGCCAGGGGCAGGTTTGTTAACAGGCTGACAACTGAGACATGAATGCCTGAATCCCAGAATGCCAGAAATGCAAGTTAGAAGTCATGGGATCTGTGCAGAGGGAATTCAGGACGTATTAGTGTGGACTGGGTGTAGCAATAATCCTTAGTTTCTGGTTAGCTATCATTGTGGAAGTTATTAGAGTTTCTCTGGGTTTCATCTGGTGCAGACAGGGAAAGGATGTGCCCTCAGAATGTGCACGTCCTGCCCCACTGCTGTTGACAGGCATCTCTGCTGTCTCCATGAGAGCAAGTCTTTCTGTAATCCGGGCTCCATATGTGTTAGCTTGTGTCACTGGGAAAGGCTTGCGGCCTCAGTATGCTTATCTGTAAATGGGGTTATCTGGTGTAAGCAATGTTTTGGATTAACTGTCCCCAAACACCTCTGATGAATCACTGAGTCTGACAGAAATCACTTAGCAAGATCCCAAAACATGGCAGATTCCTTTCAAATGCAGAGCTGCACTTTGAGAAACTAGGAAAAACCCAAGACAGAGCTGAAAACCGCTTCAGGAAGTGTGGGAGTGGATGGCGCAGCTATTCCGGGGGGTGGGCTACTAGTCTCCGCAAGGAAGGGCTTGTGTGTCAACGCCCACCAGCGGAAAAGAGATGAGGCCTTGGACTCACACAGCTGGGGGTTAGAACCATGACCCTTGCATGCAGCCCAGACCCTAGAGGAGCTTGTTTGTTTTAGTCTGGACTCTGGTGAGAAGAAAGTTTCTGCTGAGAATTACAGCAATAAAACTGGCCCGCAGTGTGGCCGGGCTGAGAAAATACAACACCATGAGGCCCAGGAATGCCCAAGTGGGGAATTAGGGGAAAGTGGGATGACCCTGGAAACCCCTGGGGGCCTTTGGGAGGAGCAAACTGCAAACCGCCCTGGGGACACGTCCTCAACACAGGCTGTGCAGGATTTCCAGATAAAACTATGGACTGTGAACTCACAGTAGAAACTTATAAGCCCTGCAGAGAGGAAATGCAAAATATGCAAAGCAGTGCAGTGGCAGGACAATTTCATCAAGAAATTTAGACAAACCAGTCATCAAATACCCAACATTAAAATTTTAAACAATTAAAAACACGGAAGAAAAGATATCTTAAAAAATGAGTAAAGAGCAGCATATTACACAAGGAAACCAGGCAAATTTGGAAAATTACAACAACAAATATATCCTAAAAGTGAAAAATACAGTCACTGAAATTAAAACAATTTAGATACAACTACTGAGAGTTAATAAGATAGATCTGAATAAATTACCAAGAATGAGACAGACAGATAAATACACAGGTAGATAGATTACAATGCTGTAATATGTGTCTACTTGGAGTTCCACAGGGAAAATCGGGGAAAGGAGACATTTGAGGAGACAGTGGCTGAGTGATTTCCAGGACCAATGGAAGTCATGCATCTCCAGATTCAAAATCCTAAGTGCTGAGCAGGTTAAATAAAAATGAGTTCTCACACAGCATGTGGTAATGAAAGAGAAGAAAGCTAAAGGCAAAGATGATTTAGAAAGGTAGCTATAGGCCTTTGCTTCTGGCCAACATGGAGTAACAGGAGCAAGATTCACCCTTCAACCTAAATAACCCAAATCAGACAGACTACATGAAACAAGAGCTTTCAAGAAGTGAGACATCAAGTAACAAAGTATAATGGTCCGTGAGCGATGGGAAATGACAAGCTGAGCCCTAAAACTGCCCGGGCTACTGACTTGAAAATATTCTCAGGACGTGGCTCAGGGAGGTGGGACCCAGGGGAGCCTGGAAGACTCCTGTAGTGAGGACACAGAACTGAGAGTTTGGGAAGATGGCAAGAGTTCACAGGACAGAGTCAAAGAGAGGGGAGAGCTGCACACACAAGTTCTGGTATCTGCTGAGGAACCCCCCTCCCCCACTGCTTGAATATTCAACTAAATGCTGATCAGCGTTATTTTTATTTGAAAAAACTACCCAGGGCTGTGGAGAGAAGCACTTGGAAGGATTAGTGGTGACAGCTCCTGGTGCCCACGCAGGAGAAGGGAAGAGTGCCTGTTTCCATCTGCCAGACTGGAAATGTTCACAGGACACTGGGCAGAGAACACAGAGGAGTCTTACAAGCAGTCCACAATGGGAACTGCTTGGCCTTAAACCAAACGCTGATCGTTCCTGCTCAGGATCAAACTGTTTCTAAGTAACTTAAATTAAAATGCTGTAATATGTCTAATTGCAATTCTGCTGGGAAAATTAGGGAGAGGAAATATTTGAAGGGATGATAGCTGAGGAGTTTCCCAAATGAAGCACAAGGATATTTATAGAAATATAAATAATCCAGAATCCAACCAAGGAAGATGCACAATGTCTAACATCTAATTAAAGATTACCACACATAAGGAGCAGGAAAACATGACCCAGATTGAGAAGATGAATTAATCAATCTGAACTAGCCCAGAACTGAATAAGTGTTCAAATGAGCAGGCAAATACATTAAATACTTATGATGATTGTGCTTTATGTGGCCCCCAAAAGCCAAGTAGTTATGTGGAAGATATTCAAAAAAACAAATTGGGGTGGGCGTGATGGCTCATGCCTGTAATCCCAGCACTTTGAGAGGCCAAGTTGGGCAGATCACTAGGTCAGGAGATAGAGACCATCTGGTCAACATGGTGAAACCCTGTCTCTACTCAAATACAAAAAATTAGCTAGGTGTGGTGGCACACACCTGTAGTTCCAGCTACTCAGGAGGCTGAGGCGGGAGAATAGCTTGAACCTGGGAGGTGGAGGTTGCAGTGAGCTGAGATCATGCCACTGCACTGCAGCCTAGTGACAGAGCAAGACTCTGACACACACACACACACACACACACACACACACACACACAAAGCCCACAAATTGAACTTTCAGAGATGAAAATTATCATGTCAGAGATGAAAACCAGACAAATGAGGTTAACAACAGATGAGACATTGCAGAAGAAAAGGTTAATGGACTCACAGTCATAACAGTGGAAACAATCGAAAGTAGAACCATGGATAAAACAGAGTGAAGAAATGACCAGAGCCTCAGTGAGTGCAGCAGCAACTTCAGGGAGACCAATGTATGCATAAATGAGGTGCCTGAAAGTAGCTGGGGGCTGGGCAAAAGTTGTTTATAAAGAAAAAACGGCTTAAAAATTTCCTAATTTGATGTAACAGTAATAATGAACTCACAGACTGGAGAAGCTTGATGAACCCCCCTAAGCATGATAAACATGAAGAAACCCACACCAAGGCACATAATAATCAACATGTCTTAAAACAATGGTTAAAAAAAAAATTTATAAGCAGCCAGAGGAAAAAAAGGCGTGTTCCATACAGAGGAGAAAAGACAGGGATGACTGCAGACTTTTCATAATGAACAATGTGAGTGAGAGGACACTGGAGCAACATCTTTAAAGCACAGAAAGAAAAGCAGGAAAAGAATAATGTCAATTTATACAGTTCTGTACCCAGCAAACATATCTTTCAAAAATGAAGGCAAAATTTAAAAGCTGAAAGAATTGACCACCACTGGACCTGGACCACAGGAGTGGATTTGGAAAGTCAGGCAGATGTTTCCTTCAGGCAAGAGAAAAATGCTACCAGTTGGAAATATAAGTCTACTAAGGGGAAATAAAGAGCACCAGAGGTGGAAAACACATGAGTAAATATGAGATTTTTCTTCTTTAAATCTTTTCGAAAGATAATTACTCTTTAAATAAAAATAATAGGCCAGGTGCGTTGGCTCATGCCTGTAATCCCAGCACTTTGGGAGGCCGGGGCAGGCAGATCACGATGTCAGGAGTTCAAGACCAGCCTGGCCAACGTGGTGAAACTCTGTCTCTACTAAAAATACAAAAATTAGCTGGGCATGATGGGTACGTGCCTGTAATCCCAGCTGCTTGGGAGGCTGAGGCAGGAGAATCATTTGAATCCAGGAGGCAGAGGTTGCAGTGAGCCAAGATCGCACCACTGTACTCCAGCCTGTGTGACAGAGTGAGACCCTGTCTCAAACAAACAAACAAAAAACAAACAGGAAAGAAAGAAAGAAAATAATAATTGTGTATCATGGGGATTGTAATGTAGGTAATAGCAACTATATGACAACATAACACAAAAGCCAAGAAGTACCCCATTGTAAGGTTATTATACTGAAAGAAAGGTGACAGAATACTACTTAAAAGCAGATTGTGATGAGGTAAAGTGGTATATTATAAACTTGAAAGTACCCACTAAAATAATAAAGCAAAGAATTATAGTTAGTGAGCCAATAAAGATAAAAAAATGGAATAATAAAATGTATTCAGTCAAAAAAGGAGATAAAGAGGGTAACAAAGAACTGGGGAAACAGAAAACAAGAAGCAAAAAGATAGACTGGAATGATATCAATAAACATATTACAGGTCAAGAGGCTAAATGCCCCAATTATAAGACAGAAACTGTCAGATGAGGATTAGTGGTCACAGTTACTGGTGCCCACACAGGAGAAGGGAATACTGCAAGAAAAAACAAGACCCATTGTGTGCTGCCTAGCAGAGACACACGGTTTGATAGAAAAGCAAACAGGCTAAAAGTAAAAGGATGGGAAAGATAAACTGTACTAACACAAATCAAAAGAAAGCTAGAGTTTCTATAATAACATCAGGAAAAGTAAATTTCAGAGTGGACATGATTACCAGGGATACAAAAGGTTATGGCATAGGGATAAATGAATCAACTAATCAAGAAAACGTAGCAATTCTAAATAATTACGCAGCCAATAATACACTTTCATGAAACAGGAAATAATAACTGATAGGTCTGCCACAAAAATAGATAAATCTCCCACTTGATTTGGAGACTTCAATACCCCTCTCCAAATAATTGATAAAATAAGTAGACAGAAATTTATTAAGGATATGGAATATCTGAACAACACTGTTTACTAACTCAGCCTAGTTGGTATTTATTGGACTCTCCTCTCATCACAGCAGCATATACGCTCTTTTCAAGAGCATAAAGGATACTGATCAGTTTGTCCATATTCTGGGCCATGATGCAAGTCTCAGTAGATTTTTTTTTGTTTTTTTTTTTGAGACAGAGTCTTGCTCCGTCACCAGGCACTAGGCTGGAGTGCGTTGGCATGATCTCGGCTCACTGCAACCTCCGCCTTCTGGGTTCAAGCAATTCTCCTGCCTCAGCCTCCCAAGTAGCTGGGACTACAGGTGCATGCCACCATGCCCAGCTAATTTTTGTATTTTTAGTAGAGACGGGGTTTCACCATGTTGGCCAGGATGGTCCCGATCTCTTGACATCATGATCTGCCTTCCCAAAGTGCTGGGATTACAGGCGTGAGCCACCTCACCCGGCCGTCTCAGTAGATTTAAAAGGATTCAAATAATACAAAATATATTATCTGACCACAGTGGAACTAAATTAGAAATGGACAATAGAAAGAGCTTTGAAAAATCTCAAAACAGTTGGAAACGAAATAACACACTTTCAACAATCTGTGAGTAAAAGAAGAAATCAAAAAGGAAATGAGAAAGTATTTTGAAGGGAATAAAAATTTAAAAAGCATCAAAATGTGTAGGGTGATGCTAAAGCAGTATTTAAGGAGAATTTTATAGCTCTGAAAACTTGTTTGGTAAAAGAAGAAAGTTTTCAAATCAATGACCTCAGATTCTTCCATAAGAAGATAGAAAAATAAGGGCAAATTAAACTCAAAGTATGTAGAAAAAGGAACTAATAAATATCAAAACAGAACTAAAGGAAATATAAAAAATAAATTTAAAAGTGTGTTCTTTGAAAAGATCAATAACGTTGATAAACCTCTAGGTAGACTGATCAGAAAAAAGAGAAAAATGCCAATTAAAATCAGGAATGATAGAGGTGGCATCCTAACACATTCTAAGATTATTAAGAGAATAAGAAGAAGACATTATAAACATTTTTTGTGCCAATAAATTTAACAATTTATAGGAAATGGACCCATTCCTTAAAAATCACAAATCACCAAACTTACTGAAGAAGAAACTGATAACCTGAATAGCTCTATATTTATTAAAGAAATCAAACTGGCAATTAAAACCCTTCCTATACAGAAAACTCACATGATTTCAACTGGTGAATTCTACCAGAATTTTAATTCTACACCAAACTCTTCCAGAAAATTGAAAAGCTGGGAATACTTCTTAGCTCATTCTGTAAAGTCATTGCTACCTTAATACTCAAAAAGGTCAAAGTCATTAGAAGAAAAGAAAACTAAAGACTAATACCCCTCATATAAAAAGTCTATTAGAGCCGGACCTGTAATCCCAGCTACCAGTGGAAGCTGATGCAGGAGGATCACTTTGAGGCCAGGTGTTCGAGACCAGTCTGGGCAACACAGAGAGACCTGGTCTTGAAAAGAATTCTTTAAAAAAGTTAGCAAGGCATGGTGGCATAAGCCTGTAGCCCTAGCTTCTGGGAAGGCTGAGGTGGGGGGACCACTTGAGCCCAGGAGTTCAAGGCTACACTGAGCTATGATTGTGCCCCTGTACTCTGCACTCCAGCCTGGATGACAGAGTAAAACATTGTTTCTAAACACATATACATATATGTATATATATAATTGCCAAATGGAGTTCATTCCAGGAATTCAGGGATGATTTAACATTTGCAAAACAATCAATGTAATGAAGCATATTAGTAAAGCAGAAAAGAATAACCATATAATCATCTCAGTAAGTGCATAAAAATAATTTTGCAAAATCTCACATTCATTCCTAATCAAAACTCTCAGCAAACTAGGAATAGAAGGGAAACTTGCTCAACCTGATAAAGGGTATCTGTGTTTAAAAATCTGTAGCCTATAAACTTTATAACCAGTATAAAGATTAAATGCTTTCCTCCTAAGACCAGGAGTCAGGCAAGGATGTCTACTCCTGCTTCTTCTACTCAGCATGGTACTGGAGGCTCCAGCCAGTGCAGTAAAGCAAGAAAATAAGTGAAAAGCATCCAAACTGGAAATTACAAGGTAAACCTGTATTCACAGAAGACATACTGTATGTAGAGAATCTTACGGAATCTACAAAATGCAATGACAACCAATAAGTGAGTTTAGTGAGATGGAAGAATATAAAACCAAAGACAAAAACTAATTTTATATCTATATACAAGGAAATAATCAGAAATTGAAAATCTAAAATGTGATTTACAGTATAAAGTTTGATCTACTTGCCAAGATGTCAATTTTCCTACAACTGATTTATGGCCTCAACACAATTCTAATCATAATCCCAGTGGGTTTTCTCGTATAAATGGACGAACTGATTATACAATGTATTTGGAATTGCAAAGAACCTGGAATAGCCCAGACAACTTTGAAAAAAAGAAACTGTAAGACTTTCACTACCTGATTTCAATATGTATTATAAAATGACAGTAATAAATACTGTGGTATTTACGTTGAGATAGGCAAATAGATCAATGGAACAGAGTTTAGAAATAGACCCTCACACATATAGGTAATTGATTTCTGGCAAAGACATCCAAACAGTCTCATTGGGGAAAGCAAAATCTTTTCAGTGAACAGTGCCAGGGTGGTTGCATGGGGAAAAACTTAGGTGCTTATCTGACATCATTACCTAAAACTTGATTCTAGGTGGAGCATATTACTAAATGTAAAATATAAAACAGTAGAGCCTCTGGATGAAAGTGTAGGGTAGGCCGGGCACGGTGGCTCAAGCCTGTAATCCCAGCACTTTGGGAGGCTGAGGCGGGTGGATCACGAGGTCAAGAGATCGAGACCATCCTGGTCAACATGGTGAAACCCCGTCTCTACTAAAATTACAAAAAATTAGCTGGGCATGGTGGCGTGTGCCTGTAATCCCAGCTACTCAGGAGGCTGAGGCAGGAGAATTGCCTGAACCCAGGAGGCGGAGGTTGCGGTGAGCCGAGATCGCGCCATTGCACTCCAGCCTGGGTAACAAGAGCGAAACTCCATCTCAAAAAAAAAAAAATGTTTTTGACAAATCAGATTTTATCAAATTAAAAACTATTTTTGTCACTATTCCATGAAGAAAATAAATAGGCAAAACACAGACTGGGAGAAAAAGTTTTGCAAAACACATAGGACTTTATCAGGAGTGTATAAAGAATTCCTACAACTCAACTATAAAAAGAGAAAAAGCCAATATAAATGAGCAAAATACTACTCAGCCACGAAAATAACCGATTACGGATGCATGCATAGACACAGACAAGTCTCAAAGCCCTGTCCCAGAAAGTGAAGTTCTAGAACATGTAAAATCCATCTGTTGAGAAAAGCATCAGAACAGGCTTTCCTCTGAGACTGACTGAGAAGAGAACTTTCTGGAGTCGGGGAAATGGTCTTTCTCTTCCTTCAGGTCCTGTCACCAACTGTATGCATTTATCCAAATGCACAATGGCACATTTAAAATGGGTGCATTTCACTCCAACTAAAATTTACCTAAAAAAATAAAACTGTAAACAATGTGGAGCTCTAGTTAGTTATATGCATGCTGAACTATTCAGGGGCAAAGTGAGCCAATGTGAGCAACTCACTCTGAAGTTTATAAAAGATTAGATGGATTCATGTTATGTGATAAAGCAAATCTAACAAGATGCCAAGAGTTGGAGAATCTAAGTGGTGCACCTATGGCTGCTCAGTGCTTGAAATTTTCATAATGAAATGTCAGTGGGAAATACCAAGAGATGGTAATGGTCAGGACTGATCAATTGACAGATGGCAAATTTTAAAACAACCACAATCTATGCCAGGGGATAATGGAATACTCGTTTTAGAATCAAAGCAAAGAGAGAGACAAGGAAGGAGGGAAGGAGGGAGAGGGGGTGGAGGAAGACATTACTCTTCAGACTAAGACAGATATTACCTCTGACAGAAAGAACTACTTAAGGATCTAATTCAGGAAGAAGGAAATCCATCCCAGAAGGAAGGAGTGGGACCCAAGAACAAATTATGAGTGAAGAAAATGGCAAACATCTGGAAACATCTATCCAGGTATTTGCTACATAAAACAATAAAAGAACAGTGAGTAATCTGGGGATTATAGGAACAAGCTGGAACTTGTATCAGTCACGATACGTGGTTGCAAACAACTCATCGACTCTGGCTAAGTTTAAGCAGAAAGCACACTTACTAACAAATATTAGGGCGATCCAACTCTGATTTTGCCTAGCCAGAAACAAAGCCAGGCTTCTCCCTGGGAGCCTCACTGTCGCCCCTGCCTGGCACCTGCCACGTTGGACAGTGTCTCTCAGTAGAGCAGGCTGGCATCTTGAGAAGGACAATTCTTCATTGTGTGAGGTGGTCTCATTTGCTACTGAGTGTTTAACACCTCAGTCCACACCCAACACTTGTCAATATGCTCCCAAATCATCACAACCACCAAAAATACAAGCACATTCCCAAGATCTTCCAGGGTGAGGTGAGGCCATCTTTGGTTGAGAACCACGGCACAGGTTCCCAGAGGTTCTGCCACGGTTGTCCCTGAAGCACTGATTCCCAGCAAGCTTGCCACCGTCCCTCTGCACGTGGCTATGGACCACAGTGATCAATTACAAATCCATTCCGTGCCCCTGGTCTGTGAGGAGCCCCGTTACACATCCACACTCAGCCATGTGGGTGATCAGAGATGTTGCTCCATGTTTCTGGCAAAAAGTTGAAAATCACAGTGCAGAGCCTTGTGCAAGTGCGAGGAGATCCTTCGGAGACGCCGTGTGTGGTGTGATGCCGAATGCTCACCACAGCCTCTCTCAGATGCCTGAACAACGAAGGAACCTGAACTTCCAGGCAATGCGATTGCACCCCCAGTCTGCATAATTCAATGATTCTTAGTACAGAGTAAAATGCACTCACCTTCTCCCTGATTGGGGCAGCCCGGTGTCTCAGCACTGGAAGCCTCTCTAATTCTGTGAATTAGAAAATCAGAAAAAATAGAAAATTAGAAAACTCAAATCCCTCAAGGACACATATCAGAAAATAGTAGTATATGCTGATGTTGTTAGAATCAGATTATTTACTGCGATCTGCTAGAAAATTGGCATCAAAATACACACGTGTATAGGGTCTACAGTGTGAGTGGTACTTTCTGATTGTGCAGTGCACAACCTACAGCTATACTCGGCAGCCCTGCAAAGTCTTGTCAGTTACTACATCTACCTCCTTGTCCAGCACCCCTGGGTAATGTTCATTCTTCTGTTTCAGTCATAACCCACGTTGGCAACCAATGTCCCAAAATTTAAAGGTTAAAGCCCACCACATCGCCCAGATCAGGGTGTCTCAACCTTGGCACTGTTGACTATTGACATTTAGGGCTAGATTATTTGTTGTGGTGGGGACTGCAGGGTGTTTGCCGGGATCCTTGCCCTTTCTCACTGGGAAGCAGAGGCAGTCCCCTCAGTCATGACAACCGAAAATATATCCAGACTTTGCCAAATATGCCCTGAAAATAATCCCCCGCCCCCCGCCGCCCCCCACTGAGAGTGCTGCCTTTGTGGGAGAGGAAAGGGGAGGAGACTCGTAGAGACAGTGGCTATGACCCCTTCAGGGGGGATGTGAGGATAGCCATCATGGCCCTTTTCTGATCTGAGCTCTCAATTGGTGTTGAGCCACTGAGATCCACATTCCCTTTGTCCTTGGGGATTTGGGTTTTTTTTCGGTGAATGGGAGGGCTTGGGATCCGATCTGTGTGGAGACAGCCACAGGACCTGGGTCCTGCATTTCCGTAATTCTGTTCCACACTACTCCCTGCCCAGTTTCTCTTCATCAAGATCCCACGTCTGCACTTTCATCCAGGGCTACGCAAAAGCTGAAATCTCCACGCAAAGCCCAGCCTTTCAGTTCCGTCTCACTACACCTTGGTTAATTTTACTGATCTTTTAAAATCTTGGTTGAGCTTCCCCATTGCACCTTTGTTTCATATGTCGTTGATTTTCTCTTCTCATCTTTAGTGTTTTTATTTATAGATTTGGTTCATTGATCTTTTTCTTATGAAGAAGGACCCTTAAAATGCTGATTTTTCTTCCTTTCTTTTTTTCTACTGCATTCAGTGAAGGCTGGAGGTTCCTCCTCAGGCTGCCTGTGCCGCGTCCCACAGGCTGTGCTGAGCTGCATCTACATGATCTTTTAGAGCAAAATATTTTATTATTTCCATTTTGATTTCCTCCTTGAATCATGGACTATTTAAGAATGTATTCTTTAATTTTCAGGCAGTTGAAGTCTTTCTAGTTATATTTTTGTGATTAATTTTTAGATTAATTTTATTGCATTTAGAAAACATACTTTACAATCTTTTAAAATTTGTTGAGGCATCTTAGTGGTCCAGCATATGATCAATTTAGCAAATGTTTCGTGTGAATTTGAGAAATGGTGATGCCATGTTCTAGAGTACTGGGCTGTGTATATGACATGTGGTGAAGCTTGTTGTTAGATCTTACTATTACCATTATGAAATGTCCTGCTTTATCTATAGAAACATTTTTTACTTTAGTATCTGTTTTTAAAAAATTTATTATTAGTATTTGAGATGGAGTTTCTCTCTTGTTGCCCAGGCTGGAGCACAATGGCTCGATCTCGGCTCACTGCAGCCTCCGTCTCCTGGGTTCAAGTGATTCGCCTGCCTCAGCCTCCCAAGTAGCTGGGATTATGGGCGCCTGCCACATGCCCAGCTAATTTTTTTATATTTAGTAGAGACGGGGTTTTTTCATGTTGATGATGCTGGTCTTGGACTCCTGACCTCAGGTGATCCATCCACCTTGGCCTCCCAAAGTGCTGAAATTACAGGCATGAACCACTGCACCTGGCCTATTTTTTTTTTTTTTTAATCTTTTTGAGATAGAGTCTCACTCTGTCATCCAGGCTGGAGTGCAGTGGCACGATCTTGGCTCACTGCAACCTCTGCCTCCCAGGCTCAAGCAATTCTTCTGCCTCAGCCTCCCAAGTAGCTGGGACTATAGGTACCCACCACTATGCCCAGCTAATTTTTGTATTTTTGGTAGAGATGATGTTTCACTATGTTGGTCAGACTGGTGTTGAAATCCTGACCTCTGGCGATCCACCTGCCTCAGCCTCCCAAAGTGCTGGGATTACAGGCGCGAGCCACTGCACTAGTATCTGTGTTGTATGTTAATATATCCACACCAATTTTCTGTTGGTTAGTGTCTTCATACTATATATATATATATTACTTTTATCCTTTCTGTGCCCTGATAGCTAAAATGCATCTCCTGTAAACAACACACAGCTGATTTTTTCTTAGTTCATCTGATGATTGGTTGGTTTCTTGTAATCCATTTCTGTTTAATGGGATTCGCATCTACTCTCTGTTTTCTCTTTTGCTCATTAGCTTTTGTTCCTTTTTTTCTTCCTTTCTTCACTTTCTTTGAATGGATCAAATGCTTATTAACATTTGTCTTCAATTATTTTTGAGTTGCATATTATTTTACTACCTCTCTTACAGTGTTTACTCTAGCAATTATAAAATGTATTCTTGACTTATTATGGTCTAATCCAATTATTACCATTACTGATAATTGCTGAATTTATGTTGCTATAATCTTAGAAACTTTGAATTCTACACCCTCCTGCCCTTTGCATTGTGATTTTCTTGCATTTCATTTCATATATAATTTAAACTCCACAAGACATAATAATTGTTGTTTTGTGCAGTTAATATTCACCTGCATTTATCCCAAAGTTTACCATCCTGGCTTCCTGGCCACATTTCCATATTTCTCTCTAGCATTCTTGGCCTTGGTATGAGCCTTTCCGATAACTCTGTTCAGCAGTAACTTCATTGAGCTGTTCTGCCTCAAGCCACTGCTTACCATATGGTGCTGGTATCTTTTTTAAAAATTAAATCTGCCACCCCTTGGGAAGACAAGCCTAAAGTCGTGGACCCTGGACCCAGGCTGCCTGTGTTTGAATGCTGGCCTCGCCAATTTACTGGTTATGTGACCTCAGGCAAGTGACTTAACTTTTCTGTGCCTTGGTTTTCTCGTCTGTAAATTGAGATCATGTGGTACCTACCATATAGGGATGCTGTAATGATTAAATGAGTAAATATAGGTAAAGTACAGGAGAGTCCAGCACGTGGTTAGCTCCATACAGTGCAAGCCACTGTTATCATCACTGTTGCTTTTGGGTGAAGCACAATTTGAGTCTCTGATGCTTAAAGCTATTGGAGACAGAGCAGGGTCCACATGGCAGGTGAGGAGGAAGCCAGGCAGGTGGGGCCCCAGTGCCTTGTGGACTCTGCACCAAGAGGAATAAAGGGGAGGTTGGAATCCTTCCTTGTGAACATCAGGGCCCTTCTAGGAGGCGCTGTGATCAAAACAGGGGGAAATGGGTGCCTGAAAGTCAGAAATACTGGGGCAGCTGTCTCCAACCCCTCCTGGACAGGAGGGGCAGTCAGGAGAGACTTCCAGGAGGAGGCAGCCTGTGAGCTATGTCTTGGGGCACAAATAGGAGTGAGCTGAGCTGCGAGGGGGAAAGATGCCCCACTAGGTAGAGGAACTAATGTTTTGGTTTTTAGTAGACAAAGAACAGGGCAGAGAGCAGGTCCGGAGGCTAATGGAGAACCATTCAGTAAGGCAGGCTTGGCTGGGCAAGCTGAGGGTGCCGGGTTCTGGGTGGGGGAACAGGGTGTGGTCAGGATCTCTCCAGGAAGAGAGGGAACAAAGCCACTTGTATTTACTGCAGTCACAGGAATGCTAAAAAAAAATAATAAAAATAAACAATTGGCCAGGCGTGGTGGCTTGTAATCCTGGCACTTTGGAAGGCGGAGGTGGGTGGATTACTTGAGCCCAGGGGTTCGAGAACAGCGTGGGCAACATAGGGAAACCTCATCTCTACCAAAAAAAAAAAAAATACAAAAAATTAGCTGGGCGTGGTGGTGGCTACTTAGGAGGCTGAGGTGGGAAGATCACCTGAGTCCAGGAGGTCGAGGTTGCCATGAGCTGTGATTATACCACTGCATTCCAGCCAAGGCAATGAAGTGAGACAGTCTTTAAAAGAAAAAGAAAAAAGAATTATTTTCAAAAATGGGAGGATTGGCCAAACAGAGCTATACCTTTTAAAATTTTTATTTAAAAATTTTAATGTTGTCAGGGGAGGGGAGCCGGGGAAGGGATAGCATTAGGAGAAATACCTAATGTAGATGACAGGTTGCTGGGTGCAGCAAACCACCATGGGACATGTATACCTGTGTAACAAACCTGCACGTTCTGCACATGAATCCCAGAACTTAAAGTACAATAAAAAGATTAATTTTTTACTTTTAGCAATTTGACACATTTCTCGCTCACACACATGCCTGTGTGCACTCGCATCTCATATAGAACATCCTTGTCCGCAGCCCTCACACATGAGGCTTGGAGCCCCATTAAGTACCTATGTGTGAGACCCTGGGCTGGAATTCTGGCCACGGGAAGCAGAAAGCCTGCCCTGGGTGGGGACTCAGCTCTGTTTGGAGTCCCTCCCTGGAGCTGGGAGCCACCCGGCCAGAGGATGCCCAGGGCTTGGACAGAGAGGCCAGAGGCCCGGGCTGGAGGGGGCGCAGGGCACAGGCTGTGTGGGAGGTCTGCACCTGCAGGGGGTTGGGCCATTCCGTCCTGAGTCTGCCATGTGACCCCAGAGATGACTGCAGATTAGGTGGTCTCTTTGGGGATATTTGGAAAGTTCTCACCTCCCAGACTCAATGTGCGTGGCGCATCCTCGGTGCCCAGCCACACCAGCCAGTCCTGGACCCAGTGCCCGGCCATGAATATTCACATTCTCAGAAGGCTTGGGGGGTGTCCGTCCAGAGGCGAGGGACGATCGACCTTGAAGTGATTGCAGACACACAAACAAACAAGCCACATAATTTCTTCTGCAGTCTGCTGTGGTTCCGTGAGCACTGGTGCCTGGCGCATGGCACCCGCCCAATTACATCTCAATCAGTGTTAAAAGGCATCTGACATTTCCCTTTGATTTATGTATTAACCTTTACATCCAGCGCAGGCGGCGTTGATTGCTTTCATCAGCTGCACTGAGGCAGCTCCAAGGGGCTCCTCCAATAGCTCTTCCCACTGCGTCCCCAGGCTGAGTGCCTCCTTGAACATAGAGCTCACTTCTGCTGCACGAAGGCTGAGGCCATATCCCCACCATCCCCAACACCTCCACTGGAGGACAGGCTCTGGGAAGCTCTGGGAGCGGCAGGTCCATGGCAGGTCCACTCCTTTTTTTGACACAAACCATGTTAAAAAAGATGGCGGCTGCCAAGTTTGTGTTGCTGTGAGGCTGTGAGACTGTGCAGCTGACAGACAGGAGTATGGGTTCCCACACACTCACACGCACACTCACACACACTCATGCACACTGCACACACGCACACTGTACACGCATACTCACGCACACTACACACACACGCACACTTACATGCACATTGCACTCTCACGCACACACACTGCACTCTCATACACACTACATACACTGCACACTCACGCACATGCACACTGCACACACATGCACACTCATGCACACTCATCCAGGAATATAGACTGAGTCAGAGACACATTGGCACACCCAGCAGATGTGCACACATGGGCACACGTGTGATGCTCACTCACACACAGAACATGCGGATAGAAGAACAGATGAAAGAGACACCCCAGCACCCGCTTCACCCCTGGCAGGACGGGACTTCAACTCACATCTGGCCGAGAGGTGGCCGGGCCATGCAATCCAGGCGGTTCTGCAGACGGATGTGAGGCAGCAGTGTGTTTTGGGTTCCAGGAGATGGTGGGGAATGGAGACAGGGATGGGTGGGCGGCTAGTGAAGGTTCAAGGGCAGGTTGTGGCCTGGGCACCTGGGGATCGGTGCACTAGGGTCACCGAGAGTCTGCTGACTCCCCCCAGGTGTCGTGTAGGGGCCTTAGGCTGAGCCCAGCCCTGGGCAGGGACTGACAGGGGACAGCAGGGAACAGCAGGGTGGTCAGTGCCCCTGTCGTCCCCTCTTCTTCCCAAAGGTCTTTGTAGAGCTGTCCCCTTGCTGACCAAGCCCCCAGCACTCAACCCTGACTACGCAAAGGGCACGTCCCCCACAACTGTCCAGAGCAGCAGAGGTCAGGACCACAGCTCCCAGACTCTCCTGGGCCTCAACAGCTTCTGGGGATGCAGATTCTAGCCCCACCTCAGCTGCAGTGGCTCAGAACCTGTGGAAGAACCTGCATGTGTGTCAGACCTCCCAGACAGTTCTCACATAATGGCTGGTAGGTCGTACTTCCCCCGGAGGCCCTGAGGCTGCTTTGCCTGTCTTGTCAGTTACAATTCCACCATTACGGGTATGTTTCTTGGACCAAAGCCTTTATCCCCCATTATTAAGCAAATATTAAGCTGCTATTGTATACATCAGGATTCCTTCCATTGCAGGTGTCTGACTTTTTAGCCAAACCACCCTAAGCCCAGTGGAGAACGATTGGCTTGGACGACTGGAAGACAGCATGAGGATTCAGGTGTGGCTGGATCTGGGTGCTGGAAACAAGCCATCAGGAACCTGCCTCTCCTGCCTTTCCACTGTGTGGTCTATCCTCCGACAGGCTTTATCTGGGCGGCCACAGGTGGCACTTACAGTCCCAGACCACATTGCACTGTGTGAATGCTCCCTTCCATCCATTCCAGCAAACCCAGGGTGGGCATCCATTCCTTGCTTTTGGGTCACGTGATGCCTCATCCCAGTCTCTGCAGCCGAGGGGAAGGTATCAGCTGGTGAGGCCTGGATCAGGGCCCCACTTAAGGGTGACAGTAGGCCAGGTGTGGTAGCTCACTAGCTCACACTTGTAATCCCAGCACTCTGGGAGGCTGAGGCGGGCAGATCACTTGAGTTCAGGAGTTCAAGACCAGTCTGAGCAACAAAGTGAAACTGCATCTCTATAAAAAATATAAAAATTAGCCAGGCATGATGGTGCATACCTGTAGTCCCAGCTACGGGGGAGGCTGAGTTGGGAGGATTGCTTGAGCCTGGGAGGTGGAGGTGGCAGTAAGCCAAGATCGCACCACTGCACTCCAGCCCAGGCAAGGGAGCCAGATCTTGTCTCAAAGAGAAAAAAAGAAAAAGGATGAGGGAGGTCGGCCACACCCTAAGCAGTGGACAGGGGACGAGGGCTGCTCCCCAGAGGAAACCCTATGAAAGTGACTCTAAATGGCCGGTTACAGGTGAGACCCTCTCTGTTCTGATGGTCCTGGCAAAAGGCGCCCTGCCACGGCCCAGGCATGACAGGACCAAAGTGAAAACCTCCCTTAGCTCTGTTGAAGCAAACCAGTGTGGAAAGAAAGGCTCCAGCAGCTCCTAGCTGGCACGAGGCCACACCTGACCCCGGAGCAGACGGCTGTTGGGGGGTCACAGAGCCTGTCTGCTGCAGGAGCGCCTCCTCTCTACTCCTCAGTCTCCTCATCTACAAAACGGGATCAAATCAACAGACCCAACTTTTCACAGATGCTGTTGTGAAGACTGAAAACGCTGCTGCTGTGCTTGGGTGCTGAGGACTGAGCTTGGGAGGGCTGTTGCTTCTGGAGGCCCATGGGGTCCCCCAGCTTGGGCCTGGGATAGCAGACTCCCCAGTGCACTGGTCCTGACACAGGGAAGCTGGGGCCCAGGTAGGCCCTGGAAGTCACAGGTAAGGAGAGTGAGTCACAGGCAGGGAGAGCTGGGCAGATACTCTTGGGACCCCAGGGTCCTCAGGCCAGGCCCAGCACAGCCTGGGGTCTGCCCATCCACCCGGGCTGAGACCACTTGCCACAGGAGGAAGCATGGGCCCTTGGCGAGCAGGGAAGCCTGAGGTTTCTGGGACTGAGCTGCCAGCCTCCTCTGTGTGGAGGGAGACACCCTGAGCCAGGGTTTTCCTGGCTCACATCTGGCCAAATCAGTTCATCTAAACAGAAAACAGTGGAAAAATTATTCCCAGCTTTTCAGAAACTCCAGATGCATGTGCTCCTTGTCTCTGTGTTTGGGATGGCCGAGGCACATCTTCAAAACCAGGCTTTACGAGCGACAGGAAAATGTCCAAGAAACAGGTGTGCAGGGTCAACTGCAGGCCGGGAAGCCAGGAGGCACAGAAGCCTCAGGACTCCGGACTGGGGGCATGTGTGCTAGGAGGTCCTGCCTCCCTCAGGTGGGCAGCAGCAGGGTCCCTGGAGCCAGCATGACTTATGCAAATCCTTACCCCACCTCAAACCACACAGCCCTAGGGAGACATGTGCGCCTCAGTTTCCTCATCTGTAACATGCAGAGGAGATGAGATGTCCTGTTAAATATGAGATGCCTCCTCACTTCCTGCCTGGGAGTGGGCACCACAGCTCTGCTCTACCTCGGGGCTGGGCAGACGGGGACACTTGGCACCAGGACTTGAAAGCCGAGTGGCTTTTTATGAGTCTACGAAGATGAAAAAGGCATTGCAGAGAGAGGAAACCACATGCGCGAGGGCGCGGAAGCGTGACAGTGGCAGGTCAGATGGAGCCAGCAGCCTGAGCTCAGCAGGACCCATTTTCTCTCCAAGCTTGCAGATAGAGGGAGGAACATTCTCACTTTGCCCAAGCATGGCCGTGGGCATTCCACATGCTGTGCCCTGTGCATGCACGTGTGTGCCTGTGTGTGTGCATGCATGTGCATATGGGTGTGTGTGCACATGTGCATGTGTCTATGTTCATGTGTGTGCATGTGGCTATGTTGGTGTGCATGTGTGTGTACGTGCATATGTTTGTGTATGTATGTGTATGTTAATGTGTGCATGTGCTTATGTTGGTGTGCATGCATGTGTGTATGTGTGTGTTTATGTGCGTGTATGTTCACGTGTGTGTGTGTGTGCACACCTGTTGGTGTACATGTGTATGTATGTGCATGTGTCATGTTGGTGTGCATTCATGTGCATGTGTGTATGTGTATGTTCATGTGTGTGTGCCTATGTTGGTGTGCATGTGTGTGTGTGTCTGTGTGCATGCATGTGTTCATGTGTGTGCATGTGCCTATGTTGGTGTGCCTGTGTCTGTGTGCATGCATGTGTTCGTGTGTGTGCATGTATCTATGTTGGTGTGCATGCACATGCATATGTGTATGTGTGTATGTGCATGTGCGTGTATGTTCATGTGTGTGCATGTGCCTATGTTGGTGTGCGTGTGTGTGTATGTGTCTGTGTGCATGCATGTGTGTGTGCATGTATCTATGTTGGTGTGCATGTATGTGCATATGTCTGTGTGTGTGTGTGTTCATGTTTGTACGTGTGCTTGCCCACGTGATTTCTGTCTTTGCATCTCAGGCCGACGGAGGCAGGCCCAGTGGACAGCCAGGCTCATCTGCACTTGGACAGCCACAGGTGGAAGCTTCAGGACACCAGAGGGGACCTGCTGGCCCTGGGGACAAGTGGAAGAACTAGGTGAAATAAACCATTTCTTCCTCCTCTGTCTGGAAACAGCCTCGGGTGGGAATCTGAAGGGCTGATCCCTCTCCAAGCCTCAGCTTCCTCATTTGTCACAAGAGATGTTCTCTGCCCTGCAGCCTCCCAGGGTGATAGGGTGGTGGCTGTTGGGAGTCACCAAAGAAAAGTCCTCCCCCTTCTGCAGAATCTGGCAGGAGGAGTGCCGTATTTGCATGACTACAACACCCTCGCCCTGGATGACACACAAGATACACTTTCAACACCAGAACTTCCCATTAACAGGATCACCAGCCTGGAGCTGCTGGCTTCTGATGTCTGGGTGCACCTTCCCTTGGCGCTAGAGACAAAGGAGGCTGCGGACGAAATGGTTCACAGAACATTCTCAAGAGCCTGACTGTGGGAGTCCTCGGCCTGGACGCAGTGTCTTTGACGGGTAACCTGTCTCCCCTCTACCTCTCCCCGGATGCGCCAGCCTTTCCTCCTGTGCCGTCTTTCTCTGGCTAAAGCAGTTGGCCTTCCATGTGTGGACGAGGCCCAGGATCTCCCTCCTGCTGGGTTCAGAGATTAAACTGCCCCAGGGAGGTGTCTATGCCCCACCCCCGACTTCTTGCTGTGGGAGCTAAGCCATTCCCGTATTTGTTGATGCCATTGTCACCCAGGATTCCTGTTACTGGTGGCCAAAAGCACCTATTGAGGGAGCGTGAGGAGCCTTGGAACTGCACAGTTGCCTCACCAGGCAGGGCCCCTGTGGGCATCACTCTGATCACATCCATTACTGTTTGTCGAGCACTGTGAGTGGCCCCAGGACGGGGTGGTATTGTGCAGACAGGGTCTGTGGTTCCCCCACACTTACCCGCGAAGAAGCGTCACATCTGTTAACAGACATTAAACAATGAATTACACAATTGGGTAGATTTTTCTCCCTCTCTGAAAGCAA
Source organism: Sapajus apella (assembly GCF_009761245.1). Lineage (NCBI taxonomy): Eukaryota > Metazoa > Chordata > Mammalia > Primates > Cebidae > Sapajus > Sapajus apella. Next base: position 5,107,991 of record NW_022437052.1, read on the forward strand.
AGTGATTCAGGTAACTGTCTTGAGAGAAGGTTGGTCCAAACCCTCTCTTCTTCCTACACCAAACTCAGAGACAAATAACACAGCATCTCTGACCTCACTTTGCAGGAACCGAGTCCATTTGGAGGATCCAGAGGTGGTGTCCCTGTGTGAGAATTAGCAATTGTGGGTTAGTTTCTGGACATATGCTTGCTGGGGGGCATGGAAGGACCTGTTAGCTGGTCCCAAAGGATGGAACGGGTTTACGTGGCGGGCAGTGTGGATGCTGGAAGCAGTCGCTGCAAACGCCTAAAGGTGCCCCCTGCCCTGGCTTGGGGCAGGCACCAGCGAGGGCCAGTGCGGCTGCCAGCTGTGGCAGCTCCTTTGGTTGATGAAGGCTCCATGACTGTTCTTTGCCTCACTCGACACAGAGTGCAGGGGAAGCTGAACCAGGTTCAGGTGCTCCCGTTCAATTTCCTTTTCTTTTAAAAAACATGGCATCGCTGTGTGACCTCTCTTTGTTTATTATAATTCGAATACTGCCAGTTTCAGTTGAGTGAACTCATATCTTATTTGGAATCTGGGTCTAAAGTTGCCTAAAGCTGGTGGAAATGTAATTGTACACAAACATGTGAGGCCTGTTAATTTGCAATCCGCGATGAACAGCGTGGCCTGACAAGCTCTGTGTTTGGTTCTGAGGAGCTGTTCTCTAGAACAGCAGAGCGCGAGGACCGGGCACATTTGCATAAGAGGCACTTGGTATTTTTCACAGGATGAAAACATGTAATTTTGCAAATATTTATAGCTCGTTAATTTGGTTGAATAGCAAAATCAAATTACAGGTGATAGACTGTGTGCACGTTCCTTTTGCTGAGTTTCTCTTGTAATTACGGCGAGCGCTGCATGCCAGGCCCATCTTGGTGGGGATGGGAGGGGTGGGCACTGTTGGTGTCCACCCCAGAAGCTGGGCTACCTCACAGCCATGAGTACTGGCCAGCCACGTCCCAGATCCAGGGGGAGGTTAGGCTGTGCGTGGGGTGACGGCCACCCCCTGATTTGGGAGCCCTGGGATCTGGAATGTTTCCACCATCTCCGACACTTGCTCAGGAGTCGATTAGAACCACAGCTTGGGGACAGAGGAGGCCTTGAGCCTGTGCCTGTGAACTTCCAGGTTAGAGGATATCATTCTGCCCTCTGCCAGGCATCCTGGGCTCCTGGGATCAGGGGAGTATGGCCTCTGTTCCAGCAGTCTCTGAAAGCCCCTCTGAGCCTCAGTTTCCACCTCTGCACCATTGAGCCATGGAGTCCCTCGTGCTCTGCTTACAGGGCTGTTAGGATTGTGGGGAGGGTGGGACCCCTGTGGGAGAGGAGAGTCCTGAGGACTGTGCTTCTTTACATGTCAGTTTAGACTGAGGCTCCCTCTGCGCCTGCTGGAGCCGGGGACTGTACTTCTGAGGATATGAGAGCAGCCCCGAGCATCCTGCCAGGGGGTCCATGGCCCACAGCCCTGAGCATGCTATCAGGGTGCGAAGGCCCACAGCCTTCTGCCAGGGTTCCCACAGCCCCAGCCCAGAGCATTCTACCAGGGGCCCACTGCCTGCAGCCCTGAGCTTTGCACTGCAGGGGACGGCACCTGCTTTCTCTTGGACTGTCATTCCATCCTCCCCTTTCAGAGGGGAGAGCTGGGGGCTCTAGGCGGTGGTGGCACAGCCCCGGAGGCTCAGGTGCATAGAGACCCGTCTCCTGTCCTCCAAGTGGCCTGGCCGTCGGTCACTCTCAGGGCCGTGTCAGTGACCTTGTGGGTCCCTCCAGACAATTTGCTGACCCCTGAGCTCAGCCCGCTCTGCACACTGGCCAGGCACGTGACCCTCTCCAAGTCTCATGGGTGCACTGGAGGGCGTCATGTTACTGACTCCATGGGGTCTTGAGGGGTGAGTGTTTTCAGAACCGTGCCCAGCACATGGAGAGCCTTGTTAAATGCCAGCCCCTGTTTCTACCAGTCTACCAGGCTTAGGGTGCCCTCCGGGGCTGACCCCAGGACACTGGGCTTGGGTTTGCTGGGACGTGGCACAGTCCTTGTGAATGACATGACTTTCCTGTCCATCCCCTCACCCAGAGAAGCTTCTTTCTCAGGACGCTGTGAATTTATGCGTTGTCTGGTCTGTGTGCAGGGCACCCACCGTGTGCAGAAGAGGAAGTGACTCACATGTAGGATTTCTCAAGATCGAATGTGCTCTGTCCACTGCCTCTCAGCACCTCCTCCCACTGCCCCACAGTCCCGAGTCTCATCACCAATGCCAGGGCAGGCGTTCTCAGTAGACACTTACTGTGGGACTTCAGCCTGTCCAAAGGTCTTCGAAACCTTGCTCCCCCGAGTCCCATCTTCAGCCAGGTCTTGTCAATGACACCCTCAGTGTCACCTTGGGGGGGCTGAGGGGCTGGACATGAGCAGTTATCTCGGGTGCAGTGGCCTGAGTTCAAAGTGCAGTCTCCCATCTGAGGAAGCTGCCAGTGGCCCCCAGACTCCTGGCTGCTGGGGGCTGGCTGTGCCCTCACTCTGCCTGCTTCCTTGTCCCTCACTGACTGGGGTTGGGGAGGCTTGGTTCCTGGAGGTCTTGGAGCCAGGATGCAGCATCCCCTCCTCTGGCTGCTTGAGGTGGCCCTCACCCCTCCCCAGGCTCCTGTGACATCACAGCTCCGCCTCCACCCTTTGGGGGCCTCGGAGCCTGGAAGCCTGGGAGTGCTGCACCCCATCCCCCCAAGACCATTCATTCCTCACACCCCGTGACTTCCAGAGGGGAGGCCAGCCCTGTACCTTGCAACTACAAATTGAGAGACCCTAAGTAGGCACCCTGAGTCTGCTCAGACCAAAGCTGGAATTCCAAGCTGGCCTGGGTTGGACTTCCTAGACCTGAAAGTGACTAAAAGCTCTGATGTGTGCCCTGGTGCCAAGAGGAGGTTCCTACAGAGCCTGGAAGGTGAACAAGACACCACCAAGACCCAGCACCTGTGTGGAGCTGTGTGGGGCTTGGGGGACAGGAGGCCAGGGGGCCTGGGGGCCAGGAGGATCGGGGGTGTGGGGCTGGTGGGGGCAGGAGAGGCTGGGGGCCAGGAGGGTAGGGGTCAAAGGGCTGGGGGGCAGGAGGGACATGGGGGCTGAGGATACAGGGGGACCAATAAGAATGGGTGGAGAAAGGGACTAGGGGAGGGTGGGAGGGGCAGGGGGGACAGGAGGGACCCCGAGGGAGTCCGAGGACCCAGGTGGGGCCAGGAGGGGCCTGGGGAGCCAGGACAGTTGGGGGAGTACAGGGGAAGGGAGGAAGACTGGAAGGGCTGGGTGTCCAAAAGTGGCCTGGGGACCTGGGGGTGTCACAGGGCCAGTAAGAGTTGGGGAGAGAGAGGGGCTGGGGGGGAGAATGGGAGGGGCTGGGGGGCAGAAAGGACCCAGGGGACCAGGGAGTGCCAGGAGGGACCAAGGAGAGGCAGACGGGCCAGGAGGACCAGGCAGGGCTGAGGGCACCAGAAAGGGCTGGGTAGGACCTGGGGGAGGGATGTGGGGGGTGCAAGGTGGGGCCTGGCAGGGCCAAGGGGAGCCTGGGGGGCGTAGGGGTGGTCAGGCGGTGCCAGGAAGGGGCAAAGTTGGACCCTGAGTCCCACCTCCTGGGACGCTGTGTCCCCAGGCTGCAGGCAGCTTCAGGCAGGTCCTGTGATGGTTTTCAGTTTCATATTTTGGTGAGAAACAGCCTGTTTGGGTTCCTTCTCTGCAATGTTTACACAGAGACTCCAAGGCCCCTAGCATGGATTTGAACTTGGTCTGGCCCTGGGGTGGGGCTGGGGGCCACAGGGTTAGAACCGAGGAATTTCAGGAGCCCAGCCTTGTCACAGCCTGGGGTGGTGGCAGTGGGCGCCCCTGCTCCCCAAACCCGGTCAGAACCACAGAGGAAACCCAGGCTGAGAGGGGAGGGCCTCCCGACCCCCACGCAGAGGCCAGTGTAGGCTGCTCAGAATGATCCGGGCGGGAAACACCGGCTGTGTCCTCATGCCAGTCCCAGCCCACCTGAGGCCGTGTCCTCTGGCCTCTCACTGGCCCTCACTGCCCTGGTGCCATCCTGAGGAAGTCCTCGTCCCCTGGCCTGCCAGTCTAGTGGGAGGTGCCCAGGGGCAGACCACGGGGTCCCAGAGAAAGAGGCAGGGAGTCCCTGGCTGCTTCCAGGAAGGGAGATGCCCAGAGAGCTGCCCTGGCCTGGGGTCTGTGGGAAGCCAGATCCACGGGGAGGCCCAGCTCAGGCCTTTATACCCCAGGGAGCCAGTCCCTTCCCTTGCTGGATCCCAGGGCCAGGCAGATGCATGGGGGCGTGAGATGGGAGCAGAGCTGGGTCAGGGCCTGTGGGTCCAGCTGATGGGCTAAGCCCTGGATGGTGCTAGGCACAGCCCATGCCACAGGCGAGGAGCCTCGGACTCCAGTGGGCAGAGGACACTGCCAAGGACACACAGCGGCATGACTCCCAACCTGGTGCTCCTCCATCCAGGGAAACCAGTGCCACCACAGACTTCCAGGGTCCCTCAGGGCAGCCGTCCCAGCTAAGCAGATGCAAGGCATGGGTGACACTGAGGAGGGAGCTCCTGGAGACCCCCACCCTCTGTACCCCATCCGCACCTTCCATGAGCACAGGGTGGAATTGGCCAGGAAGAAAGGCCTGGCGACAGGAGAAGGAGTAGTAGGTGGTGTATACTGAGGCCACATTAACCAAGGCCAAGCACCCAGACCACGGGAGGTGATTGATTGTTCTCTGGGCTGTGCTGGAGTTCAACATATCAGAAAGAACAGGGACAGATGGAGGCAGATACAGGAGCTGCATTTCAAAGGCTAAAGAAACGATAAGTCTGGCCTGGACTTGGGGCCTTGGGGTGTGTGTGGCTGGGGTCTTCCTGTGCGTGGCTTCCTGTCTGCACCTCCCTCAGTCACACTGGCCTCTGGTCTATTCTGACTCCTCCCCACCACAGGGCTTGGCACAGGCTGCCCCCCTACCTGGCATGCACTTTCCTCCTGGGTTGCTGTTCCAGCTCGCCTTTGGGGCCTCGGCTCTTGAGAGCCTTGCCTGGCCACATGCTCTGAGCTAACCTTTGCACCACTCCATTACCCTCTGTCTCAGTGCCCTGTGGCTCCCTTCCTGACACGTCCTGGTGCAGGACTCTGCGTGCGCGCAGAGCCTACCTGCCTACTTCACGCGTGTGCTGTTGGGCCACAGTCTGGGCTTTGGTTCACAGTTGCACCTCAACTCCTAGCTCAGAGCTCATGAATAATGAATACACAAAAGCCCCAACCCTGGTCAATCAAGGATGAAAGGAATGGAGAAAAGAGGCTTTTCTTTATTCTTCCCCAGGAGGCAGATCAGGGGCCAATGGACAGCATATTCCAAGAGTCCTATTTCAGCTGGGTGCAAAGGGCAGGTGTCCACTAAGGAGGCCTCTCTGGAGGGGTGCTGCTGCGCTATACCCAACCAGTCAGCTGTCGGGAGGCAGGTCTTGTCTGTGGTCAGTTTGCACTCATGGACCTGGTCGTTGCGTTCAAATCTGCCGCTCTCCTGCTTCCATCGATGAGAGGAAGGGTGAACGTTTGGTGGGATTCTCCATCCTTCAGGAGCTACCAGGGGCCGTCCCCTCACTCCCGCGACATTTGGTGGAGGTGCCTCTGCCCAGCTTCTGTGAGAAGGGATGCCCAGAGTCTTGAGAAAAGAAGCTCCGGGCCCAGGTGCCACCCAGCCTGGGAATTTTGTCCGAAACACAGTAATTCGTACACACTGCCCCTGAATGTCCGCCCGGCAGCACCTCCCAACTTTGTTAATAGAAACCTGCTGATCCATAACCTACGTGTGGCAGACATCTGCTCGGGGGTGATGTGGTGGTAATGTACATATCGATGATCAATCAGTGGATTTGCAAGAAAGGCATAAAGTATTTAATTATAATTGTGTTGGGCAAGTCTGCGTGGTGGCGGAGACATTTGAATAGGTCACAGCCAGCCCTCACCCTGTTATGTTGCTGGTATTAAATGCCACTCACTCTAAGGGCTGGGAACCTTTCTGAAGTTGCAGGATATCACACACTGGCAAATTGAAAATGTCCCTTTGCTTTTAAAAATATGATTGATATCCTTTGCAAAATGAATGCTACACCTCATAATACACAGATTTCGCCTGGCACTGCCCCTGCCTCTGGCGGGCATTGAGTCCGCATTTGGCCACAAATACATTCTCAGGGACGATGAGCTATAAAGACCTCGACTTGTTCTGAGGCCCCCAAAGAGCATCCTGTTTAGGGAAAGGATTTTTCTTGTTCCAAATTAGGCTTTGCTTACCAGAACGAAGTGCAACAACTCAAAAGATAAAATGTAAATTTTATTTCCTCTGTTGGTAACAGAAAAATATGTCTTCAGATACTTCTTTGCCATATACTTATGTATGGGAGCATCTGCCTCTTATGACCATCTAAATTACACCTCATAGGATTTAAATCTATGCTTTTAGCAGAACCGGCAGAGGGATAAAAATAACAGGCGTGCAGACAGACACACATCACACATGACAATAACACGCACACACATGTGTACATGCCATGCCGATAGACTGTACAAGGCAGCATGGAGGGGGTGAGGAGCCAACCCGGGGCGCATGCCTGCCATACAGGTTCCCATCCATGAATGGGCATGGATGAGAGCTGCAGCCCTCATCTCCTAGGATCCTACACCCAGTGGGTGGTGGGAGTACCAGGAATGCTGGCTGCTCTCCGAGAAGAGACCTCTGGAAACCGGAAGCTGACATTTGCAAAGGAGAGGTGTCCATATTGCAAGCCTCATTTCCACTTCCAGGAACAGGCATTTGAGGCTGGGCTCTGGCTCCTTCTCCCTGGGCAAAGGGTGCCCTGGTAGGCAGAGGCTGTGGTTGTCAGGGCCCAGAGGCTGGGGAGTGGGCGCATCTCCATGGGGCCAGGTGCTCACAGCATCCAACAGCAGTGGCCTTCTTCCTTCTTCTCAAAACAACTAACAGAATACATTGAGTCTATTTACAGGGTAGGTGAGTGGGGGAATACTGGGATTTTTCTGAATAGAGATGAAGCCAGGGCCAAGCGTCTTTTGCATGTTCTGGTCTGTCTCTGCAGCCCGCCTACCTTCACTGCCTTCCAGCCCCTGTTTTTAAGGGTCTGATAAAGCAAGGCTATGCAATTCCCAAATGAGACAGCCAGCCTCATTGGGTGCATTTTTTGCTGTTCACAAAATTAGCCAGTCATTGTCACTGAGTGAATCAGATTAGGTGTAATCCATACTAATGTTCAAATTAAGTCACTGAAAGCAATTAACTCTGCAAAAATGGGCTGGTGAAAAATGATAAGGCTGGCCAAATAGTTTCACTGTGCATAACTGTTGTTTTTTAGAATGCCCGTCTCTACACAGTAATTACATCATTTACATTTTAAGTCAAGTGCACCCACCTTGGTTGCTTGTAATTGTGCACTGAAAGGTGTAGCAAGAATTTTATCAGCAGCCTGCTCTCTTGGGGGCCTGTATTTTGGGAAACAGCTGATGGAAGGTCCCTGAATCAGGGTTTACTCCCTGCTCAGAAGAATCAAGAAATTTGGACTTTGCTCCAGTATCATCCCAAATTTGGGCCCCTTCTTCCCACCTTTTCTTTCTCCCTTCTGGTATAAAAAGCATAATGGATTTCTTAAACTGTCACCAAAATAATCAGCTGATAAAATAAAATACATTTATCACGTCCAATCACGTCATCCCTAACACAGACACCATCATAAACCTTGGGGTGACTAACTCATGGGGTCAGCTGAGGTCTATCTTCATGGTTTGTGCCTTATCACTATTATTTTAACCGTGGGGACGATGTGAGCCAGCCCCCTAACCACACACTGGGCACTTGTGGCTTTTGGGCTGTGTAGAGAGCTCACCCTCAAGTGACCCAGGAATGAAATGTTACCCAACTCTGGGAACATGACCCTGTGCCTTTATTCCTCAGAGCAAGAGCAGGAAGTCAGTCTGGAGCAAATCCTTAAGTAAAACTAGAGCCCAGCTGGGTTTTCCCGGCAAGAGAACTGTTTTCTGAACGGATAAAGTCACAATTCCACAGTCTACACCTTTAAGGAGCTCCACCTCCGTCTGTCCCCCTAGTCCAGGACTAGTGTGGCACCTGACTTTCAGTCTGCAGGAAAAATTGCAGGATTTGCCGAACTCTGGTTTCTTGGCTTAAGGTGGGACTGGAATCATCTTTCCAGGGAGGGTCTGGGGAAGACCCCTGACTGAGCCTGCAGGGGCCTCCAGAGTGGCCCCACATCACATTGTCCAAAAGTGGAGGCCCACGTTCTCCAGCCGCGGGTATCTGCCCTCCTGTGCAAAACCGGGGGGCCTGAACCCCGGAAAGGGGTCTGGGGAGGAGAGGATGTAGTCGATGCTGAACTTGAGGTCCCGGGGCTGCTCCTTCCCCGGGGTGGTGGGGCTGGCTGGGGGCTCGCGGCCCGGGGCGCCCTCAACAGCGCTGTCCGCAGCCAGAGGCCCTTGCGCGGCGGGCGGCTCGGTCGGACTCGGGGTCCCCTGGGCGGCCCCCGCGCGCGGACCCCTCATTCCTTCGCGCTTGGGGCCGTGCCGCCGCCGCCGCCGCCGGTAGTTGCCGTTCTCGAAGAGGTCCAGCAGCGACTCGCAGCCACCCGCGAACGTCCAGTAATTGCCTTTGCCCTTCTCGTGGCCCTCGGTCCGCGGTACCTGTGCGAGCGGTTGGAGGGGTTGGGAGCGGCTCCGCCGTGCTGTGCGCCAGCCCGCCCGCCGCGTCACCCCGGGGGTGCTCTGGAAGGGAGCGCGGGTGGCGCATTGCGCAGGTAGATGCGGCCCCGGGGGCTGAGGACGGACCTCCCTGCGGCCGCCGCCCCGTAGTCCCCTCCCGTCCCTGCCCCCGGAGGCCCTGGCGCAGGTGTCGCCACGCGGGGAATCCCGAGGCCCGTCGGGGCGGCGCTCACCTTGACGAAGCAGCTGTTGAGGGAAAGGTTGTGACGGATGGAGTTCTGCCAGGCGCGCTGGTTGGCGCGGTAATAGGGGAACTTGCGCATGATGAAGTCGTAGATACCGGACAGGGTCACCCTGCCCGCGGGGCTCTGCTGAATGGCCATGGCGATCAAGGCGATGTAGCTGCGGAGCCCGGGGGTCAGGAGGGGTCTCCGCCCGACAGCCCCCTTCCTTCTCCCACCCCGGAGGGCGCCGTGGGGTGCAGAGGCGGAGGAGCCGGGCGGTGTTGGGGAAAGTGACCTGCAGCTCGCGGCCGCCACCGCCACCCAGACCCCAGAAGCTCTGCCTGGGCTGGGGAGGCCGAGAACCTTCCCTGGCTCTCCCGAAAGGAAGGACAAATGTGTCCTTTCTCTGAGTTCAGCCCGAAAGAAGGAAGCCACCTCCCCTTCCTTCTTCCCAGGCAGGTCCTGGCTACCTGGGCCCCTGCAGAGGGGGTGTCACTGTCCCCCAAACCCCGGCCTCCGCCCCTCAGTCACCTGTACGCGGGCCGCGTGAGCCGCTTGTCCTCGTCGGAGCTGCCGGCTGGGTAGTCGTCGGCGTCGTCATTGAAGCAGTTGTAGGGATACTGAGAGCTGTCAAACATCCTGGGGGCCCCAGCTGCAGCTGCCGCCTCCTCCGCGCCGCCCACTGGCTTCGCGCAGAGCCCTCTCAGCGCGGACCAGCAGCTCCTGCACTGCCTGCTGCTCTCGCCAGAGACGGAACCTGGGCTCTTGGGGTCCCCCGCCTGCCCCCACCCCCGTTCTGTCGCGTCCAATCCCGGCGCGGGGGAGGCCCCAGCACCTGTGAAGCGGCGGAGGGAAGCGGAGCCGGGCCATCTTGATGACCCTCTGACAGCCACGGGAGAAGGGAGGAGGAAGCGGCGCGCTGGGTGGTCCCACGGGCGGGGTGGTGTCCCCCCTTACCCCGCGGCCTCCCGCTCCCTTCCCTGGGCGCCTCGCTGTACTCCCTGCGCTCAGGGCAGGGCTCGCTCCGTCCCCGTTCCTGGAGGCAGCTTCAGGTGTCCTCCAGTGCTCCCTGCACTAGCAGAAGTCTCCTGGGAGCTCTCCGGTCCTGTGCGTCCTGTGCGCCTGAGACCCACGGTGCTTTCCAGGCGCCAGAATTCCCGGGTGGACACTTGGGTCTCCACAGAGCGCACAGCCAGGAGTGGGCGTCGGAGATCCGGACTGTCCCCGCTCTACCACCCGCACTGTCTGCCGCTCCCGCTCCCCACTCCAGAGCAGCTGGGGATTCAGGCCAAACCCGTGGGGCTCGGGGGACATCTCCCGGCCTTGGTCACGGGTCCGCTAAGCACTCTCTGCAGCCCCTTTGCCCCACCCCGCTGTCTCTCGCAGCCTGGAGCTGAGCCCCAACCAGGGCCAGGAGGGGGGCTTCGCGCCCGCAGAGTCCCTGCTTCACGGGGGCCCCTCTAGGCCAAAGCTCCCATTTAGGCTCACGCGGAGGGGAGAGAAGAGAAGCCATCCAGGTTAGGAAATTCTGGAGAAAGTAGAGAGGCAGATCTTATGGGTGTAGGGGGCTTTGCTTAACAATAGACAAGCGATTGATAGCATTTTTATGCATAATCTGCAGGATTCTGACCCAGAGGCCTGAGGCCAGAAAGCCCGGGATAGATACAGTCTTCTTCCAGAAATTTCCCCTGAACCTTCAGCTCTGAAACGACCCATACGGCGGTGCGGGGCGTCCTACTTGAAACTCCAGCACTTTGGGAGCCCGATGTGGGAGGATCACTTGAAGCCAGGAGATAGAGACCAGCCTCAGCAACATAGTAAGACCCCTGGCTCTATAAAAAATAAATAAATGAATGAACTTGTTAAAATATGAGCTGACTTATGCCTCTGGCCCCCAGATGGCCCCAGGGGTGCCTGGAGCTGTTCTCTGCCCTTGGTAAAACGGTGTTTGCAGTCTGGCTCAGCGTCCCTGGGGGTCCCCCTTGGAGGAGAAACATGGCACATGGGGGTGGAGACACGCAACTGCCCCTTCTGGGGTGGGCACTGGGCTGGGGTGGGCACTGTGGCTGCCTGGACTTATTCGGGATCTGAGTCACACTCAGGCTTAAACACGCTCAATAATTCCATATTGTCCCCTTAATCAGATGTCAAAGCTAAAAACGGGGAAAGAGGAAAGGTAAAATGCTATGTCCCCTCTCCAAGACAGTTTGAGTTTATTTAAAATCTGACCATGTAGCCACCATGACCCAGAAGTTACATTGGTGAGCATCTATTCCAAGAGCAAAACCCCGGTTATAGTCACACCAAAACCTGTTGATTAAGGTTTTGTTGATTTATAGCAGCTTTCTGTGTGATAGCCTCAAACTGGAAGCAAGCCAGAGGTCCATCAGCAGATAAATGGTTAAATAATCCATGGTGCATCCATGCCATGGGCTACCATTTTGAAAAAAAAAAAGGAACAAACCACAGATGTATGCCATGACCTCAGTGAACGTCAACTGTGTGAAAAGCCAGTTTCTAAAGGCTACAGACATGATTCCACTTACATAATGGTGTGTGAGGTCCAGGTCAGGTGGAATCACCAGGCCACGCAGCCACCGCTGGAAAATACAGCCAGCCACAGAGAGGCCCAGAACCAGAGAGGGAGACAGATAACAAGAAGAACCAAGACACTTCCACTAAGTGAGCCTGTGCACCCAAATTGCAAGACACCCATGGAAATCTAATGCTGAGAAAGACAGCCACACAGGTCCACGATTGGAAAAGGAATTCCCTTCTAATGAGATAATCTTTGTGGAGCGGTTTGACCCAAACCTGATGGCTTAATATAAAGATGTAGATTCCCTGTCAGATAAAGGACCTGCAAATACTCGCTTCCATTCCATGAGTTTTCTTCATGGGCTTGATAGCGTCCTTTGCTGCATAAAAGGTCTTAATTTTAATGAAGTCCAATTCACCTATTTCTCTTTTGCTGCCTGTACTTTTGATGTCATATATACTCATGCATTTGTTAAATCCAATGTCATGAAGATTTTCACCATTTTTTTCCTAAGAGCTAAACTATTCACCCCTAAAAAGGAAGGAAATTTTGATATGTGCTACACATATCGTGTCCCCACCCCATGTGCCATTGAAAACATCATGATCAGTGAAATGAGCCTGACACAAAAAGACAAATGCTGTGTGATTCCACTAGTATGAGGTCCCTGGAGTAGTCAAATTCATAGAGACAGCCAGCTATGAGTGCTTGGAGGAGGAGCGAAGGAGGCTTAGCTCTTTAATGTGTGAAAAGCTTATGTTGGGGATGATGAAAATGTTTGGGGCAGGCTGGTGCAGCAGCTCACGCTATAATCCCAGTACTTTGGGAGGCCAAGGTGGGTGAATCACTTGAGGTCAGGAGTTCGAGATCAGCCTGGCCAACATGGTGAAACCCCACCTCTAATAAAAATACAAAAATTAGTTGGGCATGGTGGTGTGTACAGTGATTACAGTAGCCTGTAATCCCAACTACTCGGGAGGCTGAGGCAGGAGAATCATTTAAACCTGGGAGGTGGAGGTTGCAGTGAGTCAAGATTGAGCCACTGCACTCCAGCCTGGGAGACAGATTGATACTGTCTTAAAAATAAATAAATAAATAAAAATAAAAATAACTCAAAATGGGTCATCGACATAAATGTAAACTTAAAACTATAAAGCTTCTAGAAGAAAACACAAATGAATATCTTTAAGATCTTTGGTTAGGCAAAGATTTATTTAATATGACACCAAAAACATTATCTCAACAGGAAAAAATGGATGACTTGCAAATTAAATTATGGACTTCTATTCTTAAAAGACAGCAGAATTACAAGACAAGCTGCTAACTAGCAGAAAATATTTGCAAAGCAAAGAAACCAATTTTTAAGATGACACTTCACCAAAGAAAATATAGCACATGATATTTGCCCAACATTGTCATTCATCAGGGAAATGTACATTAAAACCACAACAAAACACCTCCACACAACTGTTAGTACAGCTAAGAAGAAAAAGAAAACAAAACTGTGATGGTTAATTATATGTGTCAACTTGACTGGGCCACAGTGCTCAAATATTTGGTCAAACATTATTCTGGATGTTTCTGTGAAGGTGTCTTTTGGATAAGATTGACATAGAAATCAGTGGACTTTGAATAATGCAGACAGCACTCCAGGATTGGATGGACTCATCCAATCAGTCAAAGACCTGGATAGAACGAAGACTAAGCTCCCCAAGCCACAGGAAATCTGCGGGGGATGCCTTCAGATTCCTTATTGAGTCTTCAGTCTGTGGATCTACACCATCCAATTTTGCCAGGCCTCCACAGTCACAGGAATCAACTCCTTAAATTTTCTCTCCCCTCCTCGTACCTGCTACACAGACATGCGCACGCGCGCGCGCGCACACACACACACACACACACACACATATGCACATCCCCCGCCCCTCATTGATTCTGTTTCTCTGGAGAACACTGATTAATACAACAACCAAATGAAAACCACCTCCAAATACTAAGTTCTGGAGAGAAGACACAGCAGCTGGAACTCTCACTTGTTCCTGGTGGGATTGCAAAGTGTTTTGGCCATTTGGGCATCTAGTCTGGCAGTTTCTCATGTTTATACATATATTTATCCCATGTCCAGCCATCCTAGTCCTAGGTGTTTGACAACTCAAATGCATGCTAGTGTAGAAAAAACTTTATAAATTTATGAAGTTTATAGCGGTTTTATTTTTTGTCACTAAAACGTGGAAACAACTTAAATGTTCTGGTGAGCAAATGAGCTGTGGTATCATCGTATGCTGGAATACTATGCAGCTGTGATAAAGGAAAGCCACTGATGATTGCAAGGCTGAATCTTAATGCATTATACGAAGTGAAAACAATGCAGTCAAAAGGTTCTTACTGAATAATTCCACTTACATAACGTTGTGCAAGACAAAACCATGGGGACTAAAAAGTATCAGCAGTTGCCAGAGGCTGGGGGTGGGAGGAGTCAGATTCTGGGCAATGGAGCTGTTCTTACCTTAGCTGTGGTGTTGAGTGCATGGCTATATGTGCTTGTCAAAACTTGCCCAGCTGTACACTAAGAAGCATGGATTTTACAGTATCCAGTTTATATCTTATTTTTAAAACCACTTTGATGATCTTAGAGATGAAAAATAGTCACTGCATTAAGCAAGGTAGACCAGATGCCATTGAAGATAAAATTAGGAAACTGGAATATAAAAATATAAAACTGAAGAACACAGCATCTCCAAGACCCAGAGACACCAAAACAGCTGATGGAGCAGTTAAGAGACAAGAAGGGCACTTGGAGAGGGTGTGGCAGGGAAGCACTGCATTGACTACCAGGGAGTTTTCAAAATATGAAGGAAAGCGGAGGTTCTTTGATCTGAAGGGCACTTGCGCACTGAGCAGGACTAATAGGATCCATCCACCCACACATACATGCCTCAGAATGAAACAGAGGCAGGCCAAGTGAATCCCAAACTGGGGCTTAGCCCAAGAGGGTTCTTGGCTCCACCTTGGAAAGAATTCAAGAGCCAGCTGGTGGTAGAGGGAAGAGAACAGCTTTATCAAAGCAGGCAGTGTCACAACTCTGCGACTGCTCCTGAAGAGCAGGGTGACTGGCAGGCAGAGGGCTGTGGCTCAGGGCTGTTCTGCAATTATGTTTATATCCACTTAGATTAAGGGGCAGTGCATGTAGAAATTTCCAGAGAAGAGATAGTAACTCTTGGGTGGTGGAGTCATGGCCTTGGAAGGGGCGGTAACTCCCAGGTGTTGCCATGGAAATGGTAAACTGGCAAGGCTCTGGTGGCTGTGGCTTGTGGAAAGCTGGTCTACTCTGGCCCTGCTTTAGCCAGTCCTCAATTTGGTCTAGTGCATAAGCCTCACCTCTGAAACTGAGTCTTGCCTCCTACCTCAAAACTGCAGAAGAAAAATCCTGAAGCCATTGGATAAACCACAGGCAGATGTCCAAAGGCATCAAACTTTAAAAGGAGTGCATTTAGTTGATCAAACAGCATCATGTGTTCTTATAACCCAGAAAGGAGCTGGACTTTGGTGGTTTAAGTAGGTCTCCTTACATGAGAGCAATGCCGGAGAACATTCCTACGTAAGATGACCTTTTTCACTTTTAAAAATGTGTTTCTCTGTTTTTGTGAAGAAGGAGAGCTTGCAGTGAAGGCAGGGCATTGGGTTCATGCTTTACGCCACATGTCTGTGCAAACTGTTTAGAATGAAGGGAAAACATAGCCACTTTGAATGTTGCCAATGCCTTCTAGGACCAGAATCATGAACACCTGGCAAGGATGGAGACCGTGGCTGCTGCAGGCCTCTGGGTTTCAGCTGCGAGAGGTGCTGTGGCCTAGGGACAGCACTGGTCACAGGAAGAAGAAGGCCTTCTGTGTCATTATGCGAAATGGAAGCCCCCACCTCTAAAAGGGAACCGAGAAACCCAAGATGGTGATCGCTGCCCAGAGAGAGGGTGCCAGGGCCACTGGGCCACCCTGCAGGAGCGGCTGAAACCCTTTAGCCTTCATCTGATGTGTTCTGCTGTGATCTCTGTTGTCACCAGCCAGCTCAGCAGATCCAGGTAGCTGAACAAAGAGCCAACATCTCTGGTGTTGTACATGATGTGCTGAGAACATTTGCCTGCTTTTACCTTGTGTGGCCACTGTCAGCCATTGGGAGAAGCCTGTTCACCATGCACAGTTGAACTAGAAATGAGTGAGCTGAAGACCAGCGTTGTTCACCCTGAGATCTCTCCCTTCATCTGTCTCTCCTCAGATAGGGCCACAGTGGAGGGGGCCCTGGAGGGGGAGAGGATTTGAAGCAAGAAGTGCATAGACCTTAAAAACAGATGCTGGAGAATGCAACATAAGTTGTCTACTTATTTTGATGAATAGAAAATAAAGTTTGGTTGGTTAGAAAAACTTTCGATGTCACTATGAATTTGGGTTTCACAGTGTTCTGAAACATTTGCTTTATTTTCTTTTAAAATAACCTCTTGGTTTATTTGGGGCCTGGCAGTGACAAGAAGGGCTTCTCTGATGTTTAGCCAAAAATTGCCTAAAGCACCGATGTAGGAAGTAGAAAAGTTTCTCTTCAAATCTTCCCTTCTTGTTAAAGAATAAATCACAACCAGGCATGGTGGCTCATGCCTGCAATCCCAGCACTTTGGGAGGCTGAGCCAGGTGGATTGCCTGAGCTCAGGAGTTTGAGACCAGCCTGGGCAACACAGTGAAACCTCATCTCTACTAAAAATATACCAAAAAAAAAAAAAAATTAGCCAGGCATGGCAGCATGTGCCTGTAGTCTCAGCTACTTGGGAGGCTGAGGGAAGAGTATTGCTTGAACCTGGGAGGCTGAGATCAGCCACTGCACTCTAGCCTGAGAGACAGAGTGAGGCTTTGTATCAAAAAAAAAGAAAAAAAAAAAAGAATAAATCATAAGTTAGAAATAATCGTTTGTTTTAAACACTTTCTTCAAGGTCTTCTTGCTTTTTGCTAATAACTCTTTGTTAAGCCCTATTCCGTATAGCTGTTAGACATGCTTGCAGGCATGTAGTACATTCCATGTTCTGGCGCTCTAACCAAGACATTTATGCTATTTCTTTTCTAAGTCCTTTCCCAAGCAACTTCTTTTCCCTTCCTTATCTGGACTTCCTCTGTTCCTTTTTTCTCCATTGTCCTTACTTATTCAAGAAAGTATTAAGTTATCAGCCAATCAGGTTCAGTTTTAGATTGTGAGGTCTGGCTCCAACCAATGGAAATCAGACACAGCAGTAACGATGACCCAAATGTGCAAAGGATAAACATGTCTGCTTTTCCTTTGTTTGTTGTATTCTTGTGGCAAAACTGCTGGCAAATGCACCCTTTCAGCAGAAAGTAAAATTACCTTGCTAAGAGATCCTTTGTCTCAGTGCTGATTTTTCTTTGCAGCACCTAGCATCTGTTTCCAACAACCAATAATGATAAGAACAAGAGTAATGACAATGATGACATGCCAGCAGCAGACGTACATGCACCACATGCAGGCTGAATGCCAGGACCTTCATGTCACCTGGCGTGTGACCATCTGTGAGCCATCCAATATCTCTGGGGTAGAGGCTGATCCTGCCCCGTACCATCGCACTGCCTGTGTCCTGTGATGTAGGGTCCAGCCTGGGCACTCCTGCTCCAAACTCCAACAAGGGGCACACCCAGCCACCAAATTCCTGCCCTGGGAACATGGCAGGAGGGGCTTCCCCCACCCACATGTGCAAGGGAAACAGAGACCACCAGACATCAGCCGGTCGGGAGTCGCAGCCTGTTTTGGGGATGTTCATGAGGACCAGCAGTTAATCTCACGAATCCAGCAGCTCTCAGGCACATCCAGTGAAAGGCATGTGTTCTAGACAACAGGTGCAATAAGATGCCATTAATCAACCCTGAAAACAGAACAATGACTTACATTGTTTCTGACACATACCTGTGTGGCAAAAATATGAAATTGTAATCTTGATAAACACCAAATCTAAGCTTGTATTTGGCCCAGAGGGGGGTAGAGGAGGATGGAATTGGTGGGGAACAGGGAGGACTTTGGACTTTGGGGTTATCGCTGTGATATCTGGTAATGTTTTTTTTTGAGATGGAGCCTCCCTCTGTGGCCAGGCTGGAGTGCACTGATGTGATCTCGGCTCACTGCAACCTCCGCCTCCTGAGTTCAAGTGATTTCCTGACTCAGCCTCCAGAGTAGCTGGGACTACAGGTACCCGCCAAAATACCTGGCTAATTTTTGTATTTTTAGTAGAGATGGGGTTTCACCATGTTGGCCAAGCTGGTCTTGAACTCCTGAGTTCAAGTGATCCACCTGCCTTGGCCTCCCACAGTGCTGTGATTACAGGTGTGAGCCAGGTTATATATTACTTTTACATTTTTAATTAAAAGCAGTTTTTTGTTAAAGAAAGCTTATAAAATAGAGGAAGGTATAAAACCTCTCCTATAACTCCGTCATTCTGAGCTGGCTGCTGCTCACACTGTGGTATATATGTTTCTAATTCTGGAGTGTCAGTACTATTTGTAGACTGCTGTCATAGGCTGTTCTTTAAAAACCTGATTTCTAATGTCTTCAGGCTGTTGAATGTGTCAGAATTCATTTACAAAACATAGTTTATATGTATCTGGGAAGCATGTAATTTCAGGAACCTCATAATATGAATAATCACCTGCTGATTTGTAACTACAGATTTATTAATGCTGAATTTCCTTAGACATCAGACACAATTTTTAAAAAGAATATTCAGAAAATACTTAGGAAAAGTGTCTGCTTTGCTGGGGTGCCCTTTCTTCACATTTTAAAAGTCTTTCTCTGAACTAGACAGCTACTAGGGATGCATAAATTTTCAAAAATAAAATCAGCTGATATTCTGAAACCACATAATTCAAAGTGAGAAACTATATTCTAGGAATTGATTTTTTATGTTACTTTTTAGGATTAGAAGCCTGGGACATGTATGGTGGCAAACGCCTATAGTCACAACTTTTGGGAGCCTGAGGCAGGAGGATGGGGTGAGCCTAGGAGGTTGAGGCTGCAGTGAGCCATGATCACACTCCTGCACTCCAGCCTGGTGGCAGAGCAAGACCCTATGTCTTAAAAAAATTGGTTTTATTGAAAAAAGTAGAAGCCTTCAAAGTTTGCCTGTCTGAGTACCTACCAGCCTCTGACCCTGTGAGCTGCCCTTTCAACCTGATAGTCAGCCACCTGGACCTCGGGACGGTCAGGTCTTTTCCCATGGGCTCTGCCAGAACTCCTCGGAGTGAGGAAGGAGACTGGCTTTTCTGCTTCTGCCTCATTCATGCCTGACGCGTTGAGAGGCTCAGGAAGAAACAGAGAAATGAGACACACGTCGCTTTTGCAGCCCAGCCCAGCTGGCACCAGAACACATTCTGCGTGCCTGCATTGATCGCGCTCCCGGCAGCCAGCATAGGCAAGGAAATTAGCATCCTGTGATTCTCCTTGGCAAGCAGTCGCTGCTGCTTTAATATCAGAGACAAAATATAGCATTTACAAAGTCTCAGAATGCAAAAATTCTCTGCAGACCCTTGTGTTTTGGTGTCAAGAGCCGCTAAAGAAAGAGCGCAGCCCATGACATCAACTCTTCTCTTGAAATGGGGCTGGTGATCCCCCTTCCCTCCCCGCAGCATCTCACATGAGGTCCTCCTGCTGAGAACGTCTTTCCTGATGGCCCAGTAAGTAAGTGCCCTCACATCTCGCTGGCCTGGGAGAGTCACACTCACCTCCCTAGTCGGTCACTGCAGCCAGGAGGTTATGAATCTCTTTCCCTGGGAATGCCAGGCCTGGTGCCCAAAGGCAAGGTCAGCCCTACCCAGTCCTAGAGGACTGAGGCTGGAAGGGGGTAGCCCCATCTAAGAGTCAAGGGTCCTTTAAAAGAAAGAGGGAACGGGGTCTGGGTGCTTCAAAACAACCATTTCCACCACATTGGAATAAATTGGGGAAGTTTCTCTGCTGCTAAAGAAAGGACTGTGAGTACCCATTTATAAAAATTGCCAGGGTTAAACTTGTTTCTTTTGTGAAGTTTTAGGGGAGGTGCCTCATCCTTTCCCAGGGAAAGAGATTCTTGTAGACAGTGAGTGGCATCATTACTTTTCACTCCTGTGACTCAGGGCGCTCCTCCTGGGCACACCTGTGAGCATAGCGGAGTGAGTGGTGCAGAGTGGTCTGACCTAGCTCAGGGTCATGACTGAGGCCCCCTCAGCATGTCCCAGATTCTACTAGTTACACATCAGAAAATAAACACAATAAATCCTGGCCACAGCCCCAGAGTCGGGGAAGAAACGGAAATAAGACCAAAGTCCAGGAGGAATTTCTCCTAACTGCTCCATCACAGGGATGTATTTGGAGACCTGCCTGGTGACCCCACTAAACATGCTTTGGCCCAAAGAAAAGTGAGGAGAAGCCCTGCCCCTTTCTGTACCCATGCTGGGTTCGGGCTGCAAAACCACGGTATGTGCCTGCTGTGCCCTGGTTCCAAAGGAGCCAGCACCCTAGAGAGAGCCTGGGGCCTCGCCCACCTTCCCTTCCATGGATCCTCTCCAGGGTACCGGGAGCCCAGCTGCGTGTAGAGTGAAGGGGCCTCCCAGAGACCACACAACACCGATCGCTGGAGAGGTGGTCCACGGTGACCACCATGCAGCTGTGCTCCCAAGCCTTAACATCCTCATCTTTGCAATGGGTCTAATTCCATGGGTTCACTAGACCCGTGTCAACATTAATTAGCTATCTCAGCTGGTTGTCTGACTCCAAAATAAAGTGTTTAACACTGTGTAGCTACAGTAGGCATTTGGAAATAGCACAATGAATGTCATTCCCTCAACTCGGCCCAGAAGGGAGGGAAGGCAAACTCCAACTCACACAGTCAGAATAAACTCAAGGTTTGGGTGAGCCGGGCTGGCTGGTGGTGGTGGCACTGAACTCCCAGGGGCTGAACATCGAAATAGATTGTCGAGGTTTCCCTCCCACTGATAAGAAGATAGCCATGACCACACATTTATTAAGATCACTGGCATTAGACTTGTTTCTTCAGAGAATTTTTGAGATGTACAAGTATGGCGGTAATCAGTTGAAATTCTGATACCACATAATTCAAAGTGAGGAACTGTTTTCTGGGAACTGATTTTTTATTTTATTTCAGAAACCTCGGCTGGGCGTGGTGGCTTACTCCTACAATCCCAGCACTTTGGGAGGCTGAGGTGGGAGGATCACCTGAGGTCAGGAGTTCGAGACCAGCCTGGCTACTAAAAATACAAAATTAGTCAGGCGTGGTGCTGCATACCTGTAATCCCAGCTACTTGGGAGGCTGAGGCAGGAGAATCACTTGAACCCAGGAGGCAGAGGTTGCAGTGAGCTGAGATCGTGCCATTGCACTCTAGCCTGGGTGACAAGAGCGAAACTCCATCTAAAAAAAAAATAGAAGGAAAATTCATGCTTCCCTGGGAGCCGTCTAGTTCAGAGAAGAAGAAGAAAAAGAAAAACAAACCACAACAACAACAACAACAAAAACAGAAGCAGGAACAAGCTCCCCAGCAAAGTGGACCCTTTTTCTAATGATTCTCCTAATATTATTCCTGGTCTGCCAGAGAACGTAAATTAAAGCGTGTCTGGTGTATTCATCCACAATTCCTCCTCGTTTCTACCACACAGATATTAGGACATGCGTTTAAAGATGATTTCTAAAGGGCTGCTGAGTCTGGAGATTGTGTAATTTGACTAGGGGATGTGAATCTCACCTTGGCTTATATGTTAATGACATAATCAATAGATCACATATCAATATATTGATGACGCTGGTCACCATGACTGCTCCTTTGAGAGCGCAGCATGGCTGTTGGCTTGGGGAGCACAATCCGTCTATCTAGGCTTCCAGTGAGAGGAACTGTTTACGGAGGCGTGCCTCAGTCTAATGCAAATGGTTTTCAAATGTGAATAGCTGAGCACTTCTCGCCGGCAGCCCCCTGGGAGAGAAACATGTGTGGAGCCGCTCTGGTGAAGGGTCCAGCCATCAGGGTTGGCACCTGCTGCCAACTTCCTTGTGGATCCGTGTGGATCCTCAGTGCAGGTGTGATGGAGGCTGGGGGTCACGACATGCAGGTGTGCCTGAGAAGGCAGGGCAGCCGGGATGGGGGCACCAGGAAGAGCCGTCCAGGTCCAGAGGAGGGGGCCCATGGTTAACAGGGCCCCGGGTGGAAAGGGTGGGGGTCTGTGTCCCCTCAGGAGACTTGAGTGTAGCACTCTGGGAGGAGGGGCCAGCAGCCTGGATGCCCACCTGGTGGCAGCCCCTCCCCCAGCACTCAGCAGGACAGGCCTCAGGGAGTCTCCCAAGCCGGCCACATGCAGAGACAACGTAACAGGACGTCCGTCAGATGTCTTCGCTGTGAAGATGGAGCATAACCAAGAATAATAAACATTTAAAAAATAATTTTAACTTTTATTTTAGGTTTGGGGTACATGTGCAGGCTTGCCACGTGGGTATATGGAGTGATGCTGAGGTTTGGGGTGCAAGTGATCCCATCACCCAGCTACTGACTACCCAACAGTTACTTTTTCAACCTCTGCCCCCTCCTCCCTGCTCTGGGAGTCTGTAGTGTTTACTGCTTCCATCTTTATGTCCACTAGTACCTGATGCTTAGCTCCCCCTTATTAGTGAGAACATGCGGTATTTTTTTGTTCCTGTGTTAATTTGCTTAAGATGACAGCCTCCAGCTCCATCCAAGTTGCTGCAAAGGACATGATTTCATTCTGTTGTATGGCTGCGTAGTATTCCATGGTGCACACGCACATTTTCTTCATCCTGTTCACCATCAATGGATGCCTAGGTGGATTCCATGTCTCTGCTCTTGTGAATAGTGCTGAGATGAACATGAGTGCCTGTGTCTTTGTGGTGGAAGGATTTATTTTCTTTTAGGTGTATACCCAGTAGTAGGATTGTGGGTTGAATGGTAGCCTATGGTACGTTCTTTGAAAAATCTTCAAACTGCTTTCCACAGTGGCTAAACTAATTTACATTCCCACCAACATTTAAATGTCCCCTTTTCTCCTCAGCCTCGCCAGCATCTGCTGTTTTTTTGACTTTTTAGTAATAACCATTCTGGCTGGTGTGAGACGGCATCTCATTGCGATTTTGCATTTCTAATGAGTAGGGATATTGAGCATTTTTTCATATGTTAGTTGGTTTCTTGTATGTCTTCTTTTGAGAAGTCTTTGAGTCTTTTGCTAACTTTTTAATGAGGTTTTTTTTTTTTTTTTTTTTTTTTTGCTTGTTGAATTGTTTATGTTCCTTATACATTCTGGACATTAGACCCTTATTGGATGCATAGTTTGTGAATATTTTCTCCCATGCTGTAGGTTGTCTGTTTACTCTGTTGATAGTTTCTTTTGCTGTGCAGAATCTCCTTAGTTTAATTGGGCCCCACTTGCTAATTTTTGTTTTCACCGTAATTGCTTTTGAGAACTCAGCCATAAGTTCTTCCCCAAGGTTGATGTCCAGAATGGTATTTCCCAAGTTTTCTTCTAGAATTCTCATAGTTTGGGGTCCCACACTTAAATTCTTAATCAATCTTAAGTTTTGTATATGGTGAAATGTAGGGGTCCAGTTTCAATTTTCTGCATGCAGCTAGCCAGCTATTCCAGCACCATTTATTGAACAGAAAATCCTTTTTCCATTGCTTGTTTTTGTTGACTTTATCAAGATCAGATGGCTGTATGCGTGTGGCTTTCTTTCTGGGTTCTCTATTCTGTTCTGTTAAGAACATCAAACATTTAAAGGATGTGATGTCCAGGAAGAGAGACAGCAAATTCAACATGAGAGGGACTGACTCTGGAGGTCACAGGATGAACAGAGTGCACAGAAGAGAATTTACCAATAAGCAAATTTAATATTACCAGAGAGTTAGAGAGGACACGGCACCCATGAGGATTGGGGCCCTCCTGACATCCCTGCTGAGCTCGCAACCATAGATACTGACCAGCTGGGTACACAGCCAGCTCCACTGTCCCCGCCAATGCCCATTTGGGGAGAAATGCACCACCGCTCCTGAGCCCCACCCAAGCTGTAGTTTCAGAGTGAAATAAATGATGGTTCTTGTCTTGAGTCACCAAGTTCGTGGGGTGGTGTTAACACAGCAGTGGATCACTAGAGCACCAGCACAGTGTCAAGTGGAAGTCACGTGAGCAGGCATTCCCACCTCCTCAGAGGAAAATCTTCCAATATTTAATGAATGGTTCAGGATCCCACAGGGATTAGCCAGTTTGGGCAGTGGGGAAGGGGGAAGGCGGAGCAAATAAAGTTGCCAGATGTGTTCTGTAGTGTCTGGGAGTTGGGGTAGGATGTCTTTGGGGCCTCTTTGAAAACCCTCCCTGGCCCATCCCCAGCAATGTACCTCTGCCCATTTTCTAGTTTCTCCAAGACACACCCAGCTCTTTGCAGGCAATAATAACAAGAAATTGTAACAATTCCTGGCATTTCTGACACAATCTCATCTAATTTTGGCAACAACTACATGAGTAGGAGCTGTTATTATGCCATCTTATATTGGAGAAACTGAGGCATGAGCAGTGAAATAATTTCCCAAGTTTGCAGAGCACATAGGAGGGCTCAGGACTTGAGCCCTCACGGGTTAGTCTTTGTGATTCTTGAACCCGAGCTCTTCGAAGCTAGGCTACCCCCACCCACCTGGCTTATCCTGGGGAGTGAGCAGATGTCCCCCCAGGACCCACTTCTGGGCAGCTCAGAACTGACAAGCACCCTGGATGTTCTCCTGCCTTAGGAGGGAAAGGGAGCATTCACGTCCTGTGTCTCACAAGAAGGAGATCTCCATAGTTGTTTTGTTTTCTTTTTCTTTCTCCATGATTTCTTTTGTTCCATTGCTCCAATCATGAACTTGGAGGAGAAGTGCGTGGTGATGGGTGAGGGTCTGCTCTTGACTCTGACAATGACTGGACTGTGTCAGGACATGATGAATAAATTCAACAGCGACAGCTATAGATAGAATAAGAACAGAGTTGCTGCCTGTCAAATTGGTACAGGAAATAAGCACAAATAGAAATTTTTATGTGAAGCAAAGAGCCAAAAAGAAATAAAAACAAATAAAACTACAAAGAAACACAAAATTTGAAACCATAAAACTATCTCTCTCTCTCTCTCTCTATATATATATATATATATATATACATATATACACACACACACATGTATATATATATAGCCAGACCTCTCAGTTTTGATAATAAACACAAATGTTTTAGATTCCTCATTAAAATAGGGAGAACAAAGTCAGACACATGCACAAAAGAATGACTGAAGAGTTATCAGGCAAATGTAAATTAAAAAAATAAAAGTGTTGATCTTAACATCAGCATAAAATTAAAGTAAAAATACTAAATAAAGGAGTCATTTTATAGTCATAAAATAGATACTCCAGAAAAAATATCACATACTTTTTCTGAATTACTTAGTTCTTAGAAATATAAAGCAAAAATGATTAGAAATAAAGGGAGAATCAACAGAAGGCACTGATGGTGAAGAAACCTCTACTGTCTTTCTCAGCCTTTCAGGGATCCACTAAATAAAGCCAAGTGGGCTCTGTTGTTGTATTATTTGAATAATTATTAAATTTGAATAAATAAGTATATACAAAACGTTATCACCTACAAATAGCACATTTCTTGTGTAATATACTAGGCTAAAATAACCGAAAACACCAAAACCAAGCAAACCTCAGCCGTCTCAAATGCAAGCATAATGCATCGTACCTTTTAAAAGTAGAGTGCAATCAGAATAGACTTGGTATGAAAATGTCTTACCCACCAGAAATTAAGAAGCACTTGGCTAAACAAACAGTGGGATTAAGGAGCTAATTAAGATGTAATTTCAGGCTCTTTAAGAAATATTATAAGTATAGTAAAGGTCAATGCAGATTCTTAAATGTTTTCATTATTAAATAAAAAATATTACATTGAATTGATCAAACATTGAAATAAAATAAGTGCACAGGCATATACATGTGTGTTTATTTATAATTAAAGTAGCAAACTTTAGGAAAACAGAAAGGAAGAAAAAAAGGCCAAAGCAAAAACTAATACTTTTTAAAATCCAGAGAATCAAAAAACAAATCAAATATCTAATTTGGAGGTGAAAAGAAAATCATAACACATGAAATGAAATAAGAGAATTTGGGCAGTGGGGAAAGAGAAGGAATGCCATCCATAAAACAATTCATCGATAAATTGGATTTTTTTTTTGAGACAGAGTCTCACTCTGTCACCAGGTGCCAGGCTGGAGTGCAGTGGCACAATCTCGGCTCACTGCAACCTCCACCTCCCAGGTTCAAGCAGTTCTCCTGCCTCAGCCTCCCGAGTAGCTGGGACTACAGATGCACGCCACCATGCCCAGCTAATTTTTGTATTTTTAGTAGAGACGGGGTTTCACCATGTTGGCCAGGATGGTCTCGATCTCTTGACCTCGTGATCCACACGCCTTGGCTTCTCAAAGTGCTGGGATTACAGGCTTGAGCCACCGCGCCCGGCCCAGTAAATTGGATTTTGTTAAAATGTAAGACTTCTGCTTTCAAAAGACACTGTGAAAAGAATGAAAAGACAAGCCATAAACTGGAAGAAAATCTTTGTGATGATCTGATGAGGGACTTGTATCTAGAATACATAAAGAAGTTTCAAAACCCAACAATGGAGACATCAGTGAAAATGCTGGAATAGGGAACCCCGAATCCATCTGCCTATAAAAGCAGTGAACGAACCAGCAGAAACGATCAGAACCGACTTTCTTAGGACTCTGCACACGGATCAAAGCTTGCAGCAACCAGGGGAGTGCATGATCAGGAAAACATAGCTGAACCTCAGTAAGGAAGCTCTGTGGCCTTTTGACTTTCCCTGGACCCATCCACCACTCACCAGCTTGGTAAGGTCTTGAAGACAACAGCACACATTCCCAGCACCTGCAGAGGAGGGTTCAGACCTTAGGATGTGGCTGTGTTGCAGGAAAGGGGTCTCGATCCAGACCCCCAGAGAAGGTTCTTGGATCTCACGCGAGAAAGAATTCAGGGCGAGTCCGCAGAATAAACTGAAATCAAGTTTATTAGGAAAGTAATGGAAGAGAAGAATGGCTACTCCATAGACGGAGCAGTCCAGAGGGCCACTGGTTGCCCATTTTCATGGTTATTTCTTGATGATATGCTAAACAAGGGGTGGATTATTCATGCCTCCCCTTTTACACCATATAAGGTACTTCTTGACGTTGCCATGGCATCTGTAAACTGTCATGGTGCTGGTGGGAGTATACCAGTGAAGATGACCAGAGTCACTCTCTCTCTTGTGGCCATCTTGGTTTTGCTGGGTTTTGGCCGGCTTCTTTACTGCAACCTGTTTTATCAGCAAGGTCTGTGTGACTTGTATCTTGTGCCGACCTCCTGTCTCATCCTGTGACTTAGAATGCCTAACTGTCTGGGAACGCAGACCAGTAGGTCTCAGCCTCATTTTAGCCAGCTCCTATTCAAGGTGGAGTTGCTTTGGCTCAACGTCTCTGACAATTGTTGTGGCTTCTGGATGGACAGCCTCAAAGGGCTTGCCTTTCTTTCACCAAACTTGGAGCCCTTAGGAGTCTCCCTACAGGCATTTGTTGAAACACTTCAAGTCAAATGTATTAGTCACTGCTGCCTGGGACAAGGGATAACAGTTGGGGCAAATAACAGATAAAGTATAAAGCTTGGGAGGAAAGACCTCGGATTGAGATGCTTTGAAGGATACAGATTTTGAGGGTTTCTGCATATTCTTTGGAATCTAGAAGTCCAGGCGCATACCCAGGAGGGTGCACAAGTTTAGAAAAGACCTGTGAAGACTCCACGCTCTCACTCTGGCTGACTTTCAGCTTTTGTGCAAACAGGAAACGGAGGCTAAGGCAGAGTTGAAAATTGCCTCAGTGTTGAAGGGTGGCCCTAAACACACACAAAGCCCCACTTTCAAAGACTGGGAGGTATTTTGCGCACATATGTGCTGTGTTTCGAGTGTTTAAGGAACCCTCTTGTCAATGAAATTTTACAGAAACCTCTGTAAAATATCTGAAGAAACTTATTCTTAGTCAAATATGAGTGACAGTGGCCCATGACACAACCCTGTGGTGGTCCTGAGAACGTGTGCCTAAGGTGCTCATGTGCCCAAGGTCAGTGGCTGCTGCCATCATGCTGGCTGCAGCAAGAAAGCATAGCTGGGGCTGCACACCCCACGTGGGTGCCGGGAGCCTTGCCCTCCTGGGCAAGGCACCCAAACTGCGGCTATGAATCCAAGCCTCCCTGTTCTCTTGGAGGGGCCAAGAGCAGGCAGGGTCTGCCTCCTGGGTGCAGTGGGAGGGAGGGAGCCTTCCTGGGCCCCTGAGGGTGCAGGCTGCAGAGATGCCTGTGTCCTGTACCTTGAAGGGTGGCTGCAGCTGCACCGGGGGAGCTCCTGCCCCACCAATTTGAAGGGTCAGGGACCCTGCTTGTCCCTGGCTCCTGGCTGCTCTATGAAGTGGGAGGCCCATGGTCCCTGCAGGCTCCGATATCTGCTTCCATTGTCTGGCCTCTCTGTGCTCCTGGCACCTGTTCAGATCTCAGAGCAGGGTTGGGGGCAAGCCCTGGGGGCCATGAATGGCAGCAGGAGGCAGACTGATTCCTGAGTAGAGGGGGGGTAAGTCCTCAGTAAGGCCCCACCTTCACCCAGGGAGGTCCTGTAGGCTGGAGGCTGGACCACCAGTTCCCCGGTCTAGAGTGGGGACCCATAGCGCTTCTTCCAGGCCCACCAGTGGCCACTCATGGATCAATCAGCATGTGTTTCCTCCCCTCTGAGGTCCATAAAAACCCTGGGTTCAGCCACAGCGGGTCAGAGAATGACCAGAGGATAGAGGGCAGAGAGATTATGGGAGGACCAGCTGCAGAGAGGACCTCCCTTCTGTACTAATAGCTGGAGATGATGGAATAACCAGAGGGCAGAGAGGAGCTACTGTCTCTGCTGAGGGCTGCAGAGAAGACCTGCTGGCAGAGAGGAGCCATCCTCTCCAGGGCCTCTTCTCCACTGAGAGCTGCAGACATTGGGATGAGCAGTCTGCAGAGAGAAACTATCCCAGGGCCTCCTCTCTGTTGAGAACTGAGCACTCCACAGATGACCTGCCTACAGATAGGAGCTGCCCTCTCCAGGGCCTCATCTCTGATGACAGCCGAGCACTTGAGGGCATGATGATCTGCCTACAGAGAGGAGTTACTCACTGCGGGTCTCCTCTGAGCTGTTGTAATGTTTAGCAAACCTCTTCGTTTTGTTCACCCTCCACTTGTCTGCATACGTCATTCTTCCTGGATGTAGGACAAGACCTCGGGCAAAGGCACCACCTGCCACAGAGGTTTCCAGGAAGAAAACTGACACCCCAAAGGTCCTGTAACACTTAGTTTTATATGTTTTAGGGAGGCACGGAACATCAATCAAATACATTTGAGAAAAACATTGGTTTGGTCCAGAGAGGCAGGACAATTCAAAGGGGGGCCACGAAGGTTTCCAGGCTATAGGTAAATTTAAACATTTTCTGGCT
Source organism: Sapajus apella (assembly GCF_009761245.1). Taxonomy (NCBI): domain Eukaryota; kingdom Metazoa; phylum Chordata; class Mammalia; order Primates; family Cebidae; genus Sapajus; species Sapajus apella. Next base: position 5,137,123 of record NW_022437052.1, read on the forward strand.
GACAATTGGCTGAGTTTGTCTAAAGACCTGGGATCAATAGAAAGGAAACGTCCAGTTTAAGATAAATGATTGTGGAGACCAGGGTTCTTTTGAAGTCTCATAGTGGCTGCCCTTAGAGACAATAGATGACAAATGTTTCCTATTCAGACCTTTACAAGGTGCTGGACTCTCAGTTAATCTCTTCAGGATTGGGAGGGCCTGGAAGAAAAAGATCTAGCTATGTTACCAGAGATTCTTTACAGATGCTAGTTTTTCTCCACAAACGACGGCTTTGCGGGGCCATTTCAAAATGTGGCAAAGAAACATGTTTTTGGATAAAATATTTTTATTTTCTTCTTTGTCATGTAATGTTATACCAAAGTCAGATTGGAAAGTAAGTCGCGATACATAAGCTGAAATAAAACCCATCAGATGAGAATTTATGGTTTGTAGGGCATGACTCCCCAGACCCCTTAGATAGAAATATGGGCAAGATAAGAAAAAGCTAGAGCTTAGTCCTCACTCTGTGGAATCCTTAGCTGAGAGTGAACTAACAGAAGAGAGATGTCACTGATCATATACAGCATAGAATACAGACTTCACAAAATTAGCTCATAAAGGTCACTAAATAAACAGATAAATACTAAAAATAAGCAGCAACGAAATAAACTAAAACAGAAAAAAAACTACATAAGCAGCAATCAGTTGTTTCTGATTGTTTTTGCCAGTTTATTCATCGCTTTTTCGGACAAATGGCTTTTGGAGTTCCTTACTCCAAATCTGGGGAGGGAGGAGATTTTCATAGCTGCTACATTATAATATTCCAAATGTCTACTTTTCAGCAAAACATTACAAGCCATGCAAAGAAATAAGAAAACATGGCCCAGAGATGGCAAAGGAAAAAAGATCTGCTGAACCTCTCTCTGAAAAAGCAGAGACATTGATGAGGCTTACTAGACAAAGGCTTTAATCAACTATTTAAAGTATGCTCAAAGAGCTAAAGGAAACAGTGGGACATAAAAGAAAAACTTCAGCTGAATTAAATTTAAAGGAGTTAAATTGAGCAATGAGTGACTGGCAAATTAGGTAGTCCCCAGAATCACAGTAGATTCAAAGAGACTCCAGTGCAGCCATGTGGTGGAAGAAGATTTATAGACAAAAAGGAAAGTGACGTACAGAAATCAAAAGTGAGGTACAGAATGGCTCTGCTGGCTACAACTTGGCATTTGCATTATTTGAGCACAGTTTGAACACTCAGCAGCGTATGAGTGGTTGAAGTATGGCTGCTGGGATTGGCTGAGACTCAGCTAGTGTTACAGATGTCAATTCCTAAGTTAGGTTTTCAATTTTGTCTACCTATTAAGCTAGGTTGCAGCTTGTTCACAAGGGCTCAAATATAGAAGTATGGAGTCCTTCTCAGGCCATATTTAGTTTGCTTTAACATGGGCAAAGAAAGAAAATCAGAAGAATAATGTTTGAACAAATAAAGAATTTCAATAAAGAGAAATTATGAAAATTAACCAAACAGAACTTTTAGAGATGAAAACTAAAATAACTGAGATGAAAATTTCACTAGAAAGGTTTAATGGCAGATTTGAGCAGGCAGAAAAAGAGAATCAGTGACTTGAAGACAGGTCCATTGAGATTATTCAGTTTAAGGATTGGAAAGAAAAAGGGATAAATAAAAATGAGCAATGCTGGAGAGACCCATGGACCCTGGCAAGCCACTAATTGTGCATAATAGGAGACCCAGAAGGAGAGAAGAGTGAGGAAGGGACAGAGTGTATCTGAAGAAATAATATCCAGAAAGTCACAAATGTGATTAAATACACGACTCTACACATCCAAGAAGAAAGTGAGGTGAACTCAGAGATCTTCACGAAGTTATCAAAGGCTATAGAGTCCTGAATGCAGAGAGAGAAATGCCCCTTGGCCTGAGTGGTTCTGTGGTTTGGTCCCTTCTGACAAATGCTGACTTTTTCTGTCGTGTTGAGTTATTTTTATTTTTTATCAAGAGCTTATGATGCGGTCGATGTGGTTGGGCTGTGCCAGTGAACAATGCTGATAGTAAAAACCCCACCCTGTTCATGGGCTTATGTTTTATTGGAGAAAACAAATTATTGATCAAAAGGTGACTAAAACGATAATCTAGGTGAGAAAAGTACTATGGGGAAATAAATATGGCAGGGTCAGGGGTCCAGGGTGTGTGCATCTGGGTGTGTGTGCATGCATGGGTGTGTGGGTGATCATGGGCTGGTCACAGTAGGTGCTCATGAGATAACATCTGTGCACAGACCTGAAAGAGGTGATGCACCAGCCATCTAGGTGGGGGGAGGCATCTGGGCAGAGGGGCTGGGCAGGTGAATGCCCACTGACCAAGAAGCAGCCGGGCCACGGGCTGAAGGAGAGCTGGTGAGAGGAAGAGAAGCAGGAAGGCCTTAGCAGGTGGACGGAGGCCACCTGCAAAGGACCCTGAAGGCCTTTGCAAGGACTCTGCCTCGCCCTCGCGTGGGACAGGGATGATGCCTGAAGCAGAGGGTGGTGTGATCTGCTCACACATTCCGGATCCCTTGGACTGCATGCTAAGAAGGAGCTCTTGTGAGGGTAACTGAACGCCACTGGAATTTGGAACCAGGAGGTGACATCAATACCCAGGAATGTGCAGGGTGGGGTCATGGAGGGAGGGGCTGTGTGGTTCTTCCAGCTCCATAACTGGGGCAGAGCGCATGAAGGGTGTCGGGGAGGAGAGGAGTCAGGAAGAACCACCAGGGCTTGGGCCGAGTTCCCAGAAGAGGGAGTTGTTATTGATGACGAGGGAAGGCTGGGTGGGGAGAACCTTTTGTGGGGGAAGAGTGCAGGATCACCTTAGGTGGAATTTGGAAGGTCCACCAGCCATCTACGGGAGAGGAAGTCTGGGATGTGGGAATGTGGACTTGGGAAGTGTTTCTGGAGTGCTCCCTCCCCTCTCCTCCCTGCTTGGGCCTCAGATGCCACCCCTCCTCCACATCCTCAGCCTCTGCCTGGGAGAAGGGGGAATGGCTGGGCAAGAGCCGACACTGTCCCTATACAGGGCCCTGAGTTGTGTTTACAAGCCTTTTCCTCCAGACAATTCATGAAGACGGTGCAAACTCACCAGAAAGTTTAAAGAGCAGTGCAATGAACACACACAGATGCTTCAGTTCCTAAATCTGCCAGTTGTTAATATCTTGACTCATTTACTTGACAAAAGAGCAGTTTACACAAAAGGTATTTTTTTCTAATTATACTCTGCGTGAAATTTCATCCCTGAGCTGAATTTAGTCATCTTCTTGAATTCCCGGTGAGTGTTTTTTACTGAAACATTTCAAAGTGAGTTGCAGACGCCATTACAGTTCACCCTGAAGACCTCAGCCTGCCTCCCCCAAGGACAGGCATGTTCTCCTCCATGGACACAGTGTCAAGGCCAGGAAATGTGACACCAGCACAATAATGTCACTAACATACAGCCCATAGGCAAATTCGTCCAGTTATTTCCAAAATGTCATTTGAAATATCCTTCTATTTTTATTTTTATTTATTTTTTGAGACAGGGTCACCCCAGGCTGGAGTGAAGTGGTGCAATCACAGCTCATGGCAGCCTCCAACTCCCAAGCTCAAGGGCTCCTCCCACCTCAGCCTCCTGAATAGCTGGGGCCACAGGCGTGCACCACCATGCATAGCTAATTTACTAATTTTTTGTAGAGGTGGGGGTCTCGTTATGTTGCCCAGGCTGGTCTCCAACTCCCGGCCTCAAGCAATCCTCCTGCCTCTGCCTCTGAAAGTTATTAGTATATTTTTAGGTCCAAGTATTCATAGATCACATATTACACTGATTGTTATATCAGTTTATTCTCCTCTAATCTAAAACCTGCCCCAACTTTTTTTTTGTGTGTGTTATTTTATTGCTCTTTGTTCTTTAAGCAGGAAACTCAATTTGCAGACTTTCAAACTTTCATTGAAAGGAATTAAAGAATGAATGAATTTCACCAGCACTGAGCTGACCTTGAGGAATTGTGGCACAGGTATCTGGGAATGAGAGTGGCAGCTGGCCAGGCTGGGCGACCTTGAGAAGTTCTGCCTCTGGGCCAGAGGACAGGAGAGGCTGCTGGGGTTGGGGAGGCTGGAGGTGAGGGAGGATGTCCCCATCTAGTCTGCCAGCTCCTCAGGGAAGGCAGAGATGGGCTTGCCACATTATAGAAACTTCTGTTAGGCCCCAAATTATGCAGTGGGAACTTTCTGCGTGCCTGGGAGACAGACGCCCCGGCCCCATCCCATGCAGAACTCACAGAGGGTGTTTAGAAGACCAGACCATGCCTCTGGGCCCCGTGGCCAGCTGGAACGTAAGCAGCAGGTCTGAGAGATGTCTTGGAGGATCCGAGTGGGCTGTGTACCACTGTGAGTATCCTTGTCCTCACTTCTGGTCCCTGTGGGGACCAGGCCCAGAGGACCTGACTTGCAGCTAAGAAAGGTAGGGGAGGAGAGGGTGGCTTTGCCATGGCTGCCCCCAGCAGGCTCCCTGGGCAGCTGCTGGGCCAAGTATTTCCCATGGAAGCTATGTGGGAGAGAAAGGATGGGAGAGACCTGGGAGAGAGGCCATGGGTGAGCTCTGGATCCCTGGGCTAAGACAGGGCTGCCTTGGCCACTAGGAATGGAGGGTGTCTCCCTGAGCCCCTGGGAAGAGGAGAGGTACAAAGAGCTGGAACATGACCCCAGGAGAGTGGAGGGTCTCCAGAAACCTCCACGACTAGATGGAGGAGGAGACGATCTCAGGAAAGAGGAGGGTCTCCAGACACTGCTGGACTGGACCGCCAAGGCAGCTGCAAGGTTCTGCTGAGTGCTCCCGGCCTCCTCCCTGCCCTTCCCATCAGCCAAGCAAGCCGGGGTCAGGGAAGGAAGGCGGAGAAGGGAGAAGCCCTCTGCAGCCTCACTGAATCCACGGTCAAGGGCAGAGCTTGGAGTTATGTCTTGGACTCAGCAGTCTCAGGGATTGAGGCTAAGACACAGAAGTCAGTGGCCTGCCCTGACTGAGGGGATTCAGGGCCCGCTGAGCCGTCCTCCAGTGGCCAGTCAAGTATAGAGGGGACAGGAAGAGAACCTCCGTTTTGTGTACTCCAGAGACTTGCTGAATGTCCTCCAGCGGTCTTGGGTGTCACAGATAAAGTCTGATGCCCCCGGTCTTCATGGACTTGCCCTGACCTGCTGGCGTATCCCAGGATGGCATCCTCCTAGGACAGTGCCTGCCTTGTTCCCATTCCATCCCCAGCACCAAGGGCAGTTCCTGTAACATAGTAGGTGCTCAGTAAACATGCGTTGAGTTTATAGACACATAAATGTGTCTCTCATTCATCGCAGCATTTCAGCACATGGCCAATAAATGAACGCAGGACCAGGCAGAATGTGCAGGACCTCGGGGCTATGCAGGTTTGAGCTGTGGCCTTTGGCCCTGGTTGTAGGGCGTGAGGCTCTGTTTATGTTCATATTTCTTGAGGCGCGGCTGATGGGGAAGTTGGATTTATTCTTCAGGATGGGATTCTCAGCCGCCTTGGCTGGTGTGCAGCTTTTCCTCAGAAATAAGGATTTCTATGCCTCGGGGGACACCACTCATGGCCTTTTACTTTCTGAAAATCTGGAAGTCACCATAGCCATGAGTTATAGTAAATGCTTCTTACAGTTTAGACAGGGAGCATCTCTTCAGGAAATCTGCTCCGGATGACAGCTGCAATTCACAGTTAATTTGCGTCTCTGCCACATTCACATATAAACATCTTTGAGTTTTTGTATGTAATACATGGCATCTCTTCCAAATGAGTTTATGGCTCACCCTAAATAGAGAGAGAGACTTGGTATCCCCGCTAAGACCAACAGCATACTTAGAAACAAAATGGACTGAGCTTTGAAAAAGAGATAAAATGCATCTGGATTGAGTTAAACGTATACTTCCAAAATTCATGTCCTCCCAGAACCTCAGAATTTGATCTCATTTAGAAAACGGGGTTGGACATGGTGGCTCATGCCTGGAATCCCAGCATTTCTGGGAGGCTGAGGCAGGAGGATCACTTGAAGCCAGGAGTTTGAGGCCAACCTGGAAAACATAGGAAGAACTCACCTCTACAAAAAAATTAAAATTTGGCTGGGCGTAGTGGTGTGCACTTGAAACCATGCTCTATGGATGAAATGTCAGAGCTGTATCAGAATAGGGATTAACGAAGTAAAGGGGTTGGGCCGGAACAGAGCTCCAGTGGGCAGCCATACTTGCAGAGGGGTGGGGGCTTTGGAGGCTTCGGAAGGCCAGAGGGCTTCTACAGCTCCCCCTGCCCTCCAGGGCAATTCCACACCTCTGGTTCCATGTTTAAGGGGGGATGCCATAAACGGGTTGGTGTGCCAGGTACAGAACTTGTGCCCTGCTCATTTGGAATGAACGCACTGGAGAAGAACCCAGTTACCTGGCTGTTGGGAGCCAGATGTAGGACTGAGTGCCCCACAGGGTTGTGGGGTGAGCCTTATGCTGTGCTGAGGCGCAGGATCTGAGAAATAAAGAGACAGGACACAGAAGTACAAAGAAAATGCAGCTGGGCTCGGGGGGCCACGCCACCTATAAGTGGAGTCAGGCGAGGCCCCGAATGTCCAGGAGCATGAGTATTTATTGTGTATAGGTTAGGGGGCAGGGCAGTGAGTGAAATCATCTTTAAGGATAGTGATAGGGTGGTGAGCAATAAAACGTAGGGTCCACCCCCAATAGGTCATCTAGGCCAGGAGGTGGACAGTGCATAGCAAGGGGCCCATTCCCATGAAGGCAAGGGCCATGTGCAGTAAGGGGTCCCCCCCATTAGGTTACCAAGGCTTGAAGGTGGGCCGTGCGCAGTGAAGAGGGTGCAGTGTGCGATACTTCTATCTATGGGAAAACTACTTCTAAGAAGATTTATAGAAGGATGCTTTAAGTCACATAGCAGTGACAGAGCTGTCAAGGTTACCGCCACCTTCTGGCAGCTTCCAATGGGTTCTATGGGAAGATGCTTTTCAAGCAGCACAGTAGCAAGAGCTGAAAAGTTCACAGTCACCAAGGTGGATTGCCAGTCTGAGGGCAGACTTACACAAGAGCTGGAGCAAGGTCCTACAACTCCTTTATCAGGAGGAGTGGCTCTCGCCCCAAGCCTGCCATGCAGCAGGTATCTTTACAATACTGAACGCTGCCGCCTGGGCCATGGATTCTTGTCCTGGTATAACTGTCTTTCCCTTAAATCGTGCTCTGCACTGTGCCTGCTCTAGGCATTCCTCCAATTATAAGCTGCTTATCCCTTAATTCGTGCTCTGTACTGTGTCTACTCTAGGCATTCCTCTGATTATGAACTAAGATATAATTATAGGTATATATGTAGGGAAATAGTCTTTAGGCACTCATACTATCAACTATTATATGATTATATATAGAGGATTATATAAAGGGAGGCTTCAAGCCCTATTTCTATAAACTAATATATGATTATGCAAAGGATTATATAAAAGGAAATAGCTGAGTAGTAACACTATAAAGTGAGATATTCTTCAAGCCCTAACTGTGCCAGGGTTCTGCTTAGCTCTCATTCCTCGGTGCCTATATGAGGGGTTACCCACACCTGGCAGGAAGTTGCGAAGTGCCAGGACTGATCTGGGGTCTGGGGAGGCAGGAGAGGGAGATGTAGAGTCCCCATGGCCTGGGCTCTGGGCTGGGCTGGGCACCCAGGACAAGGTGCCTTGCTTCTTTGCTGGGGCCGCCCCGCACCTGGACGCCGCTCCTTGCTTTTCCCTGGCTGTCCTCTAGATGGAGAAAGTGAACCATGCATGAGCAGGTGTCCTGGGAGCCTGCGCTCACCTGGAAACCTCCAGGTCTCTCCAGTTCACAGGACGGCCAGAACCTGGGACCCACAGAGACAGGCAGGACAGGCGCTCTGGGAAGGGGCTGGCTGGCTGGAGCCCCCCACGGTAGCCAAGCTAGGTCCCTGGCCTGGGCAACCTAGACCAGGGGTATGGCTGGTACGGGCCAGCAGGCACCATCATGCCCAGACCCCACACAGCAGCCTCCCTGGGGGGTCTCCTAATTCCTCTCCCGCTTCTCTCAGGGGCTACTTCAGGACAAGCTTCGAGGGCAGAGCAAATGCCTCCCCTTCTGGAGGATGCCCTCCCAGCAGGCCGGCCACAAGCCCCTTCTTCCAAATGCAGGCCTTGGAAAGGGTCAGGCAGAGGCCTCTGTGCACAGGAAGATGTCCACATCCACCACACACTGGGGCTTGAGCTCTGCTCCTCAGACAACTGTGTGGTCTGAGTTGATCCATCTTCTTCAGCCTCCTCAGGCCCACCTAGGCAGGCAGAGGCTTCCGGAGACTTCTCTTCCCCCCTGCCCTTGGCTTGGGGGTTCTGTGGATTGGACAGGCTGCAGGCGAGGTGTGCTGAGGCTGTGGGGAGGCCTCCCCAGGAGATGGGAAAGGGCTGAGCAGTAAGTCCCAAAAGGGCAGCCTGGGATCCCCTGCGTCCAGACCCCCTGGGTAGCTGGCTAAAGGCCTCTGCCTCCCACCTCTGCCCTTGGGCTTGGGGACCTGGCCTGGGAATCTGTATATGGAACTCACTCCCAGGTGAGGACAGTGCAGGTGCCTCTGGGGAGCTCCCTGGGAGATCTGGGAACTCTGCCCTTCCGAGATGTGGCCTCGGGCCGGGCGGTGTCCTCTGTGTCCAGAGCAGGCTTCTGCAGCCGGCCTGGGCTGTGGGCTGTGGGCTGGGCCGTGTCCTCTGTGTCCAGAGCAAGCTTCTAACAGCCGGGCTGGGCTGTGTCCCCCACCCGCAATCCCTGGAAGCCTATTCTTCACATCTTGTTCTGTGGCCCTGAAGGACGTAGTCACACAGGCGTCGCGTTCATGTATTTATTTTTTCATTCATTTACTTTAATTCAGAGAAAAGTGCTGCCCACCTTCAGCCCCATGGTTTCTGGCAGGTGCACGGCCCTGACGGCTCAGGGCTGGGGGTTCCAGAGCCAGGCAGGAGCCCCTTTGTGAGCCAGCCCCCTCCTGACTCTCAGTTCTACAAAGTGAAATCACAGCTTTTCCCCCGGTTTTTAAAAAATCATGTTTGAATTTCAACCCCCACATTTCTCACCGGCTGCTCTGGCAAGACGCTGTCCCACATGCGGACAAAGCGGCAGCTTAGCAGTCCATGGGAATAGTCCACACCAAGAGAAACTCAATTGAAAGCCCTTTTCCTTCATTTTGTTCAAGATGCCTCAGCCCTCGGCCTCGTCCACCTGCCCCCTCTCTGCACCACCTGATTCTGCGGACGTTCTGGGAGGGGTTGTGCCTCGATGGCTGTGCGTGCAGTGTGGGTGTTACTGGTAGGTGGGAAGAGGGGGGCTGTCAGGGTGGGATTCACAGCAGGCACTGTCCTTATTGAGCTCCAGAAAGTTGCCCCACCGTCTGAGCCCCGGTTTACACAGCTGTGAAGTGGCACACAGGGCCACAATTCTGACCCCTGATAACTGGAGGAGCAAAGCGAGTACGGTGAACTCGGGCCTCACTGGGGGCGTCCTCGGGGGCTGCCATGGGGCCAGGTCCACCCTCCCCGGGAGGCCGTCAGCTCTGACCCAGCTGGTGGTGTCAAACTGCATCTGAATTTGTATCAAACCAGTGAACAGTGCTTAAAAAAGTCTGAAATAGAACCGTACCAGTGGATAGTATTTAAAAAGTCTGAAATGGCACAGCGCTCATGAAACCCAGCAGGCCCGGCCCCTCCTGCCCATAGCAAAGACCGGGAGAAAATCACCTTCTTTGTTTTGCTGGGTGTGTTTTGTTTTTGTATTTACCTCTGTTTCCAAATAACAGGCTTACGTCACAGCTCAGCATCCTCCCCACCCCAAACACTCCCTTCCCCAGTACGGCGACATTGCCTTTTTCTTCTTTATGGAAAAATAACATTGGGTGTTCCCATTATGAAGCGTCTGTGGCAGCACTCATGGCTGAGCCATGGCCTCCATCATTCCAGGAGCCTTGCCTCTTCCCCTGGCTTGTTCTTCTGGGCGAGTGCCTGCTGCTCTCTGCAGGGTCCTCCTGCCGCTCCTGTCTCCATGTCCCCCTCAGGGGTCCTCTCATCAGCACCCCGGGGCTTCTGCTGTCCCACTGTGCCGGGTTCTTCTACCTCCCCGACGCATGTCCTGGTTTCGGGTGCATGGGCCACAAGCCGTGTCTAGATCCCGTGTGTGAAACGTGACTTCATCCCCTTGCCCTGGTGCTTCTGTGGGGAGGGACGGCGCCGCCCCGCAGCCCCAACCCTGCTGTGGGGGAGGCAGAGGTGTTCCAGTTCTGGAGCCGAAACCACGCTCTCCTCGCCTGCCGGCAGCCTGGGAACCTCCCAGTTCTGGGCACTAAGGTTCCTTCAGGCTGTCCTGGCCTTTCTGCTGACCGTTCTTTCATTCTGCTAGAAACTGGGATGATTTATTTATTTGGAATTATTAGTTTTTTCTTTTTTTTTGGAGACACGGTCATTTGGTCACCCAGGCTGGAATGTGGTGGTGCAATCATAGCTCATGGCAGCCTCAACCTCCTGGGCTCAAGTGGTCCTCCTGCTTTACCCTCTGGAGCAGCTGGGACTACAGGTATGTCACTGTGTTTGGCTAATTTATATATTTTTTGTAGAGATGGGGTCTTACCGTGTTGCCCAGGCTGGTCTCGAACTCCTGGGCTCAAGTAATCCCCTGCCTTGGCCTCCCAAAGTGCTGGGATTACAGGTGTGAGCCACTGCACCCAACCCTCGGATGATTTTGTCTGGAAGTTCATGTCCTTTAACTCAGGTTAACCTTCTTTTTCCATTTCCTTACTTCCACTTCTCTGCCGTGTGTCCCTGCTGGTCAGCACTGGACTTGTTGCACGGGGCCTCAGTGGTTTTTTCTGATCTCCCTTGCTGTTCTCTGGCAGCTTCCTCAATCTCGTCTCCTCCTCTTTCTGTCGATGCTTCATTTGCCTGCACTCCACCCGTGCTCTGCCCGCCCTGGCATGAGAGCCCCTCCTGTTCCTGGGACCTCATGCCATCCCCAGCTGCCCCATGCCCTCCTGGTTAGTCCACTGTCTGCTGTCTCTGCATCTTTGCTCTCAGCACAGTGTCCATGCTGTGTGTTTCTCTATGCTTTTGTGTCTCTCATGCCAAAGGCTCTCACGCACGTGATGGTTCTTGTGTGTCCTCCCATAGTGGACAGCAAGGGCCATGTGTACTGTCTGGACCATCAGCCTCACCCTTGCTGCCCCTCCACCCACCCAGACTCCAGCTGTGATGAGCTGGCATGGGCTTCATGGGAGCCCTCCTCCCCTCGACGTGGCTCCATGCTCCGGCTCCATGCTGGTGGCACCATGTTTTATACCCAGCCTTGCTGTCATCTGGTGCCTGCTGGACTCGACCCCCGGGACATCACACGCCTCTCCCCTGCCCTTTCTTGGTCTTCCCCCAAGGCCCCCACAGTGAAGGACGCCCCATGCCTTGGGCTGAGGTCAGATCCTGGTGGTCACACTTTCTCCTTCTCTTCTCCCTACCTTCAGTCCAGCAACAGGTCCTGCTGGTCTCTCCTGGGCCCCAGAATCTGCTAACTTTCCCTCCCTCGCCGTCACTAGCCAGGCGGTGGTGGCCAGATGATGGCAATAGCTGCTCCTGTGCCGAGCACTCCCCTCAGTCCAGCCTCCAGGGCATGTCTGTTTAAACACTAACTTAATTCTGTCACTGCCATGCGTCCCGACATTGACATTGCTGGGCCAGCCCCACACAGCAGGATGGGCACAGCCACTGCATTTCTCCACCTGCACACCCAGCCCTGCTCCTGGCATCATTGCCTGCCCTTCAGGCTCCTTGAAGCCTCTCCTGAAGGCCGTCTGCATGAGTTAGCTCAGGACGCCGTGACAACACCATGGACGGGGCGGCTTCAACCAGACAGTCCTGGAGGCTGGAGTCCAAGGTCACAGCACGGCAGGGCCGGATCCTTGGGTCCTCTTTGTGGCTCGTGGACGCCGTCCTATCTTGTGTGTGTGTGTCCTGGTCTCCTCTTCTCATGAGGGCCCTCGCCAGATTGGACGGGGCCACCCTAACCCTCATGTGACTTAATCACCTCTTCTGGTTCAGTCTCCAAACACTGACCCAATGGGGCCGGCTCCAGGCGGTGGATGATGGGGCTGCAGCACCCCCCTTGCTGCCCCCCACACACAGTCTGCCCACCCGAGTTTGTCCTCTGTCCTCCCGCCTTCTGCTGTGTGCAGGACCATCTGTGACCTGCCAGTGTATTTACTCTGCGTCTCGCCCTGCTCTGCAACGTGGCAGTGATGAGGACAGAGCTGAGTCTATCGGCCCCCACGGCACCCAGCCTGGCACAGCACGAATGGGTGCTTGGGGGCTCTGCGGAATGAGAGGGTGAGTGGATGCAGGGCCTTAGAAGATGGGGCCACCGTGACTGGCCCCACGCTGATTTCTTGGGGTTCCTGGGCCGTGTGACCCTGGGCAGGTGACAGCTAGAATGTCGGCTCCTGCCTCTGCCCCTTGTATGGTGCCAGCAGGGGAGACACTGACTCGGGAGCTTGGCCCCATCTCTGCAGCCCCTGCATCACTCCTCTCAGCTTCTGGGGGTCCTCAAGGCAGGGAGAAGAAGCAGTGAGGGCCAGCTGAGTCCCTCGGCTGGGAGAAAATAGTGAGAGGCAGAGCCGAGTGTGCAGCGAGCGGAGCTATGAAGCTAGGGCCAGGCGAGGTGTGGGCCGACTGTGGAAGGGAGGCCAAGTCCCGTGGGAGCCCCGTGTTGAGGCAGGGAGATGGGGAGCCCGTGGTGGGGGTCCCTCACATCACCACTTTGTTTCCTTTGAGGAGACCTTGTGGTCTGTAGTTCTCCACGAGTCTGGCCAAACGGGGAGCCTGCCCTACCCTCCCCGGGGGATGCCCCCCGGTGGGTCCTCTGCACCCCTTCCCAGCTCATGAGGTTTCAAGCACTGGATTGACTGCTCTAGGAACCTAAACTGACTTAGAGGGTGGGAGACTTTCCCTCTCTAAGCCTCAGTTTCCCCATTTGTAAAACCAGAAAAATAAAACCAAGCTTGCAGTTTTGCTTTAGAGACGAGTAATGATTGACCTTGATGGCTTGGTGGGCGTGGAGCACAGAAAACAGTGGCAGCAGGGTGACGAGTGACCTTGGGGAAATGGCTCAGGAGCAGGGGGCCCGCCCCTGGGAGCTGTGACTCCCACACTCTCAGCTCCGTGATGCTCAGTGTTGGGTCTGGCGAGCCCTTGGCCCACAAGCTCTCCTTCCTCCCTCCAGGGCTGGGTCTTCCTGAGGCTTGGAAGGAGCTTGGAGTCTCCCCAGGGGGTCTCAGGGGCAGGTTTCAGGGCCCAAGGACAGCAGTGGGAGGGGCTGGCACCTCTCATGTCAACCCTCGATCACAGCAGCCTCACTGTGCCCAGCTGTGGCCGCACAGTCCTGCTGGAACACGGGGGCAGCACCATGCCAGGGATATCCATGGGGGTTGCCTGCAGGGCTGCTGTGGCTTTGGGTTGCTGCCCCGTTCTCAGAGAACAGCCTCGGACTGACTGCCCTGCCTCGGAGGCAGGGCCTCACCTGGCCTGCCTGCACCAGGGCTTGGCAGGCAGCCCCCTCTGGCTCCAGCAGGCCTTGGCTCCAGGCCACCCCAGGCACCTTGAATGCGAGGTCTCGGCCACCTCGAATGCCGGGTCTTGGCCATGCCTGGTTCCAGGACTGGCTTTTTGGAGAGGGGGTGTGAGGGACCTGCCTTATGAGGCCGACACACATCTGCTGTATCTTTATTGCACTTGTACCACATTGCAAACTATTCCACAAAACTCTGCCAAGGTGAACCCATAGCTGCACGCAGGCAGCCCTGGAGGACGCGCTGGCACCAACTGCCCGCAGCGAAGTCCAAGATGGGTGCCACAGGCCAGCGGGTGACTTGCAGGATGCTTTGTCGCTGGGTCCTCCAAAACTATGTGAGCATCCTTCCACCAGCACACGGGCCAGACATCCAGCAAGAGCCTCCTCCCATCCTCAGACGAGACCGTCTGGCTTTCCAGGAGCCAGGCCCCAGGAAGGAAAAAGAGTTTTAACTTAAAATAGGTCCCGAGTGTGAGAGCACCAGTGGTGAATGTGGCCTTGAGGGCCCTCGGAACTGGGGAGGACAGTCCTCGCGTTTGGTTTGGTAGGCGATCTGCGTCTGTGCACACGTCTCTGTTAATATACTTATTCATCATGTATAAATACAAAATAGTAAATAAAGGCTCCTTTCCCTACAGAAAGGATGGAATGCCTCTGGCGCCGGCTGCCTCTGTCAGTGGGCACAGACAGCGCTTCCTTCCCAACCTTCTCCCGTCGAAAACTAACAAAACGTGTCCTATTACACCGGTGGAGCCTGGCCGCCCGAGGCTGCAGTTCCTGGCTCTGGATGACCCTGTCCTGCCTCTGAATTCACTGAATTCATGATGGGCGCGTGCGCTTGCTGGGAGGCCTGGCCCCTCTGGCTCTGTCCCGGGCGGCGCAGCGGTGGACAGGTGGGCACTACCTCGTGGAGGTGGCTCTGTGCTCAGTGTCCAGGTCGTCCTCCACCACGCTGCGCAGCCCGTCCCGCTCCACGCAGTCCCGGACGGCCTGCAGCACGATGCGGAGCCTCCGGTCCAGGGCATCCAGGTGTGGCTGGTACAGCACGGGTGCCACCTGGTCCCCCTGCAGAGACTCAGCCATCAGCAGGCTCAGTTTGTACTCCTCCTTGGCCAGGAGCTGCAGGCGCAGGTAGGTGGACTTCCGGATCCTGGGGAGGAGAGGGGCGTCAGGACTGGCACGGGAGAGGGGAGATGCCTGGCTACCGGAAAGCGAGAGAAAGTGAGAGAGACTGAGAGAGTGGGGGAGAGACAGAGAAAGAGGAGGACGGAGACAGACACAGACACAGAGACAGAGAGAGAAAGAGGGAGAGAGAGAGAGACAGAGACAGAGAGAAACAGAGAGATGGACAGAAAGAGACACAGATAAAGAGAGGCAGAGACAGGCAGAGAGAGACACAGACAGACACAGAGACAGAGAGATGAGAGAGACCGAGAGAGAGGCCCTGCGACCCGACATCTCATCAGCCACTGGGCTTTGGATGTGGGCTCTGGTGCAGCCTCTTATCTGCACGAGGGGTGAGGGTGGCTGTGCAGGAGGAGGCGGCCAGTGTATTTCCCAGAGGGCCCTGGCGGGAGGATGGGGGAGTGAGGAGGACGCCCGCTTACCCGGGAGACACCCCAACTCGGCACATCTGCCCAACACAGGCTGCGATGCCTCCTTAGAGAAGTGCAAGGTGCCTGCCCTGCAGGCCAGCATCCCCAGCCATGAGAGGAAGGAAAGGGGGGTGCTGAATTCCGCAGAGGGGGGATGGGCCAAGTCCGGCATGAAAAGAGGGAAAGGGGGACTCAACCCTGCAACAGGCGGCAGGGGCCAAGTCCAGCGGCCGCGCGGGGCAACAGGGTCTCTGTGTCCCAGCCCGTGTCTGGCCTGGCCTCAAATTCTCTTTGTAACTGGGCTGGCAGGATGGATGCAGAGCAGAGGCCCAAGAGGGCGGGAGCTGGACCAGCCTGGGGCTGTCGGTAGGTGAGCCTGTGCCTCCGGGCAGCAGTGTGAGGGTGCGGGGCTTTTCTTTTCCCGGTGTGCCGGCTGGGGCAGGGTGGGGAAGGCTGTGGCCTCCTCTGTCTCCTGCACAGTGGAGGCAGGTGCTCTTAGTGGGGAGGAGGCTGGAGCTGGAGCTGGCCTTGCTGGGGCTGTACCTGCAGCATTGCTGTAGCGGCACCAGGATGGACAGCTCGTCGTGAGAGTACTTCCCAAACCTTCCGGAAGAAAAGCAGAATTGTCAAGGGCTCCTGTACCAGGTTCCTAACAACAGGCTGTTGGGCTAGGAGCCAGGCAACGGGTCTACCCTGCCTGTCTCTAGCACCCCAGGCAGTGGGTCCACCCCCGCTTGTCCCCAGCCCTGTATGTGGGGTCCTGGCCTCTGGCCTGGGGAAGGGCCCTGGGCAGCTGAGTTGAGACAGCTCCTGGGACTGTCAGCCCACAGCTTAGACGTGGAGACATCCTTAGAGCCAAGCACATGTGACCCCCACACACAGGCTATGCAGGTGCCCGAAGCCCATCTCTCTGAGGGCTCTGAGGCTGAGAACGGACATTCTCCTACCCAAATTACTTGCCTCCATACTTTGTTTATCAGGGATCACCTTCCCTGGTCACCAGGGTCTCACAGCACCACCCGAGACCACCCTGTCATAGGCCAGTAGTGGCCACAGGCAGGGTGCAGAGCCTATCCCCGGCAGACTGGTTCCAGGTCCTGCATGCGGACAGAGGCCCATCTATTCTGCTTGGTCCTGCAGCCTCTCCCGGCCTCAGTTTCCCAGGTAATGCCAGGTCTACTAGGACTTGTTTTGCAGTGATCCTGTGCCTCAGAGGTCCCATTCCCGGGGCGGCCCTCCCTCCTGATTGGGGCCTGGGGCTGCCCCCTGCATCTGGCCCTGAGATGGGCCTTTGTGACATTCCCATTCCTCCACTGGAGGGTTCCCCTCCCCTTGCCCCAGGGTCTTGGCTGGGCTCCAGGTAGCTTGGGCCAGGAGGCAGCCAGCCCTTCCCCAGGTCTACAGATGAAAGGACAGTCTCACCCTCTTCCGTTGTCTAAGTGGATGATGAATGTTTCGTTCCCAAACTTCTCAAAAGTCTCGTAGTGGTGACGGTCCATGTTTCCTGCAGAGAGAAGCAGAAACTGCCACAGTTCGTGGGAAGCCGGGCCGCATAGCTCAGAGTCCTCAGTGCTCTGCAGAGCGGCGTCTCCTCGTTCTAGCAAGACCTCTAAGCAAAGACAGAAACTCTGGCCCCTGCCCAGGCCATGGGACCGCAGCGGGGCCACAGCACGGATCGTACCCTGAAGAGTACAATCCGCTCCACACATGGCGGACGATGCTGGGACCCCGTGCCCTGCAGGACGTACCCATGAGGAAGTCGAAAATAGTCATGTCCATGATGTCCAGGACGCGGTGGCTGCTGTCATAGGGCGGTGTCTGCTTCACCTCCTCACAGTAGTCGGGGTCCACCTCCCACCTGTGGGGAGTCAGTGTGAGACGGCTGGGCCCTGTCATATAGACGGGGTGCCCAGGCCGGATTCTGGGGAGCCCAGCATGCGCCATGAGGAGCAGAGAAACTGCAGCAGGGACTGTGGCATCTGCAGATAGACCCGCCTTGGCTGCGGCTCTGAGGCTGCATCAGTGGGAACATGGGTGTGGAAGGGGACAGGATCACTCCACCCTGTCCCGGGTTGACCGCACCTGGAGCTGCCTTCAGCCCTGGGCTTCGTGTTTTTGGAGGGTCTCTGTGAGGAAGCAGGACCTGGACCCCACACTCATGAGGACAATGTGGAGCTGAAAGAACAGGGGCCATTTCTCCAGCAGGAGTGGAGAAAGGGGCAGGCGTGGAAGCAGAGCTCAAACACTGAAAGGTCATGATTTGAAGGACCTGCTGGGCAGGCTGGCACAGGCCAGGGAAGTGCGTGGAATTCCTGGAGTAAGGAAGCCCTTACCCACCAGCTCACCAGGAAGCAGATATTTCATACGTGCCAGCATTGCACAGCAGGCTCTACATCCATCTCTGCGGCCCCTGTGGCTGCTGACCACCCCACACAGGCTGACAGGAACCAGTCCCCCGGCCTGCACTCACTCGGCCTTCTTGCGCTTGTGGTAGGAGCGCCGCCAGGGGTTCCGCCAGGTCTTCCTCTTGGCCAGCGACAGGTCAGGCAGGAAGGCCGCCAGCGAGCCCTCGATCTGGTCTGGCTTCCCACACAGTGCGTGCTCCGTGGAGCAGTAATAGGAGCACTCACCATAGAAGCAGATGTTGTTGGCTGCGGAGGGAGAGGCTGCCGGTTACCCGGGCCGCACAGAGTGGCGTCCTCACTTGTGGTCTCAGGGCCCCTGTGGCTGGGCCAGGCTCTGCCTGGTGCTTCTCACAGGCAGGACTCACCGGAGTTCCCTCATCAATCCCAGCGAAGACCTCCGCCCCACGGTACAGAAAAGTGAACCCAAAGACCTGACTCCCTGAGGCCACACAGCCCCCTGGAGGCAGAGTCGGGCCCGAAACCTCGAAAATCAGGGGCTAGTGTCTACAGAAACTCTATGGCTGATATTCAGTCACTTAAAAAAATGCATGCGTAGTGTAAAGAAAGTGGATCTACAATCCACAGAATGGGAGAAAATGTTTGTAAACCATACATCTACTAAGGATCTAGCATTTAGAGTGTAGGAAGGACACTCCTAACTCAATCACAAAAAGAGGAAAAACCAACTGATAAGTGGGCAGAGGGCCTGAACAGGTGATTCTCCAAAGGTGACACCACCAGCTGACAAGCATGAGGAAGACGGGTGCCATTGTCAGTCACCAGGGGGATGCACCAAAGCCACACACGCTTCAAAACCACCTCATGCCTGCTGGGATGGCTTCCTTCAAAAGGGCAGAGAACAGCAGCTGCTGAGGGGGGGCGGTGAGGAACTGCCACCTCTGTGTGCTGCCAGTGGGAGCACAACAGTACAGCGCTGTGGAAATAGCCTGCAGCCCCCTGATGGGTTCAACACAGTGTCCTCATGTGACCCAGCAACTCCTCTCCCGGGTGAACCCCTAAGAGAAGGAAAAACATTTCCACATAAAAACTCAGACACGAATGCTCATAGCAGTGCTGCTCACCGCAGCCACAAAAGAGAATTGACCCAAACGTCCATCAACAGAGGAGGGACAGGCTGGGTGAATGAAATGAAATGAAAGGAAATGAAACGGACCATGCAAAGCAGTGAAGTCCTGACTCAGGCTGCAGCTTGAATGAACCTGAGGACTCTGTACCCGCGAACGAGGCCAGACACAGGTGGCCACACGTCGTATGAACCCCTGGATACGAAACGCCGGGAATAGGCAAATCCAGAGAGACGGGATAGGACGCGGGTCGCTGGGGGCTGTGGGGTGAGGAACCGCAGCTGGCTGCCCACAGCTACAAGGGTTCCTTTCTGGGGTGACGAAGACCTTCTGGATTTAGATAGTGGTGAGGGTTGCATATCATTGTGAATATACTAAAAACCACTGAACTGTACGCTTTTAAATGGTAAATTTTGTGGTACATGAATTATACCTTAGTAAAAATAATAATAATTAAAAAAATGCAAGACTGTTGAGGCCGCTAGCAGTGGGGTTCACTGCTCTGATGCTGGAGGACCGGCTGACGGCGCTCTTCCTGCGTTTATTTGCTGATTAAATCCAGGTTTTTACACTTCATTTGTTTGTGGGGAAACTCTGGAAAGCCAGGTGCTGTAGAACTGGTGAGGATGTGGTTTTGTTGGGGTGGAGCCCTGAACCTCATTCACAGCACCCCCAGTCCCAGCATTTCTGCTATTCACGCACACGGTTGACATCTCAGCCAAAAGGGCCCCTCCTCGAGCCACACAGCCAGGCTGAGTGATTCCAAAGTCTCTCCGGCATTCTTGAAGCCTCCAAGCTTCAGGGATCCCCATGGGAGGACAAGGCAGGCTTGGGAGGGCACTTCCCAGTGGAGCGAACAGGAGGGTGGCTGGTCTGGGCTGCCCTTTCTTAGGTGAACAAGCTGAGGTCCAGAGAGGCAGTGGGGTGGATGCCAGGCTCACTGGCCCCCACCACACCCCATGCACCCGGCAGGTCCTGGCTGGCCTGGCCCCAGTACCCCGATGACCTGTCTCTCCCCTCCTTCCCGCACCTCCTCACCCCAGTGCCAGCGCTGGGTAATTACTGTAAGAATGATCAAAGAAAGAGCAGCTGCGAGTCAGCCGCGTGTTGATACAGATTCATCAGCAGCCCACAGTCGGACACAGCAGCCCTCATGGGGGCAAGAGCTCTATTTCAGGAGGAAAATCTTCATCAGAGTGCTCATTGGCTGGAGGCTTAAAATTCTTCTGCTGTAACAGCCTCCTGTCCTTGCCTAAGCCGGTTTCAGATGGTATCGTGTCAAAAGAGAAAGGCATTTCTTGGGCCAGATAGGGTTTTAAAGGGGCCTCCCGGGAGAGATTAGGAGGACTTTGAGCTGTGTGACCTCAGGCGACTGCCTCCTTACTCTGTGCTCAGCCCCTTCCTCGCCCGGGAAGTAGGGGTCCCAGCAGTGCTTGCATCACAGGCTGGGTATTATACAAGGAAGCCGCGTGAAGGCAGCTGTCAAGGTAACAAAGACTGCCTGCGCTCGGAGGGGCGGGTTTTCTGGGAGGAAACAGCGTGAGTCCTTCTCCATTTTAGTAATAGCAACAGACATGGACAGCAAGGAGAAAGCCAGGGTCCCAGACAAACCCAGGAGAGAACCTGCCTCCTCCAGTCACCAGAAAATGGCATCGCAGTTGGCCTCCCAGAGAACTCGGCCTGGCAAGTGTGTGGCTCCTGGCAAGGACCAAGATGGCCCCTTCACCCTGCACCTGGAGTGTCTCTGACAATTCCTTTCTCTGACTGTCGGGGCTGATCCGACAAGAGGAGAGTTTGCAAGGTGGATGTCTGCCATCTGCCACGCTGGACAGCTTCGGGCCTGGTGGACAGTTTTATTTCAGGCAGCGGCTCTGGCTGCCTGAAGCAGGTCCACAGCTGGAAACACGTCTCTTTCAATGTGCAAACATGCATTTAAGCTGGACACAGCGTTGGAGAGAGTCCTGATGACCATCCTGCCAAGCCCAAGCGACCATGGCAGGAAAAAAGGCCAAGTGGATGATGGCAAAACCCGTCTGTTCAGGCTGTGTTGGGATGAGGAGCTTCCAGAGCTGTGGGGGACTTGGTCCTGGTCCTGGGGGCGCTCATTTGCAGAAATGCAGAGCTGAGCCTGGGCAACCTGTGTACCTCTGGGATGTTTGCAAGGTGCCGACAGTAATTTACATGAGAAGTAGGCAAGTGTGTTCCGTGAGCATTTGTGCTTAGAAGATGTGGGCTCTGGCTGGGGGTGGTGGCTCATGCCTGTAATCCCAGCACTTTGGGAGGCCGAGGTGGGTGGATCACCTGAGGTCAGGAGTTCCAGACCAGCCTAGACAACATGGTAAAACCCCATCTCTACTAAAAATACAAAAAATTGGCTGGACGTGGTGGTGCATGCCTCTAATCCCAGCTACTTGGGAGGCTGGGGCAGGAGAATCGCTTGAACCCAGGAGGCAGAGGTTGCAGCGAGCTGAGATTGCGCCATTGCACTCCAGCCTTGGCAATAAGAGTGAGGCTTCATCTCAAAAAGAAAAAACAACAAACAAAACAGAAGATGTGGGCATGACTGCGGCCCGGCCCCTACACAGCTGTGCAGTGCTGGGGTCCTGACTGCCCTCTCTGAACCTGCGCTCCACCCTACGTGGGGAAAGGGAATTCCTGGGGCTCACCCTCCTGCTTCCCCCTCCCAGAGCCCACCTTCCCTGAGCGCTGGCCCTGGCCCCTCTCATCCTCTCACCTTGCTCCTGGCTCTCTCACTGGCTGATGGGTTTTTCCCTTTTCTGATTAATCCCAGGGGAGGATCATTCAGGCCATGGGAGTCCAGTGTGTGTGTGGCGGGATGTCTGTAGTGGGCTCAGCCCTCTGATGTGCCCTAGGCTCTGGCAGGGCCTCTGAGGCCACCTGGCATCTGTGGTCAGCAGACACAAGCAAAGCAAAGTGGAACAAATGAATCTGAACAGATTTTGTTCTCAGGAGAGGAAGGTTGGCTTCTGTGCGCCTGCTGCTTTAGAGAAAGCCAAGCCCTCCCAGAGTCTTCTGGAAGAAATCGGGCTGAAGGGCAGAGCAGCCAGAGTGGCAGCATTGGGGGTCTCGGAGGCTGTGTTCAGGGGCGACCGGCAATGCTGGGCCCAGCTGCTCTGGGAGATCCCAGAACTCATCTGTCCACGCAGGGAGATGGAACTGCTGGGGCCTCTGGCAGCTGAGGAAGACTCAAGATTTCAGGGGAGAAACTTGCACTGCCCTGGAAAAAGCAACCAAGATCCAGAAGCCAGGAGTGGCTGGGGAAGGTTCGAGGGCATTTGGTCAAAGGGCTGGCTCCAGGGCGGTGTGAGGAGGGATTTCAGCCATGACACCAAAGGTGGTTGGTTGATAGCAGCCTTGCGGCACAGAGCTCAGGGGCACTCTGGTTACCACAGTCCCTGGCCTGCTCAGGACCCAGGGATTCCAAACGTCAGCCAGCGTGGGGCTTAGAAGTAACTTAATTCACCTGCTTGGACTGATAACCTTTTCTTTTGAGACGGGGTCTCACTCTGTCACCCGGGCTGGAGTGCAGTGGCACAACTGTAGCTCACTGCAGCTTCGACCTCCTGGGCTCAAGCCATCCTCCTGCCTCAGCCTCCTGAGTCACTGGGGTCACAGGTGCACGCCACCACACCTGGCTGTTTTTCAGTTTTCGTAGAGATGGAGTCTTGCTGTGTTGCCCAGGCTGAGGTTGAACTCCTGGGTTCACGTGATCCTCCCACCTGGGCCTCCCAAAGTGCTGGGATTACAGGCAGGAGCTACCATGCCCGGCCACTCAGTAAGACCTTAAAAATGGAGAGGAAACAGTCTGCCCCCACAGGCTCCTTCTACGACTCAGTGAGGAATCCCGGAGATGCTGCTGGGAGCAGGGCAAGGCAGGGCCTGCTCTCGGCATTAATGGGCATTTGTGACCCCTCCCTGTGTGACCCTGTGACCGTCTCTTTCAGTTGGTCCTGAACTGAGAGGCTGCTTTGCAATGCAGAGAATTGAGTCTAAGCTGGAGGAATTCCTGCAGTCACGGCACAGGGTGGTGGCAAATACATCACTATAAAAGTTGCAACTAAAATTGTAAAAATACATGGGTAAGAAGCAGCCAGGCATCCAGGCATCCCCGGGGTGGAGCCTAGCCTCAGTGGGAGCCAGAGTGTGCATGGCAGGCTGTAGGGTGGTCAGTCCTGTGGATGGTGGGGCAGGAGGCTGTGGCTTGATGGTGCAGAGTAGACCTCCAAATCCCCAAGGGCTGACAGCGGCTAGGGCTCAGGCGTGCTTGGGAAGCCCTGGACTCCCAAGGTGGGAGGCGAGTTTTGGTCCCTTAAGAAAGACGGACAGCTCAAACGATCCAAACAGGGACGGAATTGTCTGTGAGCCAATGTGTTCCCATCACTGGGGGTGTGCCTGGCTCAGGCACAGCTGACTGGGGTACCCTCAAAGATCCTGCACCCAGGCTCTGCCTCTGTCCCGATTCCTGGTGTATGGGGCCAGGCACCAGTGGGCCAGAGAAGGGAGCCCTTCTCCCTGCCTCTGCGGGGCTTTCTGTCCTATTTTTTCTTTTATTAATGGGCTTTGAGAGGAAGAAAGCAAATGAGGATCTCGGTGAGCCCAGGCTGATGGAATGGAGCTTAATTAAATCATGGATTCGGGGGCCTTGGTTCTGACAAATTCATGACTGCAGTTAAGAGAAAGTGCAGAGTACCTACATCGATCTCAAACATCTGCAGGAAATGAGCTTTTAGGTCGAGGTTTTACGTGCCAGCAAATCTGAAGACGTAGCTAATCACAGGCCGTAATTGGATTTTATCTGCATGAATTAAACTGACGGGCCAGGAGAGTGGCTGAGGCTTCCTACAGCGAGAGACTCCAATCTGGAGGGTCCCTCCCCAGTGGGGTCCTGGCTCTGTGGGGTTTCCCGGGGTGACCGTTTGGGTCACTTCATTCTGCGGTGCCCACCATCGCTGGGACCACTCAACCTTCAAGATGGAAACGCAGGGGACTGAGTCCAGGAGAGGAAGGAGGGCATCCCCAGAGCTCAGCCAGGTGAGCGGCGGGACTGTGATCAGGCTGTGTAGCAGGGGCCTGCTGCAAGGGGGATGCTCGGAGGAGAGGGCTGGCCCCTCAGGAGAGCTGCAAATGCCAGTTCTTTCTTTCTTATTTTTTTTTGAGACGGGGTCTCACTCTGTTGCCCAGGCTAGACTGCAGGGACATAATCACCACTCACTGCAGCCTCCACCTCCTGGTCTTAAGCCATCCTCCTGCCTCAGCCTCCTCAGTAGCTGGGACCACAGGCAAGCACCACCATGCCTGGCTAATTTTCTTATTTTCTGTAGACAGAGGTCTGGCCATGTTGCCCAGTCTGGTCTCAAACTCCTGAGCTCAAGCGATCCTCCCACCTCGGCTTCCAAAAATGCTGAGATGACAGGTGTTAGCCACCGCACCCAGCCCAAATGTCAGGTTTAAAGTAACCTGTGTAGATAATTAAGTAGAAAATCATGTGTTTATGCGTGCACTATACTTATCATGTAGAGTCTTGAAGGTTTTATAAACCTCAGCACCAATAGAGACATCTATTCCCACCTAACATCCAGGGAATCCTGTGTCCCCTCAAGGGCACCAGGGACCTGGGACAACTAGCCCTGCTCGCAGTCCAGCTGCCTCGCTGAGGTGGGGAAGGCCACTCAGCCTGTTGCTGTGTGACAGGGGGTCCTGCTGTGTGTGTTTAAATCTGGGTGGGGAAGGCCCAGGGGGTCCTGCTGGGTGTGTTTAAATCTGGGTGGGGGGTGTCCCAGGGAGGCCTGCTGGCAGGGCCACGTGGAGAAGTCTCCCTGGAGAGGCTAGGATCTTCCGAAAGTGAATCATTTTACCAGTTAAGATAAACATAAGCAAATGGTAGAAACAGCCTCTCTGTGCACAGTCGGACATTGGTTAAATGGTGATGGTAGCACGTGGAAGCTGTGTGGGTTGGCACACCGGGTGTGGGAGAGGGCACAGGGCACCCCAGAGTGGCAGGTGGGCTGGGCACGGCACTGCACGTGGCTTCTCTTTGTTGGAGGTACCCAAGCCCCGGTCGCTGTGGTTTGGTGCAGGCTCCCTATGCGAGGCTACCTGGGGAGATGAAGAAGGTCCTCCATAGCTTCTTGTCTCGCGTGATGTCCCGGATCTCCTTGGTCATGTTGACCATCCTGCCGGCCACGGGAGGAACTCGGCGGAAGTCCAGGATCCTGGCAAGAAAGGGGCAGGGGAGGGTCTGTGCTCTGCGTGGCAGAGCGGGTCACCGTCTCCCTGACTCCATATAAACCCCACTTTAGGGCAGGTGGCTCTGCCTGGCCCCGCAGTGATAGGGGTGGGAGGGGGCCCCAAGGGACTGGGGCTGGTGATGCTCACTGATTGGCACACACTGCCAACTGCCTGCATAGCTAAAGCCTGCCCTCATTCCAGGGCTAAATTTAAAACAAAATTAAATTAAAGTAACGACTTTTAATGGTACCCTTTCTGAACCACACTGCATGCTCCCACTTGCTTAATTAAATGTAGAATGCAGGGCGTGAGCTTTTCTTGCTGACTGAGGACGTGGTGATTATCCCTTAAGGCGAAGTGACCAGGTGTGGAGGGACGAGGGCCGTCTGCGGGGCGACCCGGGGCCCAGGGCCCCACCATGTCTCTGAGTGGAGCACCTGCCCCTCCACTGGTCAGACAGCTTGATCAGGCACCGGTCTCTGTGTCCTGCTTATAAACAGGTTGATCTGAGGAGGGAGGACTGTTTCCTAACGAGTGACCCTCCTTGGCTTAGTGGCGCTGCCTTTCTTTTCATAGAAAAGCCCTTTTCTGGGTTCAGGCTGTTCTAGATAGCTGAAATAGTTGAAATTCTGACTTCTGGGGATTTCTATAGTCACCACAGAAGACTTTCATCTTTAAAAAAGCCATTTAAACTCCAGTGTGTACCTGCGTCACCAACGATCTTGTTAAAATGCAGATTCTGGTCCCCGGTCTGGGTTAAGCCTGGGACTCTGCGTTCTGATCAGTCCAGGGCAACGCCAATGCTGCCGGCCCTGGGGCCACACCCTGGGCTGGACGCCTCAGGGCCCTTCGAGGAGGCAGGGGGGGCTCTAGGGGACCCAGAGCGGCACCTCCTCCCTCCACTGCACCAGTGTAAGGTCCTTCAATCCCCTGGGTCCCTCTGGACCCAGGAAGCCTGTGAACTGCCCCTGGAGGGACTGAACATGGACCCCCCACCACCCCATCAGCAGGGGAGAGCAGACCCTCATGTGTTCTCTTTCCACTGGGCTGGAGCCCCTCTGGAGACAGGGGACCACAGGACCTCCCAGGCCCCCTCACCATGAGCATCGCTTCCTCCTCCTTAGGAAGACTGCTTTGGTCTTCCAGAGAAGTCTGTGCCCCGAGATTCTGTGTGTTAAGATTCACGACATTTATACACCCTCTTCCTTATTTCCTTTTTCTCTATTCCCAACCGCACAGCAGCTTCTCTGCCTCCCGTCTGCCTGAACTGTGGGGGAACAGGAGGAGCCCATTGGGATTAAGGTGCCCCAAGGGCAGGGACGAAGTGTTAGGAACGTGGGGAGTCTGGGCAAATTCCTCTCACAGGGCCTCAGTTTCTCATCTGTGAGAAGGGATATGGGAGGGTCTCCCTGCGGCTTGTTGTGTGGAACACCAGGGGCTGGGACAGGGCAGCACTCAGGATGCAGGGACAGCAGGCACTGGCACTGCCCGATGGTGCTGATGGTGACGAAGATGTCCTGCTGTGTCCAGCGTGGGAAGGTCAGGCTCACCAGTGGGTCTGAGCGCATGGAGGGGCGCAGAGGAAGGACAGGCTCACCTGTCCAGGTGGAAGGCAGCAATCTCTGCGTTGTGCCTCTCGTAGTCGGAGAAATAAAAAAAGTCAGGGGGCGTCTCCTGCTCCCTCGTTTGTCTGAGAAGACAGGACAGAAACATAAAGGGTTTGTCACTGAGGCCTCCAGGTGCTGGGCAGGTGGGGTGTGCTTGGCCCAGCTCTCCAGAGCTGACTGTTCCCTTTCCAAGGGTTTTGCTAACTGTTGTTAAACACAATCATCATTAAAAATTAAATGATATCAACTTACAGTGAAATACATTCATTTCAGAAGTGACAGGTGTTAGGATCTCATCCCTTCCCAATTAGGGCATTTCTGTCTCTTGCAGCCGAGGGTTAAAGTCCTTGCTAGCAGTGACGCTCCCTTCGCTCCCACCTCCACACTGGAGACCTCATAAAATCAGCCAAGGGGGCACTTTTCACACAACGGAGATGGACAGACTGCAAATCAGGCTTCTCCCACCTGGGGAGCTACTTATTAAATATTTACAGCCCACTCCAGGTCCACGCCACCAGCCAGACGGATTCTCCAGAGAAGCCGTAGGCCCCAGACCACACTTATCCTGGAGACCAGAGATTGAGGCAGAACATGGGCCACTAGGGCACACAGATGGGGGTGGGGTCAGGCCCTGGTACCAGAGGAGCCCCCTGAACTGAACAAGATGGATGGACTTCTCCAGGTGTGGGCCTCGTGACCAGGGTTGGACCAGCTGCCCCTCACACCTGCCCTCAGCTGCCCACCAGCTCCCTGGAAGAGCGCTTCCCCGGAAGGGACGTGAGGGATGCTGGGAGCTTTCTTGGGGCTGCCCATGGGTCCTCTTTCCGAAGCCTAGAAGAGGTGACCTGACCCATTTTCCAATGCCTCCCTGCTTCTTGCTCCACAGGGCACCCTGGCCTGCAAGACCAGCTGGTCTGCCTCAGTTCCCACTGAGCTGGGGTCATGGCCGTCTGCTACTTCCCACGCTTGTCTCCTGGTCCTCCAAACTCCTGTCTTTGTGCGTGCTGTTCTGCCCTCCTGGAATGACCTTCCCTTCACATCTCCAGGTGGCTGTCAGCATTTCCTAACATGTGTCTGACAGTCCAGGCCACGATGTCTTAGCACTCAAGAAGTCATCAGTCAGAGAAGTCTGGAGTTTGGGCAACAGTTCCTCCTGAGCCCCTCCCAAGTCTCTCATCCACGCTCCCATCTTAAAGGCTCTGACAAGGTCTGCAGACAGGTTGTTGGACGCACGGTTTCCAGCCCTACACCAACTGTGGAACTCATTCTGTGTGTACACAGCATGTTACCAAGTCCTGCACTTTTGAGATCTGTTGGTTTAAGCTTCAAATGCAAGTCACTTTCAAGCCCTGGTTCAAAGGCGAACTCCACAAAACCTTCTGGGATGCCGCAGCAAAGATCAGCCTCTGCCCCCTGCAAACACCCCCAGGACAGTGAGAGGAGGCGAATGCTGCTGGAACATCGGGTACTCCACTTGTGACAACAACATAAAGCCACAGCTGGGCCTCCAGCAGCCGCCAGCTGCCTCATCTGCACTGGATGCTGGCTGGCAGCTGCCCCCTCTCTGTCCCTGTTTCTCTATGTGGAAAGTGAGGGGCTGGTGGATGCTGACTGTGGAGGTTTAATGCTGCCTGGGTGCCCTGGGCGCAGGACACGTTGCTCTGAACCTGCCCCTAAAGCTCAGAGAGGCAGGATGGGATAAAGAACACCTCAGCGGCCCAGCACCAGGTCCACCCAACTCCCAGCCTGACTTCTCCAGGACTCAGTGGATGTGGGGGCTGTCAGGGGCCCTCTCAGCAGCAGGAGGCCTGGATCTGGGGTGTCCCTAAGTCTAGGGGCAGGCAGATGCTCTGTGGAGAACAGGGACCCCATTAGCTGCTCTCAGGGGTGCTCCCCACGGTACCTGGCTGCCCCTCGGCCACCTGCTGCTTAGTGGGACTCCTGTGCTGCTGTCACCCAGGCCCGGAACCCATGGGGCTCTCCTGTGACAAATGAGACCTGGAAGTCACATGCTCACTCACTTAGAGATGGGCACACGAAGACCAGACAGGGAGTGACTTCCTTAGGGGCCCCAGCATTGGTGGCAGAGCCAGGGCTCAGGCCAGGGATCCTGTCCATTTGCTTGTTCATTCATTCATTCATTCATTCATTCATTCATTCATCATCCATTCATTCATTCATTCATTCATGCATGCAGCAGAGACAGCATGCTTAGTACGCATAAGCTCTGTCCTGGCCTTGGGGAGAGAGAGGGCCTGGGCCAGGGGCAGGAGGTCCACTCTCTACGTGAATAGCCCAGGTTAAAAGGGCTCCATGAACTCCCTGCTCCTGTCCTATTGCCGTGGACTCTGCTCTGTGCCTGGTGGGAGCCTGGGGTTTTGGGAGCCAGGATACCTGAGACCAAGCCTGGAGCAGGGCCCCGGATCACTCTCCAGCCCTGCCCGGCCCCTGGGAGAATCAGGGCAGAGGCTCCAGAGCACAGCAGGAGGCGGGCTGGGGGTGCTTAGATGGGCCTGTGGCTGTCCGCAAGGGTGAGCTGGGTAGTGGCCGGCCCAGCACCCAGGGAGAGCGACATCAGCTTTCAGTCAGGAAACAAGGCCAGGGGTGTGTTTCCTCCACAAATGCCTCTGAACACTCGCATGGCCATACACAGATTTGGGTCCCATCAGCCCTGGGTGGACTCTTATTTGGATCTCACTCAGATTCACAGGCTGCTCTTCCACCTGCTGCAGTGACCTGAGACTGTGCGCACCTCCCCAACAGTTACGTAAATGCCGCTGTTGCAGTTTCTTCATCTGAAAAATGGGGTGAAGCTCCACCCTCCTCAGGGCCGCCCTGAACCTTCGGAACCATGGGGACCCAGCCGCAGAGCAGCCAGACCTGTGCAGCGGAGGCCAGGATCCCCTCCCAGTGGGCCCTTCTCAGGTAAGCAGCTCAAAGGCCTCTTCTGCACCACTGGGGGCCCCTGGCATGCCCACCCTGGGACCCACAGTCACACTGCACGGGAGACGCTGGGCTTGGTGTCCCAGGCCTGGCTCAGCCCTGGCTTGCTGTGTGCACCCTGGCACCACCCACGCCCCGGTTTCTGAGTCTCCCCCAGGACCTCCAGGACCCCTCTGCTCTGCTGTCAACGCCTCCCACAGTAACAGCCCAAGAAGGGCAATGCTGGCACTGCCTTGTCCCTCCGCCCTGGCCAAAGCACACGAGGCCACAGGGGGCTGCTTATGAAAGGTCAGCGCCACTCTGTAAACGCCACAGGGCTCTGGCATCTCAGGCCAACACTCCAGGGAAGCAGGGCAGAGCTGCAGGCCTCTGGTAGGTCTGTGCACACAAGTATTTGACCGATGTGGTCATGGCGGAAATGCTGACCAACGTTCATCGAAGATCACATCTAAGCACCAGCATGCTTCCTCCATTAAGGCTGGCCCCGCCCCACCTGGAGGGAGACCCCACTCCATCTGCGAAGGCTGGTCCCTGCCCCCACCTGGAGGGAGACCCCACTCCAGGGCTTCCTTCCAGACCAGGCCCAGGGAGGCAACTCAGCCCCAACCCAGGATCAAATTTACCAGAATCAAATGCTGGTGACCTTTCCAGGTGCTGGAAACAGAGCTGGTGAAAACCCCCAGCAAATGGATGCGCATTAACATGTGTGTATGTGCACAGATACATGTGCGTGTGCACACATGCATCCACACAATCACAAATGCACACATGTGCAGTCACAGCTATGCACACTCACAGGTACGCACACACACAACCCCCACAGAACAGATCTATCAGAGGCCTCTTGGAAAGAAGGGGATTGGGGCACTCCTGGAGCCTGAGGCAGAATGTGGCTCTTCCCCAAGGAACGCTTGGCCCTGGCTACACTGGGTGGCATTGTTCGCTGGACTCAAGGGAAGGGCCCCAGGGCAGGACTGTTCTGTTTTCTGGATCACATACCTGGCCAAGTGCTTGCTTCAGAACAGGCGTTTCATAAACAAATGAGTGAACGAGGACTCGGTCAAAGAACAATCCAGAGAAGTCTAGAGCCATCTGCAGCCTTGAACTCTTGACACCTCATGCCTTCTGTTTTTATCAGTGTCACCTCTACCACCATCACCATCACCATCACCTCCACATAATTATCACCTCTGCCATCACCTTCATCAGCATCACCACCACCATGGTCATCATCTCCACCATCATTATCATCCTTATCATCACCATCACCTCCACATCATCATCACCTCCACCATCTCCTCTATCAGCATCACCACCACCATGGTCATCACCTCCACCATTATCATCACTACCACTATTACCTCTACCATGATCCCTCCATCATCATCATCATCATCACCATCACTTCCACCATCACCTCCACATCATCATCACCTCCACCATCTCCTCTATCATCATCACCACCACCATGGTCATCGCCTCCACCATCATTATCATCCTTATCATCACCATCACCTCCACATCATCATCACCTCTGCCATCTCCTCTATCAGCATCACCACCACCATGGTCATCACCTCCACCATTATCATCACTATCACTGTTACCTCTACCATGATCATCACCTCCATCATCATCATCATCACCATCACCACCATCACCTCCACATCATCATCACCTCCACCATCTCCTCTATCATCATCATCACCACCATGGTCATCGCCTCCACCATTATCATCACTATCACTGTTACCTCTACCATGATCCCTCCATCATCATCAGCAGCAGCACCATCAGCACCATCTCCTCTACCAATATTACCATCCTCATCATCATCACCACCATCATTACTGTCACCATTACCTCTACCATGGCTATCATCACTGTCACCATCGTCACCATCAGTGTCACCTCCACCATCATTACCATCATTATCACCTTCATCATCACCATCACCTCCATCATCATCATCACTATCACCACCACTTCTACCATAGTCATCATCATAACCTTCATCATTTTTACGATCGTTATCGTCACCATCACCGTTATCTCCATCATCACCATCATCATCACAACCACCATCACGACCATCACCACCATCATTACCACCACTGTTGCTGTGAATGCATACTAAGCTGTTATCACCTGAGGTACAGTGACAACGTGTGTGATGCTAAAATGTGAGCTTTTCTATCTGCCAATGATTCAGCCTTTGTCCCTCTCTCCTTGCCCCTGCCTACTCCTCTGAGTAGTTCATGCATGTGAAATCCAGGTGACTTCAAGCCCTGCTCCACTGAGAAGGGACCAGGCCCTTCCTCGAAGCCAATCTGGGGCTAGCACAGCTGCTGATTCCTTCATTTCATACCTGGGGCTTTCCAATGACCTTGGCTGTTCACAAAACAAGCAGCTCTGTTCCCAGCCCCGAGGTAGCCTGCTCTGGGATCCTCACAGCTTTGACATCCAGGCCAAGTGCATCTGCCCCAAAGGCCACCTGTCTGTGGGCTGTCCCTGGCTTCTGGATGCCCCCTTTCTTAGAACAGTCCAGGAAGTTCAGAGAAGTGGTGATGACAGGCTTTCTATCCATGTCCCACACCTGGAAGAGGCTCTGAAATGTTCCTGGAGCCTCCTGCCCTCTGGCTACATGTCCAGCTGAGCCCAACAGCCCCTCGGACCCCAGACTCCAGGCACCCCTGCCTCACCTCCACATGAAACCCCGACCATCAACCATCCTTATCATCATCATCACCACTATCATGTGCTCTGCTGTGCCCTGGTGAAATGTGCTCTGACTGATGAGGGAAGCAGAAAGAGTACTCGCTGGGTGATCCTAGGCCTCAGTTTCCCTTTCTGCACAGTAAGAAGTGGGAGCCAGACGATCCCAGGGATCCCCAGGTGAAGGCAAGGGAAGTAGAGGGAATCTCCCTGAGAAACGTCAATAAAAAATATTTATAAAAAGTATTCAAGGGAGGTGTCCTGGCTGACATCCCCCCAGGCCCATCCACATGACCTCCCAACCCCCAAGCTGTCTATGGCTTGTCCTGGCTCTCCCTAGAGGACACCTGGGGGCACCTTTTCCAGATCCCATGCATGCATGTGCAGGGGGCCTGGGGTCTGGGCACAGGTCACCCCTCAACTCTTCCTTGGTGGGAGGCTGGGCTTGGCAGGGACCCACTCATGGCCTGCTGAGTGCCCAGCATCCTGGCTCCTGAGGGGTGGCCTGAGCCCTGAGTGCCCAGTGTCCTG
>NW_022437052.1:5169904-5188306 GCF_009761245.1 Sapajus apella
CAGTGTCCTGGCTCCTGAGGGGTGGTGGCCTGAACTTTGAGTGCCCAGTGTCCTGGCTCCTGAGGGGCAGCCTTACCACATACATCACTGTTTTTCCAAACGGAGTCTAGAGCCACCTGCAGCTGAACTGTTCAGGGACGGGTCTGTTATCAATGACGATTCTTGGGCCCAACCAGACTAACTGGATCAGAATCCTGAGGACTGGGGCCGAGAAAGCTGCATCTCAGCTAGCTCCCATGGCCTATGTGCATGAAAGCCGAGAGCCACCCTGGGAGGCCTCCTGACCCCTTAGGCATCTGATCCTCCAAGGTATCCTGACCCCCATCCCCCGATGTCCTAACCTCGCGCCCCAGGCATCTCCACAGTCTCTCCAGAGATGCAGTTCCAGCCTAGCAGCCAGTGGTGCAAAGAGCAGCATGGTGTCAGGGCCGTGGGGACCCCGAGGGGCACTGTGTTCACCAGGAGCCTCCAACACACAATTGGGTAGGGGCCGGCGACAGGACAAGGGACTGGGGCTCATCTGCTCCAGGCTTCAGAGCCCCCTGGGGACTGGGGCTGAAGTGCCCAGATCCACCTCAGATCCACCTGTTCTTGGCCTTTTTCTCAGAATGGCTCATGGTTGGCCCAGCTCAGAGGCACATTGGTACAGTTCTTTGTTCTGTCTGATCCTGGATCTAGGGGAGACACCCTAGCACCAGGTTGGTGAAAAAGGGCCAGAGATGCTGCGGATATAAGGGTGGGGTGGGGGCGCCCAACCTCTCCCAAGTAAGGTCCCATGGTGGGTGGCTTTGCCCCACTTTTGATAGTATCCCCTCATTAAGTCCCGGGGGATGTCCTGCCGTCTGGCAGGGGTTCCGGTGGGCAGACTATTTCTGCTTCTTATGTAAATCCACTCTGCGCCTCTGCTGAAGAGAGTAGCCCCTGGACACCGTGGGCCTCCGTGAGCAACTGCGTGCTGGTCTCCTTGGATGAACCCCGGGAGGGGAGCTACAGTGATGGGGCTTTCCTTGGGTTCTCAGCTGTCTTCTCATGGCCTCCAGGCTGACAGGACTGTCCTCCCCACCAGGGCTGGTGGCCCCTTTTCTCTGCATTGACAGAGACACTCGGCATGGAATGCCCCTCCCTAACTGATGTTTGTGCTTACTCTAAGACCTGGCTCCTGCTGCCTCCTGCCTCCGCTGAGCTCGAGGCTGTGGGTCTTGCTCTCCAGAGCTTAAGTCTCCTATAGGCCATGAGTGAGTACCTTGGGCAGGGGCCACATTTAATCTTTCCCCATGAGGCTGTCTGGGCAGAGCTGGGCACCCCGGGAGCCCCAAAAGGCAGAGACGCTCACCCACAATCACACTCAGATGTGGAGGCTTGAGGTTGGCGGTGAGACTAGGCTTTGCTGAATGTGCAAAGATGCTGGGCAAGGACAAGGCTGGCATCTCCCCACTGGGCAAGGACAAGGCTGGTGTCCTTGCTGGGGAAGGATAAGGCTGCTGTCCCTGCTGGGGAAGGACAAGGCTGGCATCACTCTGCTGGGGAATAACAAGCCTGGCATCCCCCACTGGGCAAGGACAAGGCTGGCATCCCCCGATGGGCAAGGACAAGGCTGGCATCCCCCACTGGACAAAGACAAGGCTGGCATTCCTCGGTGGGCAAGGACAAGGCTGGCATCCCCTGCTGGGTAAGAACAAGGCTGGCATCACACTTATTGTTTAAGGTTTCACCAGAATAACTGAGGGTGGTGGAAACAGCTCCTTGTGCACAGCCAGTGATGAGAGAGAAGGGAGAATCCTCAACACAGAGTCTGCCCTGGCCCATCCACTGCCCAAGCCACAGAGTGAGTTGACAGCCTCCGAGTAAACATCTGCTGAGCTACTGAAGACGTTTTTGTAGCCAATAAATGCCTGAGAAGATCAGTTCTACTGGTGACAGCAAGAGGTATCTGCGGCTTCAACCCCCTGGCCTAAGCACACAGGCTCCTCAGGGCCAGGCGGCTCACAGGGGCTGCAAGGGACACTTCAGGCATTGCCAGAAGCCAGCAGTGCTGGGCAGCCTGGGAAGATTGCAATTTTTCTCTCTGCCCCTGCAAGGTTGAGAGGAGAGGGGCATCTTCGGCAGAGACCGCCTCTCGCCCCGGCCAGGGGGTGCTCAGCCTCCCTTCTGCACAGAGATCAGGAGGGGATGGCACTGACTCAGCCACTGGGAAAAACGCTTTGGAAAAGTACTGAACCCACTTGCAGAAGGGAACGGACTCAGCTGAACCAGTCACCTGGCCGCCCCTCCTTCCTCCTGGGCGCCCTGACAGAAGGTGTGTCAGGTGAGGAGGGCAGGTGACACGCTTGGGCTCCTTTTCCAGGAGTGAGGGGTTGAAATATGGAAGATGTTATCAGATCCAGTGGGGTTGGCCGAGCAGCAGAGCATGCCATGGGCCTGACTGGTTGGGGGGATGGGACAGTCACCTGAATGTTTCCTGGAACAGGAAGGGTCAGTCCAAGCGTGCTGGGAGCTCTGTGCCCAGGCCCAGAAGTCATGGTCCTCCCCAGAATGGTGAGCATCGCAAGAGACTGCCAGGGAGTGGGACGGGTGGGCAGCCCCGTCTGCCACTGACCCTTCATGCAGCATAGGCCAGACAGAGCATCCCTCCTAGCAGCGAGCTGAGCTGACTGGCCGCTCCAGCAACTCTGATACCGCTGGCCCCACCCGAGCCTGAGGAGACAGGGCTGCTGCTGAGGGCAGGGCCAGTCACCCAGGACCCCCTCGGCAGGGCTCAGGGAGGGGGTTCTGGTTTTGCTTTCTATGGGATGATAAACAAAACATCACATTTGAAGAAGAAAATTAGTAAAAACATATTAACAAGCTGACTAAATGTAGGAATAGAACTCCCCCCACCCAGCAGTTGGGGAGGTGCATTTGTCCTGAGACTCACACCCACAGCTCCTCATGTGGGTGTGGGTCTGGTGGCCACAACCCACATTCATGTCATGGGCTCCGCTGGGCTGCAGGGCAGAGCTCACAGACGGGCAGTCCATGTGCACCTGGCATTTGAGGAGGTGCTGGGTTCACTGGACGGTGGGGACGGGAGACACCAGCGTGCTCAATGTAAACAGTTTGAAAATGCCACAGCCTGGGCTGACGTGATTTGACATTTCTCTGATTTTCAACACACAGGGAACTTCCGAGAGGCAAGCGGCCTGTGGCTCGTCCCTGGCATGACCGTGGCCCATTCCCCACCTGGTCCCGCCCTGCCTGTCTAGTGGCAGCCTTGCAATGCAGCTGAGAGGGGTGCTGGTCTGGGGACTCCTGGAAGGTGGGTGCCAAGGTCCCCATGACACATCCAGCGCTGTGGGTTTCTTGGGATTCTCCTTGGAGAAAGAGCTGGGCTCCACACCCCCGTGGCGTGGACGGGAGCTTGCTGGCCCACAGAGGGAGGGCCTGGGCCGGGCTGTCCGTCCCAAATCTTCCACGTGACTCTGCCAGGACAGCCTCAGAATGGGAAGGACAGGGCAGATTTTTAACACCCACCTTTCTGCTGTTCGTAAGTCACTTACTGAACTGTGCACGAAGGAGCCACATGCTGAGGGCAGACACCGGGCCTGGGGATGTCCCGGTGGTGCTGGGGGCTGCAGAGTCCATGCAGCAGCTTCTCCTCCCCAAGAGCCTTCTCTGCAAAGTCCCGTGCATCACTACACGAGAGGCACCCATAGCCTGCGGCCCCAGAAGACCAGGGGTCAGGAGGAGTCCCGGTCCTGCCACACTGGTCCTGCCCTCGGCTCGCCACCCCCAATACAGGCAGTGGTCAGGGCCTGGGACCCACACCACTGCCTGTGAGGCCAGAGTAAGCTGCATCTGGCCACACCCAGCTTTAGTCCTGGGCAGGAATTAAAAGTTCTAAAGGCTGACTTCAAAACCCTCGACTGGGCTTGTCACCCTCATAAAAGCCCAGCTGAGGAAAGGGGCTCCGGCCGCAGCTCTGAGGTCACCATTCCAATGAGGGCATGAGGAGGGAGGACGCAGCAGAACCAGGTGAAATTCAGGGGCTGAGCCCCCAGGAAGGTTCTTGTGCATACCTCGTCACTAAGGAAGGCCCCACAGACATCACCTCCACCTGCCGGGACGGCCACCCTGGGCCTCAAAGGCCACCTGAAAGGCAGATGCAGGAAGGCAGCCCCCAGGGCGACACTGAGCCCCCGTGACGCTCACACCCTTCGAGTGGCTGCTCAGGACCAGTTCCCAGGAGCTGCCTGAAGCCCCCGACACCGTGCTGCCTCTCTCCCTCCCACCAGAGCTGGCCACACCCAAACCCCTGCCTTTAGAAGGACTTTCCTCAGTTCTGAAAAAAAAAAAAAAAAAACCACAACACAGTAGCTGTACTAATTGTGGTTACTCATACTCAAGTGAGAATGACTACTGAGATGACCTCTCCCAGGCCTTTGTGGTAGGCAGAATAATGGTCCCACAAAGCTGTCCACATCTGAACTGCAGGACCTGTGACTTTGCTGCCTCACGTGGTGGGAGGCAGGACTGTGCAGAGGGGACTAAGGCAAAGCCCTGGGGAAGGGGAGATCACAGGGTCCCCATAAGAGGGGCCGAGGGGCCCCGCCGATGGGTGTCGTTCGGCACCACCAGTGTGCTGGGACCCTCCTGGCTGCCTGCAGAAGATGCCATGCGGCCAGCTCTCAGGGCAGAAGAGGGACCCCAGCTGCAGAATGCAGGTGCCTCCAGGAGCTGGAAGGGCCAGGACACGAATTCTCCCTGAGCCTTCCAGGGAGCTCAGCCTTGAGGCCCTTTCAGACTCCTACACACCGGGCTGGGAAGAGGACGCTTGTGTTGGCTGAAGACATTTGCAGGGATTCATTCCGGCAGCCAAGGAGGGGAATACAGGATCTCCGGTCACATGAAGGCAGGGCAGGCGGACACGGTGATTTAGCCCCAGCTGGGACAGGCTGTGAAACTCCCATCTATTTCCTGCAAATCCAGTCCTGTCGTCAAAGCTAAGGTTCACGGCACTAAGGAAACACTACGGGTGACAGAGAGAAGGAGCCATCGTTCACAGAGGAGCCTGGGAGAGGGTGACAAACACCACACATCCATCACCAGGCTGGGCAACGCGTCCTCACGGGAGCCCCCAGGGTGTTCATGGCTGTCCCTATTTTAAAGATAGGGAAACTGAGGTCTGGAGAGAGACAGAGGTGTCCGTGGAATTACACAGCTAGAACAGGGCACAGCTCGCACAGGAACCAGGAGTCTCTGACTCTGAAGTCTGTGCTCTTTTCTTCAGGGCCATCTAGAAATCACACACAGGCTCCTGCTCTTCTGAAAGTCTGTGTTTCCTCCCAGACCTGGGCCCCTCTGAGCCCTGGAATCCTTGGGCCTAAGAAGGCTCTGGCTCCTCAACCCATCCCCGGAAAGGTCCTGGCTCCAAGAGGATTGGTTGTTTCTCTGAAATCCAGGGTTTCGTAACATCTGTGGCTTCAGTGGGAGGGACACCAGGCCGGACGTCCCATCCTGCAACGCGCAGGATCCCAGCACGGCTGAGGGTCTGGTCAGTCACTGTGCCTGGCTTTCCCGGAGCTGGCCCCTCCAACTGCTGTTAGGACCATGTGTCACTTCCTCACAGAACGGTTCCCACTGTTGCTGTTAACAAACATCTCCACGCTCTTCAGTTTGTGGGAAAATAGAAAATGTTTGCTTTGGTTAAAAATAGAGGAAACTGGCAGCTTATTACCAACGCTGATGAGGGACTAGAGCCAACAGTTAATGGGGCTTTCACTCTGAGCTGAATGCTGTGCTAAGCAGTCTCAGTGAATTGATTCCCAAAACTCCGGACACCCTACTCCAGTCACGGAGACGGTCAGAGCAGGAGGTGACCCAGGAACACCGTGGCCCCGATCCAAGGCATGCAGGCAGGAGGGCTGCTCTGTCCAGGGAGGAGAGGTGGGGGCTGGGCCACATTATCTCTACTGGACACATGGGAGAACAGAGGCGGGGGAAAGGTCTGCTCGCAAAGGGCCCCCGACTCCCACCTTCTCCAGGTGGACAGGGAGCAGGTGTGCCCTGGGGTTTCTCCAAGAAGCAATGAAGGGGAGGCAGTTCAGGACATCATCTCCCATGGAGCAATGAGCCACTGTCCTTCCTTGCTCCCGCTGCTACCTATCCAGGCCAGTGGTCGAGCAGGGAAAGGGGAGTCCAGTCTGATAGGGGAGCCAGAATCCTTCCCCGGCTCAGCGTGTTCCACAAAGCAGGGACAGCCAAATGAGGCCGATGGAAAAAATGCCAGGGCTGGGGCAGAGACCAACAGCAAACCATCAGGCTGTCCCCTGGGCAGGGGCAGCTGCTGGGGCCGCAGGGTAGAGTCCTTGGGTGTCCTGCTCAGTGCTGAGGGCCACCCCAAGGACCCTGGGCACAGATGGGAAACTGAGGCCCAAAGAGGGGTAGGCCAAACACCAACCTTTCATGCATTATGGAAAACCACCACCTCCCAAACCCTGCCAGACAGGCAGAAAGAGAGCCGGTGCCCGAAAGGCCCTAAGAGCCGGGAAGCCTGCACACATGGCTGGGCGCCCACTCAGCCAGGTACGCATGTGCACCTCACAGATGTTCCTCTGTGCCTGAGGCCTCTGCTCACTGTCCCGGAAAACAGGCAGGCAGCCTCCTGACCACAC
Source organism: Sapajus apella (assembly GCF_009761245.1). NCBI lineage: Eukaryota > Metazoa > Chordata > Mammalia > Primates > Cebidae > Sapajus > Sapajus apella. Next base: position 5,176,555 of record NW_022437052.1, read on the forward strand.
CTGAGCTTACCAACACTGTCTCCAGCTCAGGCCACGTGGTGTGGCTGCTGGATGACCTCTGCTAGGACCTTCCTCCCACGGGGCCCTGCTGATGGATGCTGTTTATCACTACCTGAGTGTCAGTCCACTTTGGGACCCTCCTCCCATAGGGCCCTCGATGCTAAGATCCTCCTCCCATGGAAAGGCCTGGCCGATGGGTGTCGTTCGGCACCACCAGTGTGCCAAAAGTCATGTGCCAGCATGAGAACACCGTGTTGTTCCATACCACCCATGTGGCAGTCAATGCCTCCAGCTCTGGCCACCCCAGGCTCCCTGGAATATGCTGTTCTTGCTCAGCCCTCCAGGAGCCCACACTGCCCTTGAATGGACCCCCCAGCACACCCACTCCTGTCCCATGTCTCCATGATGGTTTGGGGGTGGACCATGCCAGCCTTCCCACTGCTTGGGCGGGAGAGACCCGCTGGGGCTGCTGCTCCTGCCTTTGCATGGCTGCCCTGGCCTGTGTCTCCCAGCATCATCTCCTAGACCATCTTTCCTTTCATAGCTCACTACAGCCTCAACCTCCTGGGCACAAGCGAAACTCCCACCTCAGCCTCCCGAGTAGCTGGGGCTATAGGCACACGCCACCATGCCCAGCTTATTTTTTTATTTAATTTTTTCGTAGAGATGGGGTCTCACTAGGTTGCCCATGCTGGTCTTGAACTCCTGGCCTCAAGCGATTGTCCTGCCTTGGCCTCCCAAAGTGCTGGGATGACAGGCGTGGGCCACCGTGCCCCCTCGGCCATCCTTGTGAACAGACGTGCCCCGCTCACACGGGAAGACACCAAGGGCCTGTCTGAGGTCATCGGCCAGGGTGAGGCATGCAGACCAGACGGCCTGGCCACCCTCCATCCATGCACAGCCCCCACACGAGCCTTGTGAAGGGCTCATGGTGTTCTGAATGCCGGAACACAGAGGTCTGGCCATGAGGCTCCCTCCACCGTTGTGATAATCACAGACGGGGGCACTTGAAGCCACGAAATCTGTCCTCCCCCTGACTGGGAACCTGAGGTTCAAGCCTGAGGTGTGGGCGGGGCGGAGCTCCCCATGGAGACTCCCAGGACGACCCTTCCTGCCTCTCCCAGCTCTGAGGGCTCCAGGAGCTCCTGGTCTTGCGGCCGCACCCCTGCAACCCCATCCCTTCGTCTTCTCCTCTGCGCCAAGTCTCCCTCCACCTCCCGCTTCTAAGGGCAGGGGGTTGCATTGAGGGCCCAGGGAAACTCGTCATTCTGAAGTCTTTTATCACACCTCCAAAGACCCCTTTTCAAAAGAATATGACGTTTGCAGGTTCCACAGTCAGGACCTGAGACACTCGGGGCACTTTCCAGGCATTGTGGAAGAGGCGAGCTGGTCCTTCTCCACCCGTCCCCAACCCCAGTCCCTCTATCTCATTTCTCCTGTATTTCTTTCTCCAGGGCCAAACTCAGGGAGGCCAAGAACTAGGTAAGACAGATACTTTCTTACTCCTCCTAAGCACACAACAGATCCCTGACTCACTCAATGAAGGCACCGAGGCAAAAATTAGCCTTTCTATCTTGGGTAATCTTCTCATCACTCACACAGGAGAAAACAACCACCTGTCATTAGCGAAATATATTAAGCTGTTTAATGCCAGGCTGTCAGCCGATAGAACTCTGGAAGATGAGGGGCTCTCCCTGGCAGTGACTTCAGCATGACCTTTCAGGCCCAGAGTTCGCAGCCTGCCCTTCCTGCCCATCTCTGCATCACCTGTTCCAGCCCCGTGGGGGAGATGTTTGGCAAGACATGACCATCTTATTTAAAACTCCTGGCCCCTTGCTCACCCCTCATTTGTCATTCTTATGACGCGCCACCACTGTGGTTTGGACCGATTTTCGTGAAGATGGTGAGCTCTCCAGCCACAGGGCTGCAGGCAGGAGGGGCCCCACCAGGCTCGGCCACCACGTGGACCAGCCACAGCCGAGGGCGTCCCACTCAACACAGGCTCCTTTTGAGAGTCAGGAGAACTGGGAACGAGAACGGCACAGATCCCAGGAAGGAGCAGAGGGCAGCAGTGTGGAGCTGTTTCTACACCAGCCGGGACGTAGTGCAGCCAAGTTCCCAGGAAACATTCCTCACAGCAAAGGAGGCTGCATTGTGTGTGCTTGGAAGGAAACCCACTCCCCTCACGCTGGAGCCCACACAATCTGCCTATTTCACATGGACCTGGAGGTTCTGAGGTTATGACGAAACCTCATCTGATGTGAAGGGCCCCTCCACGGTGGGACTTTCCCTGCTTCTGGTCCTGGAGTGGCCTCTGTGGGGTTGACAGGGAGGCATCTTGGCGGTGGGGGTGGTGGGGTGCATCGGGGCAGGGTGTGGGTCCTGGCGTTGCTACTCACCCTGGCTGTGATCCCCATCTCTGAGCGAGATATCTGGTAGGTGGTCTTGGAAGTGGCTCCCAGTGCTGAGTTTTGGGAGGAGGCATCCCCAGAATAGAACCCTCGAGCCAGCAAGCGGTTGTTCTAGGTCAGGACTATGAATACGTTGAAAGGGCTGCCTGGGACCCCACTCGCGCTATCAGTGGGAGCTGTGTGAGTCGTGGCGGCTGTTTGGTCAGGCCAGTCTTGGTGGAGGACGCGGGATGAACCCACAGGTGCCACGGAGGCTGGCAGCTGTGCTGAGACCCTAAGGACCTCAGCTCAGGCACCAGCCGTCCAAACCCGAACTTCTTGTTGGGACATGTCATTCCCTGGCTCACACCAGCTTCCTGGAGACGCTGCCCTTGGAGGAGAGCTGGTGGTGATGGCAGTGGGCATCGCCCCTTCCACCCTCCACGGTCCCCGTGGCTCACAGGAGAGGGACGGGGACACGGACCTGTCTTGTTGACCCCACACTGAGCTGTGACACCAGCCCCCTTGGTGGCCAGTCTCTGGGGGTCTCTTCAACCAGCAGAGGGGCCTGAGGGCCTGAGTCCTCAGAGTCTGATACAGCCACGCTGACGAGGGCCCCTAAGATTTAAGGATGAGAGATTTTCAAGCTTTTCCAATGAACCCGCCTTCTTCAGAATCCATGGGGCAGGCAGCACCAAGCAGAGACCCTGCCCAGGGCAGGGGTCACCTACTGACTTTTATTTTCTCAGATTTTCTCTCATCCACCACAGGCCTCATCACAGCCACGCCAGGCGGATGGGTTTTCCTCCTGGTGTTTTGTTACATAGGCACAGGCCTGCACATCTGACTGTACCTGGCTTCCCCACCAGCTCTGACCGGTGTCATGCGGTGAAGGCTTTAGAACCATTCAGGTGAACCCTAGGACCCTCCTAACTGGCCCCACATTTCCCTCCCAGGTCTGCAGGAAACCTCTATGACAGCTCTTCAGCATGAGACACAGAAGAAGGAGAAAATCATTTCTTTGGCCAGAAAATCATCTCCGAAGAGGCTCTTCAGTCTCTTACGGTCAATTTAATGAAAATCAATTTTAAGATGATTCAATAATTTGTAACTGTAAAGAAAGTCTAAAGTCATTTCCACTTAAAAAGAATTGCGATGGTTTAGACTTTATTTCAAAGGCAAACAGGGAAAAGGAATTGCTTGAAAGTTTAAGACCCACTGCATTTTTAAATACGTTTCTGTCGGCTCATCCAGTATTCATGGATAGGACTCAGGGGAGTACAATTAGAATGGAAACGAACGCAGTCTCCTGGCAGCCCTGAAAACACAGGTGCGTGTGTTTTTCTGCACTGAAGCCCTGTGATTCTTCATTTCATTTCAAAGTAACAAGAGGGTGAGCTCCTACTAACTACTAAACCAGAATTAAATATTTAACACCAAGGTTACTGTTATCATCGCGTTTTTCCTCAATGGAACCCTAGATGTTTAAAAAAAAAAAACGGTAAGAAAAATAAACTAAATCCACAGTTAGGGGCTTGTGTTGGAGCCTATTCTCTGCTTGTTTAAGGAGATCTTAAATCTGCAGTTCCCTTCTGGGGCATTAAAAACAACCAGACCCGATCAAACTGCTTTTGAATGAAATCCCTTGGCTTCCATTTTCTTCCCCAGCACAAGGAAAATGAAGGCCGTATTTTCTTTCCCGTCCTTTTCATCTTCCCTCCCTTTCGAGACAATCATAATGATGGCCCACATACCAGCGGTACCCTGTGACCGTCATCAGCGGAGAAAATACAGAAAGACATTCGATATTACCACTCAGGGCAATGTTTTCGGAAAAAATTATTTCCTTTGATTTTCAACAAAAGGGATAATCTTTTCCAGGAGCCCCCATAGAAGCAAGCACCTCAGTTGGCCAGGGCCGACCGGCATTGGAGGCAGAGAAGGTCTAGTCAGAACAGCTAAGGGGAGGGTGCCAGTGGGGACTTAGACAGCTAGAGGGCCAGGCCTCAGCTTCCCCATCTGTAAAGTGGGTACAGGGCCCAGAACTGCACTCTCTGCGGGTTTTTGCCGTTTTTACCATTTATTCATTTCCCTGTCAGTTTCTCTGCAATGGTTACATAATGGTTAATAATTTCCTTTCATCTTACTAAGCAAAGAAATGTGCAGCTGTCAGGTGAGGGCAGGAGAAGGCAGTTACCTTCTGTGGCCAACTTTGGTTGATGTCACTTTGGCCACCATAAATCACCGGGGTGTCTGGACAAGCGAGAGTGACCTCAGCAGCCAGAGGCTCTAGTCCTGGCGGATTCAGGCCTGTCGTGGGCAGTGACCACAGGGTGGAGTGATCGCCTGTGCCCGTCCCCACAGAATTGTGAGGGGGTGGAGTCTCTAAACACCACATGGTATCGGAGCCATGACCCGGGCACATGAGGCCTCTTGAGAGACCCAGCCCTACAGCCGTGTGGCTGTGGGGCAGCGATTCCCTCCTCCCTGAGCCTTGGGCCCTCGTCCTTGGCTGGTCAGTGCTGCGGCTCTAGTGAGGGTGACTAAGCCTTGTGACATGCCCCTCTGAGTCAGCCCATGCAGGAGAGACGCTGTTATTATTGATGCTGTTTTCAAACCTCCCACCTCCTGCGCTGTGACCCTCCAGGCTCCTCCAGCTGGGCCCCTCCAAGCTGGGCTTCTCTGTATACTCAGAGAGCTCAACCAGTCATGAAGCAGAGGAATGGAATACAGTGTCCTCTTCGGTGGGACATGGGGCCTGTGGACACCAGGAGGGCGGCCTACAGGGGGCCCAGCCTGAACTGAGAGGGTTTGGGAGGTGAAGCTCCTTCTCCAAAGGCCTCCATCGCACTCTAGGCCACAGACCCCAGCAGGTCAGGTGAGCCCCGGTGTCTGACCCCAAGATCACCAAGGCTTTTCCTCCCATTCAGTCTCATGGAGCTCAGCGAAACCCAGGTTGTTCTGCACAATGAGAGAACGCTCAGGCGGACAGCTACAGTGTGACCCCTGTGATGGTGCTGGTGGGGAAGGAGGGACCCCTGGACAGACATAAGATAGTCCTGGGGTGGAAGGCTGGTCTCATGGAGCTCAGCGAAACTCAGGTTTCTGTGTGCAATGAAAGAATGCTCAGGCGGACAGCTGCAGTGTGACCCCTGTGATGATGCTGGCGCACAGGGGGCCCGGGGCAGATGCAGGATGGTCCTGGGGTGGAAGGTCGGGTAGGCTCAGGGGCCCCAGAGGCCCCGCAGGGTCAGTGCCTGTTCAGCCTCCTCATATTTCCAGCAGGGCCAGAGCCCTCCTGCTTCTAAGATGCCTGGGGAGCACTGATGGGTCTCTCAAAAGCTCATTTAGGATTGTCCTTCAAATGAATAAAGTTCATTTTTCCTCTGACCATAAAAATAAGCTGTGAGACTGGAAGCAGCATGAATGTCCCATACCCAGCCCTACACCCTGTAAGGCCAACGCTAGGTTCCCCTGTGGTGTCCATTAAGGGCCCTCCTTGCAACTGGGCTACAGGCTGACTGCTCGGCAGGCGGTTACCAGGCACCATCCCCACAGACTCACGGCAGAAGCTGGGACGCTCCCCCACGTAGACAGGTCTGCTGCAGCATCCCTCACAGGGACACACTGCCCCCACCACATCTGCCCCGACACGTGCCCACATGCCCCTCTGCTCTCCCTGCACAGTTTGTAGCTGCTGCCTCTGCAGGTCCATATCAGCCAGGACAGCACTGGAGGGCAAAGCAGACGGGCTCCATGGCCTCCAGCCCAGCAGGCTCTGTGTCCATTCATTTGCTGAGAACCACAGATTGAGCACCTACTATGTGGCAAGTGCTGAGGACACAATGCTGGGCTCAGTTAAGACTCAGTACCACACTCCAGGCCCTCCTGTCTGCCACAACACTACGTCCCCTTGTGTTGTGCTGCTTTCCAGCCCTTGGTTGGCACCACGGGGCCCCTCCCTTCACCTCTTGCTGGGATCCTTACCCCAGAGTCTGAGAACGCCTGAGAGGAGCAGGGCCTCCATGGACACCTGTGCACTTTAGGCCATTCCTCACCAGGCAACTGCTTCCCACACCTGTTCCAGGGCAATCTGCTTCTTTGCTGAGGGCCTGAAAGACTTGGGACCCCCGTGAAGGATAGGGGTGTCCCCAGCTGCTCTCAGAACCCATCTGTGGACCTGGGCTGCTCTGGACACCTGAGTCCCTCCATCCTCACTGCTGGGGGCTGGACCTGGCCTGCCGCGACCCTCAAGGGCAGCACTCACTCCCCTCTGACCCATCACACCCACTGAGAAGTTTTCTAACAAACACAGAACACAACAGTGCAGCTGCCCTGGACTTCCTGACATCCCTGCATGGCCCCTGGCCTTGCTCTGTCTCCTGAATTGCCCTGTGCAGGGCCTGGTGCCCTCGTGCAGTTCCGGCCTGGCACAGGCCCCTGCCTCTCGAGTACTCAGATGCTATGAGCAAGCGGCTTCTGCAGCTCCTGCCCTACTAGAGAGGAGGCTGCGCCCTGTGCCCCAGGCCCACCATCCCGACCCTCACTTCTCAGGCAGGAGAGACCTCCTGTCCTTGCTCCCCAGGCGCGACGGCTGGTGCCCAGGGAAAATGGAGCTGATGGCCCCAGGCCTCCTAAGTGCGCGAGCATCAGATGACCTGCACACCATGCAGAGCTTCCTGTGCACACAGGTCCTGCCCTCCCTCCAGCCTCTCCCCTGCACACGTGGCCAGCACAGGCCCTTGTGGGAATGTTCCGCTCCGGACCTCCCCATTATGCCGACCTTGCAATTCAGGTCTCAGCTCCAATCCTGCCTCTTGGGACTTCTCCAGGCGGTGCCTACACAGAGGCCACGTTAACTCACGTTTGTGGGAGAGACCCCTGAAGGTCGGTGGAATAACACCCCTGTCGCCAAGCTCATCTCTGCCATGCTCCTTTCTTGCAGGCCCTCCACCATCTCCCCTCTCTGAAATGTTCTTGCATATTTGTTCACATGTGGATTGACCACACCCCCAGGAATTTACCTTCCACTCGAGGTGGGACCCTTTGTGAACAGAATCCCCAATCCACAGTAGGTGCCCAGTTGGGGGGCCCAGCCACCTGGCAGGTCAGGGCAGTGGTGAGAAGAGAATGGACTTGGCCTCTACTCGAGGGCCTAATTGCCTGAGATTTATAAAGGACATCCTCTCAGGCAGGACCCAGGAGGCCCCGTGAACGCCAGGACCCAGCAGCTCTGGGCCCAGGGACCCCACAGCAGCGAGGACAGCACCTGGGGGTTTGGGCAGCTTCCAATGAAGTGGATCAGCATTCCTGTAAGGGACCCTGGCTTGGCTTCCCCCAGGGAGGCCGCAGGAGCTCCTGAGAGCCAAGCAGCTTTGCCGGGCCAGAAGCCGGGTGGGGAGCAGGCTTGGAGGCCGGCCCACACTGAGTGCAGACACAAAGGGGTCCTTGTCCAGGTCTGGTCAGGCCCAGGCCTTTGCTAGGTCCACACCCACCCGGCCCATTGGGCAATCTGTTTGCCTTTGGAACTGGCAAGGCCACAGTGGAGAGAAACATGAATTTTTATCAGCAGACAGAAAATCCTTCGAAATTCCAAACCAATCACTCACTGGTCCTCAAGACCATTTTATCTCCCCAAGCCTTAGTTTATGGGGTGTGTGCCAGGAAGGTTTCCCAAGACTGCCGCCCCTGAAGAACTCCTGCTCACCCCACACCAACTTAAGGGTCTAGTATCCACCCCACACCCACTCACGGGTCTCCTGTCCACCCCACAGCCTCTCACGGGCCTCCTGTCCACCCCACACCCACTCACGGGTCTTCCAAAGAGTTTGCTAAGGAGCAGAGACCCCTTCTTTCCATCCCACTGCCTTGCACAGCCCTCAGCAAAGTGTCCTGATGTCTCTGCAGGGATCGCAGACCCATCAGCCTGAGCTCTTACTCCCGGGGCTGTGTCTGCCCAATCCTGAGGGCCCAGCCCAGTCAGCATGGAGCAGGCACTGTCCCCAGGTTCTCCTGACAATCAGGGCACTGTCTCCTGGCATGGTTGGTTTCTGGGAGTTCCCCCACCCAAACCCCTCCCCACCGCCAAGGCCTCCTTCACACTCTCCAATGCTTACCTTTGGGGTCTGGGCTACTGTTTCTCTGGGACCCTCCTGGTCCATTAAGGGGCTCCCTGCCAGTGGGTCTTGACCATGCTATGTTGGCGCCCACCATGCTCTCTAGGTTTGCATCTGGGTCAGGACAGCAAAGCCCACAGAGGACAGTGAGGCTCCTGTCACTCTCTCACCTCCATTTCCCAAGTCCGTGGCCAGCTTTGTCCCGTCATGCAGATCTATCTTCTGCGGCTCTGGTTCGGGATCCTCCACTGCCCTGGACACACTTGGAGCAGAGGCCTTGTGGAAATATTTCTTCATCCCTCTGCCTCTCCAGACCCCATTGGAGTCCCAGGGAGGGCAGTCACCAGCTGCCCAGACACCAGCTGCCCAGAGGCCTCTGAAGCATCTCTGGCTATTCACAGGTGCTGCCCTGCATCTCTGCCAGAGGTCAAGCACTGGGTGCCACAGGGGAGAGGGGACTGAGTGCTGGGTGCCACAGGGGAGGGGGGACCGAATGCCAGGTACCACATCAGATTGTGCACTAGCATCAGAAGGGCCACGCCTGAGGGTCAATGCAGGTGATAGAGATGGCCTCGCAGGGCCTGCAGCGGGAGCCCTCCAGGAAGGGAGTGCAGGAAAGAGACCCAGCATCCAGGAAGTGTCAAGCCCAGGCCTTCGGGCGAGGAGCCGTAGCCACGTGTGGACACCTGAATGCCTTGCTTCAACGAGAAAAGCAGCCAGTGTGGTTGTGACTGGGCTTGAGCTGCCCAGTGAACGCTGTGCCCTGCTTGGCAGCTCATGTGACCCCATTTCACAGATGAGAACGCTGAGGCCCAGAGAAGTTTGAGAGCCAGCCCGCAGGTGGCAGGCCTGAGCATCCAACCCCTACCTCACCGCTCCTGGCCTCACACGTCCTCCCAACAAAGCATCCCAGGGCCCACGGGGGCAGGCAGTCCTCAGCCCGCTGTACAGGACTCTAGGTGGCTTGTCGATAAAGATCAACTTGTCAATTTATAAAGAACATCGATAAAAGATCAATTAAAGAGCGGCTGCATCCCCTCTCCCCGCCGACGTGCACCGTGGGCCAGGCCCCTCTTCCTCTGAGGATGACCACTGCAGCCAGCCCCACCAGGTACTCATCGAGCCTCTCAGTCCTCTCCTCATACAAATGGAAATGGAAGTGGTCTGTGCACATGCTTTATAGTGCCACGTGGACCCCGGGGTCATTGTTCTGCCGTCTTTATTATTAACACTGCATCTGCTTTGCCCTCCCTGTCACATGGGACTGCAGAGACCCCTGGGGGCGTATCTGCCTGTCCAGAGGTGCAGCTGTGTGGGAGGCCTCAGAAGCGTTTTCAGGGAAAGACGGCACCTCCCTAGGGCTGCCCTGCACCCGGCAGCTGTCTGCCACCCAATGCATTCCAGGGACGCACCTCACCTCAAGCCAAGCCCGAGTCCACCATCTCAGCACCCCTCCCAGGATGACCTCCAAGCTCCCCCAGGCCAGGTGCGCATTATCCCCTTGATGAACAGACAGCCAGACGCAGCTCCACCCTAAAGGGGGCACCCGGGGGGGGCTCCCGCTCACCCACAGACTGTCTGTCACCACCATGTCTCAACCTAGAGGAGGTGACAGGAGCCAGGGACGACGACCCCAGGAGGGGCCTGAGCAAGTGTCTGACCCCAGTAACACCCCCACTGCACCTGGGTCCTACACAATGCCGCACACAGGTGCGAGGTCGAGGCCAAAGCTGTGTCCCCCCACAGGCCTCGGGTGGCCAGCAGCCCCAGGGCACCTCGGAAAGCCTTGTCTGAGCCACACCTGCTCACCCCTGGGGGGCAACTGGCTGCCATCCTCCCCTTGGGCCCCTTAGCTTGGCGGGGGAGGCATCTGGCTGTGGCCCCAGAGCTGTGCCTGGGTCATGGGAAGCTGGTCAGGCAGGACGCAGCGCCTTTTCACACCGATATGATGCTGCATGTGATGAGGCTGTTCAGGGTGGGTCCCCTCCCCCATCTTTAATTCCTCTTCACTGCTCATGCTCTGCTGCCCAGAGACACATCCTGGTGGGCCCTGCATTGTCAGAGCTCAGAAGAAGGGCTCGAGTTTTTGCGTCTAGAAATACTGTCTCAGCCATCAAGCCTTTCTGCAATGGCCTCTGCTCATATATCTCGGCTGTGAGGAGTTCCTGGGCTTTGGGACAGCTGTTCACAGACAGTTTCTTTGGGAGACATGGACACACACACACACACACACACACACACACACACGCACACGTGTGTTTCTATTCTTTGCAAAAGGAAAGAAAAGCAGACTACAACAGAGAAGGCCTGCAGGCCCCGAGATCCACCACTGAGCATTGGCCCCAGACGCTGGGCCCAGGCCCACACAGCAGGACCAGGAAACAAAGAGGGATGGATGCAGGGGTGGGAACCCTGCCCCAGACACCATAAACCCAGCTCAGCAAATACGAGACAAATCTGAGTGCGGAAGGCCCCTTCGCCAGGTGGCGGATGGCCAGAAACTCCCAGGCTGGAAAGAGCAGAGAGGGCAGCAGTCTCCAGAGAAAAGACTCCCTGCCTAGCATCAGGGACCAGGGGCTCCTAGCTGGCCTTTCCTCAGCAAGATGTTACCCCACAGGCTGGGAACCTACAGTCAGGACACGGACTCACGCCTGGCCTGCCGCCAGCTCACTGTGTTTAAACTTCCTGAGCCTCAATTTCCTCCTCTGTGAATGGTTGAAAATAAAAACCACCCCTCCACCTGAGTGGCTCTAAAGGTCAAATGATGAGAGGTGTGCTGGCGAGCTCTGCCACCTGCCCTCAGGCACCAATGACCCACAGCCACCCAGTGACACACAGCCCCCCAGTGATGCAGAGCCCCCCCAACTGCCTACAGCCACCCAGCTACCCACAGCCCCTCAACTGCCCACAGCCACCCAACTATCCAGTCCCCAAACTGCTCAGTGCCACCCATGACCCCCAAACAGTCCATGGTCCCCCAACTGCCCACAGCCCCCAACTACTTACAGTCACCCAACTACGTATAGCCACTCAACTGCTCACAGCCATCCAAAGGCCCACAGCCACCCAGCCGCCTGTAGCCCCCAAATGCTCACAGCAACCTAGCTACCCCGTCACCCGTGCCCCTCTCACTCATCCACATCCTCTCAACACCACCATGGGCCCTGCTCCCCGACCCAGCTCCATCCTCTCAGTATCACCGTGGGCCGAGCTCCTCCCACCCAGCTCCATCCTCTCAACACCACC
>NW_022437052.1:5188316-5407179 GCF_009761245.1 Sapajus apella
CACCCAGCTCCATCCTCTCAACACCACCGTGCTCAGCTCCTCCCACCTGGCTCCATCCTCTCAACACCACCGTGGGCTGAGCTCCTCCCACCCAGCTCCAACCTCTCAACACCACCGTGCTCAGCTCCTCCCACCCGGCTCCAACCTCTCAACACCACCGTGGGCTCAGCTCCTCCCACCCGGCTCCATCCTCTCAACACCACCGTGGGCCGAGCTCCTCCCACCCAGCTGGATCCTCTGAACTATATGGGTACAGTGCTCACTTGCTCACTCCACCCTCTTGTACACTCCTCCTCTCACTCTGTACATGGCTCCCACTGTTAACCACGCCCCACCGTCCTGGGCCACTTTGGGAGGCTGGACATACAGAGCTGCCTGTCTGCCCTGGAGCACAGGAGAGTGTTGTGATGAGGAGCATTTAGGTAGCACCTGTTGGGCCTCCCACGTCAGAGGTCAGACCCCCATGCAGACATCGGGTCTGAGTCATGTCTGTGTTCCCTGAGCTACGTGGGAGGCCAGGCCCAGGCATTCAGTGTTTGTGGAATGACTGCATGAATATTTCTACCTGGACTTGGTCACAGCCAGCGTCATGGGCACCACGTGCCTGGAAGGCTCTTCCCAGGACGCAAGATGGAATCTGTAGCCAACAACCCGCTTGCTGTGTCCACCGGACTCAAACCCCAAGGTGCTTAGTCTTCCAAGCTAGAAAGCTGGTGCCAGGCCTCCTAAACCAGGTCAAAAGGGTCCAGCCCTACGTGTGTCTCGAGACCTCCTCTTCCAATGCCCTTGCTGACAGATGGGAACGCTGAGTCCCAGGAGAGGAGGACACTTGCTCAGGTCAAACAGCAACAGTGGCTACGCCAAGCCTGTGGCTCTGTGGCTACACAGGCATTCCCTAAAGCCCTCGCCCGTTCCGCTGACTATGCCAAGCCTAGGTATCGCCTCCTGCACCACTCCTTACCTAACACACAAGCTTTCAATATTAAAACGTAATCACTACTCTGAAAGCACAGGCAACAACAAAAGTAACTACATCGGACATCCTAAAATTAAGCTTGTCCTTCAAAGGACACCACATAAGTGGTAAGGGTCTTGTATCCAGAACAATAAAGATGTCTTAAAACTTAGTAACAAAAAGACAAATAACCCAACTGCAGACGATGGCAAAAGCGCTGCATAGACATTTCTTTAAAGAAGATGCGTAAATGGCCTGTGCGCACAGGGAAAGACGCTTGAGTATGAGTCATTGGGACACGCAAGTCAAAACCACACGGAACACCACTTCGCCCGCACTGGGACCGCGGCCATCAAACAGGCAGCAACACATGCTGACGAGGTGCTGGAGAGACTGGAGCCTGGGGACGAGCTCACGGGATTACAAATGGTGCAGCAGCTGTGGAAAATGGATGATCACTTCCTCCAACAGTTAAACACAGTTATCATCATAGCATCCAGCAATGCTCCTAGGAATAGATCCATGAAAGCTGAAACCATGTGCCCACACAAAAACTCACACGCAATTGTTCAAATTATCCTTAATTGTCAAAAGGTGGAAACAACCCGAATGCCCATCAACAAAGGATCAAATAAACAGCCACACCGTGGTCTAGCCACACCGTGGAATAATACTAAGTAATGAAAAGCCATGAGGTGCCTATCCATGCTACAGTACCCATGAGCGTTGAAACCACCTGTCAACATAAAGAGCTACACAATGCATGGTTCCAGAGCTTTGGAAATTTGTCACTCACAAAGGACTACACAAGGAAAGATTCGAGAGCCCTCGATGTCAGTCACAAAGGACTACACACCTCACAATTCCAGAGCTTTCCATGTCAGTCACAAATGACTACACACTGCACTAGTCCAGAGCCCTCCATGTCAGTCACAAAGGATTTCACACTGCACGATTCCAGAGCCTTCCATGTCAATCACAAATGATTATGGAATGCACGAATCCAGAGCCTTGGAAATGTGTCAATCACAAACGAATACACAATGCGTGATTCCATTTGTATAAAAATCCAGGATAAGTAACTGATTAGTATGAAGAAACAGAAAGTAGGCCAGTGTTTGACTGGGGCTGGAGGGGGACAGGTGGTTGAGGAGTGATGAGAAAATTGTGAAGGATTTCTTGTTGGCATCAAGGAAAATTGACTAAAATTGACTGTGGTGATGAATGCCCAACCCTGAGTTAAAAGCCACTGAATTGCAGGCTTAAATGGGTGAATTGCATGGCGTGTGAATTACATCTCAATAAAGCTGACTTTAAAAAAAGAACTTAAATATCTTAATGTAACCCTGAAGCTAAAACACCCAGGAGCTCTTGGGCTAATGTGCTGGCTATATATGCTTTTCAGTGTCTATTATAAATGGAGACCCTGAAACTTCCACTGGTTACCCCCAGCCATGTACACTGTGCAACACCCCAGGCCTGGGCTCCACCTCACTGTTGGCCCCTCATCTACACCCTCTCACCTTACATCTAGCATCTCAGAGGAGAAACGCTGTGCCCATCTAACTAATTCAGAACTCACCAAGCCACTGTGAGTGCAGAGAGTAAACTCCTTTATTGAAGAGAACTATTTTTTTTTTTTTTTTGAGATGGAGTCTCACTCTGTCTCACATCTGGGCTCACTGCAACCTCCACCTCCCGGGTTCAAGTGATTCTCCTGCCTCACCCTCCTGAGTAGCTGGGATTACAGGCATGAACCACCACACTCGGCTAATTTTTATATTTTTAGAAAAGACGGGGTTTCACCAGGTTGGCCAAGCTGGTCTTGAACTCCCAGACTCAAGTGATCTGCCAGCCTTGGGTTCCCAAAGTGCTGGGATGACAGAGGCGATTCTCCTGCCTCAGCTTCCCAAGTAGCTGGGATTACATGCGCCTACCACTGTGCCCAGCTAATTTTTGTATTTTTTTTAGTAGAGAGGTGGTTTCACCATCTTGGCCACGCTGGTCTTGAACTCCTGACCTCGTGATACACCCGCCTCAGCCTTCCACAGTGCTGGGATTACAGGCGTGAGCCTGCGCCCGGCCCAGATTTTAATTTATTAATACTGTGGTCATGAACCACAGCTGCTTTTGTATTCAAACCACAGTCTTTGAGAAAGAAAAAACATGCATCTCCAGGCCCCGGGCACAGCCCCCATAGGTCATCAGGGGCACGAGTGGCTGCAGGACCATGATCAATGACAGACCCGGGCCCTGGTCAGCAAAGGAGGGTCGAGCACCAGGAAATGCCTTGACCTGACCTGGAGCCAGGGGGGGCGGGGTGATGAGAGGACCAAGCTGGGAGGGTGACACCAGGTTTGTGAAATGTGCGCAGACGCCCGCCTGAGGTGGGGTCCCTGCCTCCGCCAGTGATGTACTTTGTGGGAAGACTGAGTCCCAGGCCAGCCTCTGGACGCCACCGCCTTGAGCACATCCTTTTTCCCTTTCTGGGCCTCATTTCCCCAACTGCAGCAGGCTTTTCTCAGGCCTGTTTCCTGGTAGGCTCCAACATGACCCCCACCTCCCCACTTAGCCCTCCCTTCACACTGGCCTCCCTGGGTGTCGGCACAGCCCTGCCCAGCCTGTCCGTCAGCGGCCTTGGCCTTCAGGCAGGCTGGGAAGGCAGGGCTCTGACAAATGGGCTGGGGGCTGAGAGTCCTGGGGAGGGGGCTCTGGAGCTTGGCTCTACCTCTTCCCGCTGCAGGACCATGGGAAGTCCCTTGACCTCTAAAGTCAGCCCCACATGTGACCACGCTGGGGACAGTGAGGTGCTCATCATGGTGGGGGTGAGGGAGGTTTGGGGGAGGCCTGGAGAGGAAGTGGTTGGGGAGGTGAAGTGGAAGGTTGTGGGCAGTCTGGGAGGTTGGAAGAGGCTGGGAGAGGTCCAGGGAGAGGTTGGAGGAGGCTGGGGGAGGTCCGGGGAAGGCATGGGAAGGTCCCAGGGGAGAAGGAGGTGGGCAGAGGCTGAGGGGAGGCCAGGGAGGGTGGGGGAAGGCACGGAGAGGTCCAAGCGGAGGCTCTTGGGAGGCTGAAAGGTTGGAGGATGCTGGGGGAGGTTGGGGGGAGGCTGGAGGGAAGCTGGGAGGGGGCCTGAGGGGAAGCTGGTGGGGGAGGAGGAAGGGAGAAGGCTGGGGGGAGGCGGAGGGTAGGTCGGACACCCTGGGCTTAAGGGGTCACGGGATCCTGGTCCAGGAGGCACTCTACCTTCCTTCTCCAAACCCCAGTTCCCTAGTCTTCACGCAGTGGTAAACGCTACCTCCCGGAACTCACAGAGCCAGATGAAGATGAGACAGACATAAAGGCTTCTGATATAAACCCTACGCACAGGCGTGGCCATGGCTACCGAGTGCCACAAGACGCTGGTTACTGCAGGGCCTGGCACAGAGCAGCGGCTCCGTCAACGTCACTGTTTTGCCACCAACCACAGCTGGACTTTCTAACTCCCCCGAGATGAGAAATGGGACCTCCGGGATTCACATGGACCATCAAGTAGAAGCCGGACAAGCTGGCGCCCAGGAACACCCAGGTCCCTGTGGACGGGACACAGCGCTCAAGGTCCCGAAGCTCGGTGTGACGGGGCCACCCCTTTTGGGGAAGCTCCTGAATGAACCTGGAAACATTTGCTAGGCTGGAAAACGCACCCACAGGCGGGAGGTGGGAGTCTGCTTCCCACAGCTATGGCCATGGCTCAAAGCCAGCTCAAGGGAGATGAAGACCCCACCATTCGGCCACCTGTTCCCGCTCCCGTTACTGCCGGGGAAGAATCCACCCAGGAGCAGCCCAGGCTCTTTTGTCTCCCACCCACCCCCAGCTCCACACCACAGCATCCTGAAAGGAGGGATCCTCAAACAGGTCCTTCACCTAAGCCAGGAAACCCTCAGGTCGCCATGTGATGCCATCTCTCCTGGCTGGGCCTCCTCAATAGCCAGAGGTCATGAGAGGCCCAAGGAGCCTGAGTTTTACATCCTCACACAGAAACGAGGAAGGAAGTGCTGTGAACTCAGGTCCCACACAGGGCTGGCCGTGAGACCCATGCCCGAGCCCGGAGCTGTGACTCATCCACCAGCTCCAGGCAGTCCTGGGTCTGAGGCAGGACTCATGGGTCTACGGGGAAGCCTGGGGCAGGGTCACCTCCCACTGTCGAGTCCATCTAGGACATTCGTCCAGAGAAATGAGAGGCCCAGAAACTAAGCCCGACTGCAAGAATCTGCCTCCAACCACAGCTAGCAAGCAGGCAGCTATATTTTGTTTGACCTGCAAAGTATATTAAGAGCTTCTGAATTAGTTACCACCAGGACTAAATAGGAAAAAAAAAACACATATTTCTAGCTTATCTGAAAAGTTAGAAATCAGGCCAGATGGCCAAGATCCGGTGAGCAGGCTGCTGGCCCCCTTCCTGTGGGACATGCGCCCCTTAGCCTGCCACAGGCCCTACCCAGCCCATCAGCTTCCCTGGCATGACCTGCATGTCCCTGAGGGCGTTTGGGTTTGTGGCCCGTGCTTTAAACACAGTGAATCTCTCTTGCCAGTGCATAAATGGCCTTGTCTGCGACTAACAGAAGATGGCAGAGCAACCTTGGCTCACTGGAGGCAGCAAGCCCCGTGACCCACACCGCAGTCACTCACCCCGAACTTCCTGGGGTGGCTGGGTGTCCAAATACTCCTCTCCACCCCTCACACAAGCTGTCATGTGCCACGGAGTGCTTTGGTATTGGTTTTGGTGACACGGTTTCTATTTTCTCCAGAACAGGGCACAAGGCTCACTGGACCACATCCAGTCCGTTTTATTGCATAAATGATGTCTTATTAGAACTCAGCCTCCCCCATCACCATGTACTGCATCCGGCTGCTTTGGGGCTAAGACCACTCGCTGAATTACTGGGAAGAGACCATGCTCCTACAAAGCCTGAAATAGCTACGGCCGACCCTTGGCAGGAAAGGTGTGCAAGCTCCGGAGGCGTGCTGGAAAGCGGCAGAAGTCACCTCTTTTAGAGAGGCATTCTTTTGTGTTCATATTCCAGGTTCCTTGTTTCAAATACAAACGCTTATTCTCACAGAGTAAGAATAACCACCAGTAGGTTTTCAGTCCTATAAAAAGGGATGAGGTGGGGAGGCCGTGGGAGAGGAGAGAAAATGAGGCCACCCTGTTGCTTGTTTGCCATCATGGGGAGAGTGAAGAGTGGTCACCCACAGTCTCTGCAAAACACCCTGGGAGGAGACATGGCCTCCCCGGCAGAAACCCAGTGCCTTCTTGCTTCCTGCTCCAGCTCCTCACGCCCCACCCCTCAGGCCTCAGCACTTACTTCATGGGTTTGAACAGCGCTTGCCCGTAATTCTGGAAGGTCATGATGAGCTTCAGCTGTGTGCCCCCCGACTTCATGGCTGCGGAAGGAGGGAGAGAAACAGGGTCACTCTCTGGCCTCATGCCCCTTCTCCTCCTGGGTGGACAAGGGTTCCTGGCTCCAATCCACACGCTGGCCAGCCAGGTCCTCCAGGCATGGCCCAGGAGTCCCATTCTGCCTGGGAAGTTCGAGTTTTTTGCAACGAAGCTCCCACCTGGCTCATGAATTCGCTGCGTGATATTCAGGGTTGAGTCCTGGGGCAGATCTCTCCATGATCTGACCACAGACACAGTACACACCCCCATGTACACACACCACACACCACACACATCTACACACACACACACGCACACACAGTAACAGGGGCCTGACCACTAGAAGGGACAGCCAGATGTGATTACACAGAGACACACGTATACACCCACACATATCAGCATGCACCCCCACACATGGTCATGTTTGCACCCACATGAATGTACACACACCCATGTACGCACAACACACACGCTACACACCACACACACACCCACACACACACACACACACACACACAGACTTCCACTCACACACACCCAAAGACACAGGACCTGACCTCTAGAAGGGATGGCCCAGGTGTGCTTACCTGGACACATACGAATACACCCACAAACACCTATACACACCACACCCATACATCACACACCACACACACCTACACATACCACACCCATACACCACACACTTCACACCTACATGAACCACACCCATACACCGCACACCACTCACACCTACACACACCACACCCATACACCACACACACACACCTATGCACACCACAACCATATGCCACACAACACACACACCTACACACACCACTACACACACAACAACCACACACTGCACACCACACACCACACCCATACACTACACACCACACACACCTACACACACCACACCAATACACTGCACACCACACACACCACGCCCATATACTACACACCACACACACCTACACCCACCACACTCATACACCACACAACACACACACCTACACACACAACCATACACTGCACACCACACACACCACACCCATACACTACACACCACACACACCTACACACCACACCCATACACCACACAACATACACACCTACACACACCACAATCATACACTGCACACCACACACTACACCCATATACTACACACCACACACACCTACACACACCACACCCATACACCATACACCACACACACCACACCCATACACTGCATACCACACCCACCTACGCACACCACACCCACACACCGCACACCACCCACACACATCCACAGACACAAGAGACTGCTCTCTAGAAGGGGCAGCCAGGTGTGCTTACCTGCCTGCAATTCCTCACACACCCATTCATGTCAGTGCACACCTACAGGCACCTACACACCAACAAACACCGACATACGTTTACACACCCACAGACACCCCCCCACACACTTACATACACCTGCACAACCACACAGCCACTCCCACACCCACAGACACCCCCATACATCCCCTGCATCCCCACAGTGCACACCCGCACACACTCGTGCACTTCCCCACCTGCCTATGGGGAGTGGTGTCTACCGCTTGTGGTTTCTGGGGAGCTAGAAAAGCCCGAGCAGGACGACTTTGGGGAGACCTGGGGCTGAAACCACCTGTCTCACTGGAGGCAACTCCCATGGTCCTGCAAGGACTTGGTGGCCTGTGGAAGCCTCCAGTACCTCTCTCCTGCTTTGAGAAGGCTCAAGAACTCCCAATAGGGCCCTCTGTCCACCACCTTGGGGTTTCCTTTTTGCCAATGGAGAAGGAAGGGAGCTGGGGGCTTCCCACAGCAGGGGCAGTCCTGGGAGCTAAGCTGGCCACAGCAAGAGCCTTCAGGCTGCCCGACACATGGGGTTGTCACGTGGTACGGACTGGCAGGATCTGGCCACATGGGGGATTTTTCCAGTGTGAGGAGGCCTCACAGGACCACTCCAGGCACGAGTCACACTCTAACATCATGGGCATGAAGAAGAGCCAGGCACCCATGCCGGGACAGATGTAAATGGAACGTGATGGGGAGGCATCCGAGTGTCTGGGTGCACAGGTGATGTGGGAAGAAGCGTGGGGGCCCCGGGCACAGCTCAAGAGTAGCCTCCCCAGGGAGGTTCTCTCAGAGCAAGGGGCAGGTAGGGCCCCAGCCTCACAAGGAAAGGCACGGCCCCACAGAGGCAGAGCAAGTGCGGTCCCTGAAGGAGACAGCGGGTACATATGCAGGGCTGAGGGGGCCACGGCCGACACATCACAGTGGACGGGAGGGCGCAAAGGTGGGATGGGGGCTGGTGAGCCACGCAGGTCTCAGGGGTCCTGGGGAAAGGTAAGGGCGGCCAGTGCAGGGCAGCAGGGCATAAGGGGGCATGCAGATGCTGTCCCTCCTGCTGCTGTTGCCCTGGAGCCAAGGTGGGCACAGAGGTGGGGGAGGCTGCAGAGCGGCAAGAGATGGTGGCGGTTTGGATGAAGATAAAGATGGAAAAATGGAAAATCCAAGAAATATCTGAGGATCTGAGAGGTATTTTTCGGAGTGGCGTGGGATGTGGAGCAGGGGACAGCCAGAGAAGGAATGGCATGGAGGGAGGAAGACCGAGCCTGGCCAGCTTGCGATGATGGAGACACTCCAGGGATGCCATGGTTCCTCCACGTGGCTGAAGGGCACTCCTGCCTGCCTCGGGCACAGAGCTCAGGAAGGACCCAGCCCTGCAGGAGATGGCGGGTTGGGGGAGCCTCCTCCAGATGGGTGGGTAGGTTTGGCAGAAGAAAGCCCAAGGTGTTCCCTTCAGACAGGAAGAACTGCCCCAGAGGAACTGAGGTCTCGGGTGGCGGCTGGCTGGGAGGGAGGGTCAGCATGAGGACAGAAGTCTTCAGGGGATGGCCTGGGCGTGCCATGTATGCTTCCCAAGACACTGAATCCTCCAGGAAGGTCAGGAGCATGGGGGAGAGCACGGACTCGAAAGCAGAGTCCCCCACCATCCGCCGGGTGTCACTTTTGGCACCAGGGAGGAGCTGGCACCTGCCCCAGAGAGGAGGGAGATGGAGCCCGAAACTGGCACAGCCACAGAAACTGTCAATGGCCTCCGATACCACATCGAGGCTGTGTGCTCGGCTTCCCGCAGCCGGGCGTCTCTGAGGGGTCTGCACCTCCCTCACCTCAGTTTTCCCTCCTGTTAAATGGGGCCCAGTGGCCGAGTGTGGTGGCTCACGCCTGACATCCCAGCACTTTCGGAGGCCAAGGCAAGAGGCTTGCTTGAGGCCAAGAATTTGAGACCAGCCGGAGCAACATAGCAAGACCCCATCTCTACAAAAACATTAAAAAATTAACTGGTTTAGTGGTGTGTTTCTGTGGTCCCAGCCACTTGGGAGGCTTATGTGGGAAGATGGCTTGGGGCCAGGAGCTCAAGACCAGCCTGGGCAAGAGAGACCCTGTTTCTACAGTACAATGGGGCTCAGGACACAGACACCTGTCCTGCCTCCTTTCCAGGGCCCTGGTGAGTAGGGTGGTGCCCCATGGGACTTGCCAGAACCTCGGTTGCTCCTGTAGAATGGGGGTGACACAACTCTGTCCAAGACTACTCTTGGGACTACATGGGGACAACACTGTGAGTGCTCAGAATGGAAGCGGTGCAGGGACTCACCACAGTGAGGGCCACACGATGCTATGTCCCCTCCCTGAGCACTGAGAACAGCAGTGGCGTGGGGACTTGCCACAGTGAGAGTCACACAGCACCATGTCCCCTCACTCAGCACTGAGAACAGGAGCAGCACGGGGACTCACCACAGTGAAGGCCACATGAGTGCCACATACCTTCCCTCAGCACTGAGAACAGAAGTGGCACAGGGACTCACCATGGCAAGGGCCACCCAAGTGCCACGTTCCCTCCCGCAACACTGAGAACAGCAGCAGCATGGGGACTTGCTATAGCCAGGACTACACAAGGGCCACATCACCTCCCCAAGCACTGAGAATGGCAGCAATGTGTGCAGGAAATCACCATGGAAAGGGCCACACGATGCCATATTCCTTCCCTCAGCACTGAGAATGGCAGCTGCATGGGGACTAGCCACAGTGAGGGCCACACAAGTGCCATGTCCCCCCCAGTCACTGAGAACAGCAGCGGATGGGGACTTGCCGCGGCAAGGCCACAAGTGCCATGTCCCCTCCCCCCAAGCACTGAAAATAGCAGCAGCGTGGGGGCTTGCCACGGGAATGGCCACTCACACACCATGTGCCCTCCCCATTTCTGGTGGCTCTTGCTGCTCCTGAGCTCACACCCTGGCCTGGCCAGGTCACGTGCCCATTCCCTCCAGGCAGTGTCTGCTCCAGCCACTGCCCTGTCAGGTACCACGTCTGACAGGCCCTAGTCAAGAACAGAGCTGGGCCCAGTGCCCTGGACCACTGTGTAGCCAGGTCTGTCGGTGAAACTCCCTGAGGCCATGCCCTCCTCAGGTGTAGGGGGCAGCAACAAGTCTCATTTCTCTCCAAAACACTGCACAGAACCTGAATGCCAGCCTCAGGCAGGCCAGCAGCTCAAGACTCAGCAGATGGGCACATCCCACCTTCTTACCCAGCACTGGAGGGTTTTCGATGACAGCAAATTGCGTCTGATTTTACCAATAAGCAAGACAGCCTGTTAAACACTTAGACTCCGCAACCATTTTCTTCTGAATATAGTGCATGGAGTTTTAAAACTGGGATGCGTGGATGGGCACCTAAAGCTCGGTGGTTCTCTCCCAAAGGTAAAACTGTGGGTGACTTTATGTTTCCATTTTTCCTTAACTGTGCTTTCTAAGTTTCCACCATAAACAGTGACTACATTTTTCAGTAAGATAAAAAAAGAAGTGATGATTAGAAAATTGGTGGCCCAATCAAGCTCCATTTGGGGTTCCCATTCCCATTTAATAACTGGGGTCACAGGATTTAACAGTTCCTTCCTGGGCCAAGTGCGACAGCATATCAGCTCCTCCCAGGGCTTGTGATCCCAGTTTTTAAAATAACAACATATTATCCAAATCTGGTCAGTTCAGTCCCTCTTCTTCTGGAAGAAGGTCCATATGTCTGCACTGCCGTTTCCCTGGCCCTGTGCTCAGTTGTGAGGCTGGCTCCTCCCCACGGAGCAAATAAACAATCAGGAATTAAAGGGCATGAAGACCTCACAGCCACTGAGGACCTCAGGCTTCCTGCGGACTGTGGGCTGCGCCGCCCACCTGGGCCCACCATTCAGTCTACCAAGTGGGTCTTCTGCTGGAAGACATTTGGAATTCTGTGGTTTCCCTGCAAAGACCCACATAAAAGCTGCTGTGTCTCAGCAAAGGCCGACGGTGCTTGTCAGGGATGGGTGGGAGGTGCAGGCTCCCACCAGCCTGTGCACTGAAAGGGTCGTCCCTGTCCTCCCACCCAGGAAGGGGCCAGCAGGTGGCAGAGCCAGGAAACAGACAAGGCCTCGAAAAGAAGGTGCAATTTTGGGTTTTCTTAAAGACAGACTAAAGTTCACAATGCTCGGAAATCTCACCTCATTGCTGGGAGAAGCCCTCCATGTGGGCACGGGCCCTGGGGACGGGGCTGACGGAGACGCCCTCCATGTGGGCATGGGCCCTGGGGACGGGGCTGACGGAGACGTCCTCCGTGTGGGCACAGGCCCTGGGGATAGGACTGAAAGGGACGCCCTCCGTGTGGGCACAGGCCCTGGGGATAGGGCTGAAAGAGACGCCTTCCCTGGTGCAGCCTCTCCTGCCCCCAGTGAACAGAGGTCAGTCATAGTCTGCCCAACCCCATCCTGGGGAGGGACCTGCTGAGAGCTGACCCCTCCGATGCCCATGAAGCCAGATGAGGTGGGGGCCGTCCTGGAACAGACCCCAAAGTCACTCCCCACTGTAAACAAGCCTCAGACTCACTGCTAAGCCCTCTCCCACCTGCCACCCTCCTTCCATCTCCCTCTGTAGCCGCCTCCCCCCAAAGCCAGGCCATCATCGTCAACCCAACAGTGCAATTGAACCCCAGTGCACCTCCAGGCCCCAATTCCCAGTGCAATAAAAACATATTATGCAAATCTGGTCAGTTGAGTCCCTCTTCTGAAGAAGAAGGTCCTATCTGCACTGCCCCATCGGCCACCTACCCTCTCTATGCACACAGGAAGATGTTCACACAGGCCCCATTCCCCAGTGCAACCCCACCCAGCGGCCACCTATCCTCTCTATGCACAAGGGAAGATGTTCGCACAGGCCCCATTTCCTGGTGCAATCCCACCCAGCATCCACCTGTACTCTCTATGCACAGGGAAGATGTGCACAGGTACCATTCCCCGGTGCAGTCCCACCCAGCGGCCATCCGTTCTCTCTATGCACACGCGAAAATGTCCACTGCCTTTCGAATAGCTTATCCCCATCTGGAATGCTCTCCCCTTCCGGCCCACCTACCCTGAGCATCTCCCACCACTTAACCCGCCACCTTTAGACCAAAGGTGACACTCTGCATCTTCCCTGGCCTCCCTGAAGAATCCTATCCCCCAGATATCCATTAATATACAGGATTCATTCATATTGATTAATCATTATTCATCTATACCACTAGTTAACATGGCTAGTGAATGTAATTCACATAGACTAGTTACACAAGTTAACATGCACTAACAGAGTGCCCTGTGCTGTTATGCTGTCAGCACTAAGAGCTCATGACTGCACAGACCCTCGGACGCTGCTGGGTTTTGCACACTCTCTCCGCCCAGATCGTGGTGTGGGGCAGAGGCGATGTAACATGCAGTGGTCTCCTCAGGAAGACTCCAAGAGATGCTGGCATTTCTTATGAATCTAAGCTTCTTAAATAGAAAGACGACGCTGCTATAGAAATACTCATGGATTTTGGCACCTGGCCCCAGTCAGTGTGGCCTTGGGCAAACCACATACCTGGGACAGCTCCAGCAACCTACCGGAAGTTCTAGAAGGAAGAACCAAGAGCAGCTCTGGAGAGAGAGAGAGAGGGAGAGAGAGAGAGAGATGGCCTTGAAGGAAAGAGGTGTGTAGCCCAGAGCCAGCAGGGTGCTCATGGGGATGGGGATTGGGTGCTGGAACGTGGGATGCAGGCACCACTCAGCCTTGGTTTCTGGTGGGAGCATGAACCCTTTCTAACAGGAACCCCAAGCTGACTTTAAATTAACCAATTCCACCTCCTAAACCACACAAACACATCCAGGTGTGAGGCGCCGCAGTCAGTGTGGGCCCCAACACTGCCGCCCTTGGCCCTGGCCATCTCGCCTGTGAAGTGGGCCAGCATCCGTCCTGGGGGGTCATGGTCAGGTGGTTCCCTCCTATTCACAGCCACTGTCTGGCCTCAAGGGTCAGAAGGAAGCACAGTTATTCCTGAAGACGGATGGGGACAGCTGTGTGTGCTGGGAGTAGGGCCTCACCCAAGGAGGGCTCAGATCTGGAGAATGTGACACCGGGAGGGCTCAGGTCACCCTGTTCTTCCTGCCCCACACATCCCATGAGAACAGCTGTGTGTGCTGGAAGTGGGGCCTCGCCCAAAGACGGTTCAGCTCTGGAGAATGTGACACCAGGAATGCTCAGGTCCCCCTGTTCTTCCCGCCCCATACATCCCTAAGCCAGAGAGGTCTTCAGGGTGTCCCAGACTCGGTACCCACACACACCCTCATATACCTACCCACCTTGGGCACCGGGAAGCATGGTTCTGAGGAAAAGGGCATAAGGTGTGTCCACCCATCAGCCAGCAGTGCGTACCCTGGGGCTGGCATCAAAGAGGCTAGAACTGTGGGCTCCTACTTCGAGGTAAGGGGCTGGAAGAGCCGAGAGCCCACACCTGCTCCAGGCCTGGGTCTGCTGGTCCTTGACGCTCCTGGGGGCCTCAAGTTAGAGGCAAGCCCACATCAGCACTTCCCAAAGTCCCATTCATCACACACTACCCTTGGGACACTTTCATCCAGACTGTTATTTATTTCACGCTTTTCTTTAAGGCCCCTTGTATTTTGAAAGTTTTTTAAAAGTGCAGCCTTGCCCCACTGGGGACCATGTCCCCATCTGCAATTAAAAGGAAAGTCGGCAGGAGCACATAGGCGCACACTCTGGCAGTTAGGGGGCCAGCATGGAGAGGCTGGTGCCTGGGTGACCCCAGGCCTCACCAGCATGAGCTGTTGCTCCTCACCTTCTATCAGATGCTGGGAAGGGAGTTAAGCAGGGACTGAGCTATCTGCTGCCTCCTTCAGACTCCACCTGAAATTGGCCTTTGCTGGTGGTCACTGTCCATCTTTCAGGATGACCCAAGGTCCCCCAGCCCTGGGGCCGTGGGCATCCGGCTAATTGGGCATCTTCCGTTTTCTCTCTCTAGGTCAGCCAAGCCAGGTCCTGGCACCGTGACCCGTAGGGGCAGCTGCCACCTGGGATGGGCAGGAGGGGGAACGGTGGCCTTTCTGGAGCTGGCATTGCCTTCCAAGGAGTTCTGCCCCCAATGAATAGACAGGATGGCCGTTCCCTCCTGGGTACCTGTAGGCAGCTCCCTCTCGTGGGCCGACCCAGGGGCAGGCCCTTAGTTCCTCCAAGCTCACTGGCCGATTAGTCCAGGATTCTAGCTAGATTCACGATTCCCCTTTTGCCAGATCAATTAGTGTCGGGGACTTTTGTCCTGTGGAGTCATTTTTCTGGGTTCAGGCATGTTCTCCCAGCCACAGGCTTTGTCCCGATCTGGATGGAGCAATTGTGAAGTCTGTATTTCAGTCCAGAAGCTGCCCAAATCCTCATGTGCCAGTGTGATGACTTTTTTTTTTAAACAGTAATTCCAAGTACAGAGTAGTTAATTGTGTCACTTATTCTTTGCATCCATAATTGTGCATGATAGCAATTTGATTATCACCAGCCCCAGCCGAAGGCACTGCTTGCCTGATTTCAAGCTGAATAGAGGTAGATAATATCCCAAGACTCTTTAAAGGTGGCAGTGGCTGCTTACCAGGCAGCCAGGAGCCCAGCTATAAATAAACCTCTGCTGGCCATACCAGCTGTACTTAGACCACGTGGAGCTCCATGAATTGGATTGAGTGGTTCTGAGCAGGGGAGATTTAATGGAACCATTCTGAGGGAAGGCTTTAGAGACTCGTAGGCATCGTTCTCCATTACGATGATAATTCCGGACTCACGTTTAATACTAAGATAGAATAACTTGAGATTAAAGTGAGCACCCAGGGGCCGGACAGCGGAGGGGACAGAACTCGGAGCCTGGAGCCAGCAGGTGCTAATCTCAGACAAGCCTCCTGCTCTTGGAGCCTGGGTTTCCCTTGCTGGGGAGTGGTGGCTGGAAGGCAGGGCTGGCCTTTGAAGGCTACCCCTGTTCTGGGCTGCAGGTCCTGTCTGGGGACATCAGGCTCTAAACCTGCCTGATTAGCAAAGGCCTATCCAGAGGTTGCTATCTCAAGCAGCTGGGTCTTCACCCAGCACCTCCAACTGGAAGTTCATACACAGAAGGGCCCTCAGAACAGCCGTGGCTGAGTCAGGTGAGCCAGGCAGCCGCAAGTGGGGTCAGCAAGAAGAGCAGCCCCCCCAGGACAGAGTATACAGCCCCCAGTGACACTGTGGCCTGGCCTAGGCCAGCCCACCTTGCACTGTTCCCTGCAGACCAGGAGACCTGGGCTCTGGGCATGGAGCAGCTCCCGTGGCACACCTGGCTCACAGGTGAAGGTTTCCTGCTTCATCAGGAAGACAGACCTCTTAACAAATGAGAACTCACCTGTGAGCATCTCCAAGCCCAAGGCAGCAGGGAGAATTGGGCCCAACATCCGGGCTGAGACCCTAATGAGGCTCGGGCACATGCCCAGCTCTGGCTTCCCCAGATGAGGAGGACCAGCACGTCTTGAAATGCTGCTGCTGTACAAAGACCCCACCTAGCAGTGAACTGTACCCAAAATGCTGCAGTGATGGAGACCCCACCCAGCAGGTGAGCTACCCCCAAAATGTTGCAATGACAGAAACCCCACTGAGCAGGTGAGCTGCCCCCAAAATGTTGCAATGACAGAAACCCCACCCAGCAGGTGAGCTACCCCCAAAATGTTGCAATGACAGAAACCCCACCCAGCAGGTGAGCTGCCCCAAAATACTACTTCAGTTAACACCCCACCCAGCAGGTGAGTTACCCCAAAATACTACTGCGGTGGAGACCCCAGCTAATACGTGAGCTGCCCTGAAATGCTGCAGTGACAGAGACCCCACCCAGCAGGTGAGCTGCCCGAAATGCTGCTGCCACACAGAGGCCCCACCCAGCAGATGCAGGCTCTGCTTTCACCTCTTTGCTTGTATTTGCACATTTAAACCTTAACAACCCTGTGAAGCCAGCATCATAGATCCATGTTCTTCTTCAACATCTTTGGGGGCAGAAGTATTTGGGGACTGCAAGTATTTCAGATGACCAAAAGCACACGTGGTTTGTACACTCTGCAGATCATGTAATGCTCACATGGGTCTGGGGCAGAACCCATAACTAAATACACCCTGTTTCTCAGAGGAACATGTGAATATTCACTGTAAAAGAGGAAAATAAGGATTTTTTAACTAGCCTCAACAATTTAGGTTTTGCCCCCAAATAAGTTCAGGTTGAGTCAGGTTTTGCCAGTGAACAGGTTTTGTGTGGCATTCAGATTTGCAAGTCAGAGGTTACAGGGTCCAGATTATGAACATCTCTACATTCTAGGTGAGAAACCACATGCTGGAGGGATTAATCCGTTTGCCTAGTGCCACTCTGGCTAGTGGCTGGCAGAGCCAGGATTCACATCCAGATCCCCTGGGCCAGATCCTGCTGTCCTGCCTGGGTGCTGGGGCTTTGCCTGCCCATCTTCCCTGCAGGCCCTGCTGGGCACTTGCAGAATGACTGTGAGCAACTCATCTGTCCTTGGATGGGCCCCCACCCAAGAAGACTGAACTAGAATCAACCTGGCCAGCAAGGTCTAGGAGGCATGCAAGCGAGATCAGCTCAGGCAGCCCTCTCGTAGGAGTAGGCCGTGCCAGAGCCCTGGGGTAGGGATTCTCTGGCAAGGGTTCCATCCAAGGCACTGCAATGTCAGGCAGCTGAGGCACCACTGCCCTGGGACAGTCGGACCCAAGGGGGTGGCAGTGACCTGAGGCCAGCCTGCCCAGATGGACAGAGGACTGCTAAGTTGGGCAAAGCTGCCCAAGGTCCCAGGAGGCTCTGCGCTTTCCTGAGGCTGCTCTAGGAGCTCCTGGGCACAGAACTCCTACAGCATTGCAGCGTTGGTGTTGGAAAGCCAACCGGTCTCTGAGGGATGTGTGGTGAGCTGCAGTGCCTGCCAAGGGCCTGGTGGCTTTTGGAATCACAGAGCCCTCCCTCTCTCTGCTCAGACCCTGCCTGTGCACACGAGGGGGCTGTTGTGGAAACCCACACAGAAACCACTGTTAACAGTTCACACGCTTGCTCACATGCACTACCTCTGCCTATCCTTGCATCGATCCCATGCAGCAAGACCCCACTGGGCAGATGGGGAAAATGAGCTGGAGAGAAACTCACACAGACAGCGGCATGGGAAGCTCCGAAGGCGAGTGCTACACCTCCCAAAAACCCTGGCTGCCTGTGCAATGCTTTCGCATTTCTCTCCCTGCAGAGACAGACCCCACTTGGAAGGCGAGCTGCCCAAAGGGCCCTGTGGAAGGTCTCCTCAGCCCTCCAGTGGAGCTCTCTCCTTTCCACATGCCCTGGCTGTGTGCGTGGCCCTCAAGTGCTCATTCCTCCTCAGGATTGGGCACTGCATGTGTGTCCTGTCCTCGTGGGGCTGTCAGGTCCACAGAGGCAGCAGATCTCATTGAGGCTGAGCTCATCCTCATCGCCTACCACTCAGAAAGGGGGCCTGAAATGCAGGAGGTACCCAGTAAAATCTGCGGAATGCACCAAGTTGGTCGGGTATTTCCTTAATGGCCATGCTTACTCTAAGGGGCAGAAGGGACATTCTGGCTGTGGCTGTCTGCAGGACTGTTCCCCAGCACAGTTCGAAGACCCCAGACCCCTGCAGGGACAGGAGAAAGGCAGAGCTTTGACGGAGGGGGGCTTGAGGGAGGGGAAGGTGTTCGGATTCCTCCCACGCAGTATGGAGGGAAGAGGACACCCAGTGTGTCCAGCTGATTTCTTTTATGAGGTGAGCTGATCATGTGGTGGGGAGAAAGCTGCAAGTTCCGTATTCCCATGAGTGGGTGAGTGCCCAGCAAACAACTCAGCACCCAGCAGAGACAGCCAGAAACAGCCTCTGAAGAGCTCTGGAGAGCCTACCTGGCTGGCCTGACAGGAAACACCTAATTCCTATGGCAGCGACTGGACCGACTTCCAGGATTCTGGGACCCTTTCGGCACCAGAATTACTTCCGAGACACACGTGAAGCTAAGAGCTGGGACTGCCAGCCTCATCACACAGTGCAAAGGCCTGCCTTCAGGCTCTCACAGCCTCCACATCCGCCCACGGCTGTGCGCACCCAGGCCCACTCCCTGCAGCCCCTAGGAGCAGCTGCTCCCAGCAAAGGGCCTCAGCCCCACCCTCACTGCCTCTCAAACACTGGTGACAAATGGGACCTTCACAAACAATTGCCTACAAGCTGAGAACATGGCACCAAACCTCCATGCTCAGAAACTGCAGTGGCACATTTTCCTGAAATTAGCAACTGGATGGACTTTTTCTGTCCAATTCAGCAGATCCCAAAGTACCTGGAGATGTTGCCTTCAAATTCCCCCATCCGGGAGTCCCAGGCCTTCATCCTGAGGCCTGCACACTCCTCCTCAGTATGAAACTGTACAGTGCCTTACTGAGCTCTGATGGAAGTTGGCTTCAAAACCACAAGAAGCAGGCTCTGGACTGTCTCTCCACCCAGGCAGGGTCGTGTGCAGAAAAGCAGGGGAGCCCCGCGCACGGACTCTTGGTGGAGGGGTCACTGCCACCAAGGATGCCCCTCTATTCCTCTATCCAGGAGGGAAGGACGCTGTCATCCAGTTGGCACCCCCGGGACCACCCAGGTGAGGAGGCAGAGCGTAGCAGATGGGCTGTCAAGGAGTCTCCCTGCTCATTGTGTAGCAGATCAGG
Source organism: Sapajus apella (assembly GCF_009761245.1). Taxonomy (NCBI): domain Eukaryota; kingdom Metazoa; phylum Chordata; class Mammalia; order Primates; family Cebidae; genus Sapajus; species Sapajus apella. The sequence goes on from NW_022437052.1 coordinate 5,207,766, forward strand.
AGCACATCCAGTGTGGCAGCACAGGAGACTCGAGGCCTCTGACCCTCCTGGCTGCCCATGCAGATCACCGCAGAAGGTAATGCTGCAGTAATGAGCAACTTCTCTACTGCAGAACCTGCCCCGGCACCCTGACGCCAGCCCCAGCCAGCAAACAGACGGCCCTCGAGTGCACCCAAGGACACCTACCCACACTGGTGATCCTCTGGGAGCTGAGGTCGTGCAGCAGGGCCTCTATGGCTGGGTTGTGTCTGGAGTACAGTTCGTACCGGTTGATGCCAATGTGGAATTTGAGCCAGTTGGGATAGGAGTCCACGGCCGCCTCCCCGGTGGACAGGAATTCTGCACCTTCAGCACCTGCGTGCGGCCTGCAGGGCGCAGTGAGGATGAATGAACGTCAACACAGAAAGAACAGGCCTGTGAGCCGGATGACAGGGGAGTGGCCCCCGACAACGAGGTTTTTAACTTTGGGTTCAAGTAAGTGCAGATTTATCGAAGGTGCCTCTGCTTAAAGAAGGCCCTGCAAAGCCTGCACTTTTTTCTGTGGCTGCTCTTCCGCCAACTAATAACACAGCAAAAGGCCTGTAATTCTTATTCACCCTCTAGAGACGCCACAGACAGCTATAACTACAGCAAGACTAATCCCAGGGCATCAGTGCTGCCCTGCCATCTCCGCCACGTCTGTCCCAGGGTCACCAAAATGGCCCAACAATGATGTCAGCTGGGGGTGCGAGGGGTTGATGGCCCTCCCCAGAATAGTTGACCATGGGCTGCATGAAAATCACAGACACGCCCAGTCTGTCCCGATCTTTCCCGGCTCTCTGCTTTTGTTCCAACAACCAGGGGCAGAATGATGCAAGAGGCTAAATTTGATTTTAATGAGAGCAGCCTTGGGTGGGGAGAGAGGAAAGAGGCAGCATTCTCTCTATCCCAGGCTCCTATGGAGGACCCGCCACCCACGTGGCCTGTCCTCTCATCTCTGGGGTTAAGGGAGCATTCTAGAGGAAGGACAGGCTCTGTCTGCCTGCTGGGTTGCAGGGAAACGGAGAACTTGTCCTAGCTCAAATTCAACTAAGGCAGAGGTGGTTTCTGCCCTGGCTCTGTCCTGCGGTGGACACGAGGGCGGGCTAGGGTCCACCTCCCTGGCCACTCGCTGCTCTGGGTGGCCGTCTCTCCCAGCCCAAAGCCACAGCCTAGGCTGCTGCTCTGGTTCTCAAGTTTCCGAGCATTTCAGGCAAGGCTCGGAGGCTTCCAAACAGCCAGTGTGTTTAGACAGAAGACACCAGGCCTGGTCACATTTCAGGGGAGAGGGGACTTTCAGCGAGATCTTTTGGAAGCCTGGTCTCCCCTCTGCTGCTTAGGTAACCTTCTGCAGGTAGTTACTGATTCTGGCCTTGCTGTGGTTAATCTTCCACTGCCTTGGGTTGCAGCATCTGCTTGTTTTGATCTGTGTGGTGGAGGGAAGGGCCCGGGGGTGGGGAAAGGGCTTAGCCAGGACTGTTTAAAGAGACGTTCCTGGCCCAGCTTCTCACACTTTACAGAGCTATCATCCCTTTGCAGCTGCCTTTACTGGGTGGACCCCTTTGTTGCACCTCATGGCTGCCAGCAAGTCCCTCTGATAATTCTGCTCCAGCCACTGGTTTTAAAAGACTCAATAGGCACATCCAGGCCTTTTCCAGGGTGCCCACCCAGGACACCCTCGCCAAGTGCCTGCAAGATTAACAGCAGGCTGGCCCCCTCCCAGGGAAAGGCGGTTCCTCTTCCCTCGACAACTCATTCATTCATTGTCTGACCCCATTTCCCAAGCTCGTGGCCAGGGCTGGCCAGGACTCGCTCTATAGGAAGCAGGATCTGTCTTCCTCACCAGCAGCCACAGGGCACAGCTCCCAGACCACCAGGCAGCCCCTCCCGAGGAGGAGGTCATCCTGGAGACAAAGGCAGTGCCCTGAGGTAGAGCTGCGTCCTGCACCACACTCCCTGCCTGGCCTCTTTCATGGGGTGGGGAATGGCCCTCTGGGGGCCCCTGAACCTCTCCACACCGTGCCTGGGCTCACCGCTCCCTTGGAGTGGGCACCTGCCCGCCCCTACTCACCAGTCCGGGTTCTCCGCCGCCTTGGGGCTGAGCCTGGTGTCGCTGTTCACGTTAAACAGGACGTCGTCCTCCGTGAGCTGCGGGACTAACACCTGGTACAGCGGGTGCTCGAACAGCCTGGCCAAGAGGGGGCTGTCCCCGCCGGGGCCGGGAGGCGGCTCCGAGCGACGCGGACCGGGGTCGCGGAGCAGCGGCCGGTGCGCGGGGTCGCGGGGTTTCAGCGCGCCGGGGTCCCGCCCACGCAAGGCGCGCTCTGCCGGCTCGGCAGCAGGCTGCAGCTTCTCCAGCGAGTGGGAAGAGAGGTTGGAGGAGGGGTCGGAGCTGAAGTCCTGCAGGATGCGCAGCGTGTGCTTGTTGGGCCAGCCCGCGGCGGAGGCGGCAGAGGCGGAGGCGGGGGGCTCCCCGGCGCGGCCCCGAGTCTGGGCCCAGCCGGGCGCGGCCACCTCCCCGGCGGGCTGAGCGCACGAGCAGCCGGGCTCCCCCGAGGGCCGCGCGCCCCGCCGCTCCAGCCTGGGCAGCAGGTCCAGTGCGATGTGCAGCGCGCAGGCCACCAGGAACACCATCAGGATGAGCACGCGGAACCGGCGCACCAGGATCATCTTCGCGGCCGCGCAAGCGGGCTGGCGCTCCCGGGCCTAGAACGCGTTCCGCCCGCGCCCCTCTAGCTGCAGCTGGGCACGAGCGCGGCGCCGCCTCGCGGGTCAAGGTCCATCGGCGCCGGGCGGCTACCAGCGCCGGGACTGTCACCGGGCCCGGACGACGTGCGGGGCGCCCGCCGCCGAGGCGCCGGCTTCCCGCGCCATCCCAGGGCCGTCCCCGCTCGGCCTCTCCGGAGCGGCCGCGCCCTCAGCCGGGGAGCCCGTGGGCCCTGTTCCGCGGATCCGGGCGCGCGGGGGGCGGCGGGGGCCGCGGCGGGGGCCGCGGCGGGGGGAGGCTCGGCGCTCGCAGCGGCCGGCGCGGGGCTCATCGGGCGCGCGGGTCCATCCGGGTCCACAGCGCGGTCCTCCCCGCGAGCTCCGTGGGCCGGGCAGGCAGGCGGGGAAGGGGCGTCTCCTCCGGGCAGGGCTCTGCTCTCGCGCGGCGCCCGGAACACCGGGGCTGGAGGGCGGAGGGCGGAGGAGGTGGGCGCGGGGGCGGCCGGGGGTCCCGGGCAGGTGCAGCGGCTGCCCCGAGCGCAACTCCCGCACGGCCGAAGCTGTAGCGCCCCACGCCCCGGGCGGGCAGATATCGGAGCGCCGCGGAGCCGCCCCCCGCGTCAGCGCCCACAGATTGGCGGAGCCGCGGCCCCACGAGTCACCGCTGGGCCCGGGCCGGCGGCGCTCTTCTCCTTCCTCCTCCCTCGGCCGCGCCCCGCGACGTCTCTGCAGCTCCTGGCTCGCTAAGGAGAGGGCGCCTTCTTCCCGCGCTTTGCAGAGAACAGCGGCAGGGACCTGCGGGCGGGCGGGGGGGGGGCGCGCCCGGGTCTGGGCATGCAAGCGGCTGCAGCAGAGAGGGGCGCTCCGGCCTGGGACCCCTTTCCCCGCCCCGGGACGCCCTTCCCCGCCCCGGGACCGCCTTCTCTGCCAGGGGCCGCGCCGCCGCCAGCTGCAGCCTCTCGGCCCCTCCCCTGAGGAGCCCGGGCGGGAGCCCAGGCCAAGTCCCTCCCAGGAGCCGCTGGGCGTCTGCGCCGCCGGATGAGCTCCCCGCCGGGCAGCGACCCCGCGCCCCACCCCCGTCTCGGCCAGGAGGAGGCGGAGGCGGCCGCAGGAGAGGCCGGAGGAGCGACTGGGCATAGACCCAGGGGCCCCCCCGGGAGGCGGAGCCCCCACGCACCCACCCGCGGACGCGCCCGACTTAACCCTCCCGCCGCACCAGGCACGCTGGGGGCGATGAGAGGGTCTGGTGTGCTGGGGGCGCCTCCCTACTCCTAGGGACAGGGTACGTGAGTGCAGTCGCGCGCACGCGCGAGTGTGTGTGTGTGTGGGGGGTTTGTGTGTGCATGTGTGTGTGCACGCGAGTGCATCTCATTTGTCACCCACACCCAAGGGAGCGGTGCCTGTACAACGTGGCTTCTGTGGCCAGCAGCTTCTGGGCCTCCTTCCCCCAGTAGGAAATCTGAGTTAATGTGGATGTCAGCCTAAGATCCTAGTCAGGGAGGTAAGTGTGTGCGAGGAGCCCACACTCCCTGTCCCCCAAGCTGGCTGCTACCCCAGTGCCGAGATTCCCAGGCAGGCCAGCAGCCTCTCCAGAAGCCCAGGTAGGCGGGCTGGGAGCAGGGCCTGGGCCCCTCCTCTCTTTTACTCACTGTCTGGTACCTGGGCCTTCATGGGCCTGTCTGAGCCTCAGTTTCCTCTTATGTGAATTATGGACGTTGAACCCAGTGTTCCTGAGGACTCACTCATCTCCGTGCCTGGCCTAATGCCTGGCACCCACTAGATACTTATAAGTGGAGGAGTTGTTCTCGCCAGCTAGTCAGTGGAATCCATGGCTCTTGGGCCATCTGAAGCCAGTGAAGGGCTCAGTGCGGCCCACCAGGAGCTGGACTGGAGGCTGTGTTGTGGGGGGCAGAGACCAGAGTGAAGGTCGGTGTGACCTGGAAGTGGCCACCGACGGGGAGACAGCTTCACCCCTGTGAGTGGACCTCATCCTTCCTTCCACTCACATGGACAGCACATCTGTGTGTAGACAGGGTCACCAAGAGAGGCCAAGGAGGGTGAGGAGGAAAGTCCAGCGTGCAGAGAGAGTCCCAAGGAAGGGGACAGCAGGGACAGATGCCTGCAGCAGGAAGGAGCTGTGTCTTGGCCTGTGTTCTCCCAGCCCAGCAAGTGTCTCCCTTGGATTTGGGGTTCTGTAGGCTCCTGGCCTCCCCCACTCCATACGTCTCTCCCGTGGTCTGCAGGACCTCGATGCAGAGCTGTGGCCAGTGTCTCGGGGCAGACATGGAGGTGATTAGATGCCATGGAACACAATCACTCGGTGTGGGGGCCTCATGGAGGCTCCCTGGGAACTTACTTTCATTCCCCTCCAGCCCCCCAAGTTCCCCAGAGTGGGTTCTTTGAGAGCCCGGCTGCTCTTTGAACCCCATGCCTCTCCCCTCCCACCTCACCCCTGGAGTGGTTCTCTGGGAGTGTGGCTGCTCTCTGGACCCGTGTGCACCCCTGGACGGCTCCCTTGCACAGGCTCCTGCTTCACCTCCTCTGTCGCCCCCTTACAACAGTGGCCTCTACCTCTCCAGATCATCCGGAAGCACCCCTCTCTGCTGTGCCTCTGTCTTCCTAACAGCACCTGCTGTGGTCTGAAGACACTTTCTTCTGCTCCTGTTTATTGTTTATCTTCCCAAAATACAAACACTCCAGTAAGACAGGAGCCTTGTTCACAGTTCCGCCTGGGGCCAGGCACAGAGCAGGCTCTCAGAGGAGGGACCACAAGCCCTACTCCAAGTGGGGACCAGGCGTCCACAGGCTGCAACGGTGCGTGACAAAAGTCAGAAGACAGGGCCCCAATCAGGAGTGAGGAGAGAGTGGCCAGCCTCTGCAAGACCCTTCTGCCTGGTGCCTTTACTGGGCTCTGAGGAGGAATTTGGTGGTTCCATCAGCCCGCTCATGGACACCACAAAGAGAAAACAGACACACGCAGATACACACACATGAGGTGCACATGGACACAGATACATAGATACACACAGATAACATAGATGCATGCAGAAACACACGGACACGTGGACACACATGATACACACAGACACAGATATATAGACACATACACACATAGATACAGAAATACAGACACGTGGACACACCACACACAGATGATATGCACATAGACATACAGATACACACATAGATACACACATTGATACATACAGAAACATACACAGATACATGTGGACACGTAGACACAGATGATACATATATAGACACACAGATGGCTCACATAGACACACAGATGACATGCGTAGACAGATATATAGACACACATGCATGAACATGGACACACACAGATACACACATGACACATGGATAGACATGGACATACATATAGACACAGATATACATACAGACACAGATACATAGACACAGACACATGTAGACACATGGACATACAATACACACATGGACACACAAATATATACATAGACATGTATAGACACACAAAGACACACACACAGATATAAATAGATGCACACATAGACACAGATCAATACACATGGACACACACACACACCAATACACATATAGATATACACAGACACAGGCATGCAGACACAGATATATACATATATACACAGACACATATACACACAGACTCACATATATACACACAGATACATATATGTACACACAGACACAGATACACACATACACAGACGCACAGACACAGATATATACACAGACACAGGTACATGGAGATATACACAGACACAGATATACACACAGACATGTATACACACAGACACAGACACACAGACACAGATACACACAGAGATATACACAGACACAGGTACACAGAGATATACACAGACACACAGTCACAGACACACAGACACAGATATACACACAGACACATGTATACACACAGACACAGATATACACACACACATACAGACACAGATACACAGATATACACAGACACAGTCACAGGTATACACACAGACACATGTATACACAGACACATACAGACACAGATACATAGACACAGGTACACGGAGATATGCACAGACACACAGTCACAGACACACAGACACATATACACACAGACACACATATAGACACAGATACACCCATAGGTATACACAGAAACAGGTACACGGAGATACACAGACACAGTCACAGACACAGGCACAGATATACACACAAACACATGTATACACACAGACACAGATATACACACAGACACAGATATACACACAGACACACCGACACCAATACACACATAGATATACACAGACACAGGTACACAGAGATGTACACAGACACAAATATACACACACACACACATATACACGCAGACACACATATACACACAAACACATAGATACACATTGACACGGATACCTGGTTATACACACAGACACGGACAGATATGCACATAGATACATGGACAGTTACATACACATTCAGATACACACATAGATACACAGACACACACATAGTCACATATAGACACACAGCTACACACATAGACACACACACAGCCACACACATAGGCACACACACAGCCATACACAGGCCCTGAGCCTCCCTGAGCCCTCCCTTGCGCAGAGGCCGAGGCCCCACTGGGCCAGGATGGCTGTCATGCCGGCGGGGATACTCATGGAGAGGAAACACGGCCCCATCAGAGACCAGGGTGTGGCCCTGAGGGCTTCCTTCTTTCAAAGGGGCTGGAGCGCCAGTTAGCCAAGGTGAACAACAGGTGGTGACGGGAATGAGGAGACTAGACATGGCAGGGGTTGGTGTCTGTTCTGGGTGTGAGGGGATTGCTGTCTTAGACTGTGTGGTCCGGGAAGGCCCCTGGGCATGACTTTGCATAGAAGCTTGTACCCGTGGGCTGAGCCCCTGGAAATGCCAAGGCCTGGGGTAGAGGCATGTTGACCCTCTGTGGGGAGAGAAGGCCTGTGAGTGGGCATTGAGTGAGCAGCCAGGTGGCCTCTGTGAGGTCTACAGGTGGGGCCAGGCTGTGGGCTGTGTCCCAAGTGAGAGGGGCTGTGGGAGGGCTGGAGACAGAAACAGCCTCGGGCCTTAGGTTGGGGGAGCCTCACCTAGGGACCAGCTGGGTGGGTCTAAGGAGGGCCAAAGGCCGGGCAGGGAGGGCTGCTGTGCGGTGAGGATGTAGGGAGGTCCAGCCAGAGCCCCAGGAAAGAAGCCGCTATCTTGGATGTGCTGGGAATGAGGAAACTGCTTGTGGATTGCGAGGCCTCAGTGTGCAAAGCCATGGGACAGATGGGCTCCCCAGGAATGGGGGGGTTCAGAAAACCAGAGGGCTGAGGACCAGGCCATCCCCCCCACCCCGAGACGCCAGGAGGGTACTAGTGCTCTTAATTGAAAGTCTTGGTGCAGCTGGAGGCAGGGAGGATTCCTGGGGGAAGCTTTGTGCCAGAGGGTGGAAAAGTAATTCTCTTTGCACCCTTCCTAGGCTTTAGTTGGGACAGACGCCTATATCGAAAGACAAATAACAAGAGAAAAACAAACAGAAGCTTAATAGCATGTATACCTTGGTCTGCGAGGGAGATACTCAGGGGACAGAGTACGTCTCAAAGACGTGGCTTGGAGCTCAGGCTTAAATACCATGTTCCGCACAAACAAAGAAAACAGGTGTGGGGAGGGGCACAGGAAATTACTCCAAACAACAGCGGGCAGGCCTTCTCCATGGATGAGCATATCTGGTGAGAATAGCTGGCCTTCTGGCCCAGAGATGGAGGCATCCTGGTGAGTACAGATTCCTGTACGGATGTGACTTTCTCTTAGGGAGGAGCAGCTTCCACTCTTGTTTTCAGAGTTTTTCCTGTAGCTGCAGTTTCTCAAAATAAGCAGCTCAAAATAATGCTTATGCCAGAGAGGCATATTTTGGGTGGCTATTCCGGTCTGCTCTACGTAGAATCGAATGAAAAATGGGGCAGAGGCCGGGGAGGGGAGCAGGACGACTTTCTGTTCCCATCCCCGAGTGAAGGAACCTGTTCCTGAGCTCTGGACCTTGGGGTCTGGAACGGGCTCTCTGAGGACACGTGGAGAGTGGGGATAGCAGCTGTCTCCTCAGGTTTCCCCAAGGAGACCTGCCTGGGGAGGCCTGGGCTGGGCGAGGCTGGGCAGCTGCCCCACCAGGAGGAGGGAGATGGGGCTGCAGTTGGGGGGTGCAGGGTCCCACCCTGGGGGTGCTGGGACTGGCCAGAAGACATACTGGGATTTCCCAATGGGCCAGGGAGGGAGGAGGAGCTTTCCAGGCAGAGCATGACCCCACACAGGAGGCAGAGGCAGAGTCGCTGAGTGTTCCTGTCAGGTCCCTGGGACGTGGCAGGGGAAGAAGCCACAGTACCTCCTGCCCTTTAGAGCAAGAGAGGCTGTCTGTCCCAATGTCACCTGGCAGCAGTCACTCTTCTGAGCCTGGTTGGAGCCCAGGGCTCTTCAGATGAGCCAAAGCCTGAGCCCTGAGCTGCCAGCCAGCCTGGCTGGAACCACCGCTGATTTTCCCAGGATAAACAGGCCACCATGGGTAAATATCGAGGTGTGAGAGGAAGCGCAGAGTGGTGCCACCCGTGTAAGGAGGAGCAAGAAAGAAGCCTGTCTAAATGGCTGCATAGGGGCTATTGGAACAGAACTGAAGGAACTCATGCAATGCTCATCCGCGAAGTGGGTACAGGATGGTGTGGACAGTGTGGGAAAGAGATGCTGGGACATCAAGTTTCTCCTCCTCCATGGAGGAGAAAGCCATCCTGGGAGCTGTGGCCGGAGGGTACTCAGTCCATGAGCAGACAGGGCTTTATGTGCCTCCTGCCTCCCCCCAGAGGCCCCCACGTCTTGCTGTGGCCCCATCAGCTATAGGATGATGGGCTTTCCTTCCCACATGGATGGGGAATGTCTCAGCCTTCTGGATGCCTTCCTGGGGTGGGACAGAGGAGAGCACCTGGAGATCCCCCTGCATCTCCACCCACACCTGGCCTGGAGTGGCCCAGCAGAAGGTCCAGGTGGGGGTGCTGGAGGGGCCTCACAGCTCAGGGCTGGCACCTGCACCTTTCTGGATCCCACAATGTTTTGCTAAGGATTACTCATCCAAGACCTACCCGGAGGCTCCGGAACTGTTTACCACAGGACAGCTCTGGCCGCAGGCTATTCTGGGAACCTGGGGCGGGGGGGCGGGGGGGTCACAGCTGGGCTGGGGGTGGGAGGAGGCTGGGGTTCTGGGTGGCAGGAGGAGGAGGGCCGTCTTGTCCTCACCCAGCGTCCAGTGAGCGCCAGATGCTGCACCACGTGCAATTCTAATCCTGGCCCAGTGAAGCCAGAACAGGATAGTATTCCTCCTTCCCCAGGCCCCTCCTCGGCTGCAGGTGCTGATGGGGAATGGGCCTGGTTATTGGGCCTCACAGGGGAGCTGGGAGAGCCTCTAGCAGGAGAAAATGTGAGCTCTGCATTTGCTGGGCTGGGTTTGAGGGACACAGGATGGCTGGGGAGGGTCGTGCTGGTCCCTCCGGTGCCATCTCTGTCCAGCCAGCCAGTCAGCCCCATTGCTAGACTTCTGGGCCAGCTCCATGCTGGACTCCTGAGCTATCTATCCCCCACCCATAGCCTTAGGGGTCTTTGAAAATAGAACTCATTTGTTTTAATTAAAAGCAACAGATCAAGAAGCTAAAAACAGAAGAATAAAATGATTTAAAAGCTTAACTTTATTTTGTATCTCTCGAATACAGGATTTACATTTTTTCTAATAGACACAGAGTATCCACAAGAGCTGACCATATTCTGATGGTCATAAAAATGTCAAGAAATTCCAAAAGGCAGATAATCTAGAGTCTGTTCACAGGGTCTGCATACACACGCACCTGCACATAGGCACCCACAGTCTGCAGCGTGTTCACAGACACAGAGTGGAATAATAAAACAAAAGCTGGCTTTAAAAATATCTACCTGAAAATTAATATCACAAATAAAAACACTCATATGCAATTTGTGGGTTATATGTAATTTGAAGGAAACCAAAAGGAACATCACAGTCTGTGTTAAATAAACACAGATGAGAACAGAACCTGCCGAAATCTGTAAGACGCCCCAAGGTGGTGCTCGGAGTGGCAACCACATTCACTAGAAAATGATAATGGCTGAAAATAAATGAGGCCAGTGTGGTGGCTTATGCCTGTAATCTCAGCACTTTGGGAGGCTGAGGCTGGTGGATCACTTGAGGTCAAGAGTTTGAGAAGCGTCTGGCCAACATGGTGAAACCCCATCTCTACTAAAAATACAAAAATTAGCCAGGCGTGGAGGTGTGTGCCTACAGTCCCAGCTACTCCGGAGGCTGAGGCAGGAGAATCTCTTGAGCCCGGGAGGTGGAGTTTGCAGTGAGCTGAGATCTTGCCACTGCACGCCAGCCTGGTGACGGCGTGACTGCCAAATAATAATAATAATAAGAAGAAAAGAAACGAGTCAAGCTTTCAGTTAAAGAAACTAGAAAAAGAACAATAAAACAGGCCAAATAAGGAAGGAACAAATTCATAAATTCATACAGAACAAGCTAAAAACCAGTGCAAAGAAGAACCAAATGGAGCTGATGAAGAAACAAAGATACCTCCTCAAAGGACACAGAAGCCAGTTTGTGAGGTTAATGAGAAAAGAGAAAATTAGTACCCTTAGGGCTGAGAAGGGATATAAAGTAAGAAAGACTTTGACAGAGTCGCAGAGAACGGCACACCCAACACCATCATATTCCATAATGCAAATGGAATGGTTATTTTTTTTGGGGGGGGGAGAACTGATGTATTTGTTAGGATTGTGTGTCATTTTGTCCAAAAATATGGCAGACACATCTTCCCATTGGTTCAAGTCTTCCTTTGTGACCTTTTGGAGTTTCTCATTGTTTTCCTCATAATTTTTTTCTCTCTTGTTTTAATTGCATTTTAGGTTTGGGGGTACATGTGAAGAACATGTAAGATTGTTGCATAGATACACACATGGCAGTGTGGTTTGCTGCCTTCCTCCCCGTCACCTATATCTGGCATTTCTCCCCATGTTGTCCCTCCCCAACTCCCCACCCACCCCCACTGTCCCTCCCCTATTCCCCCCCGCACAGACCCCAGTGTGTGATGCTCCCCTCCCTGTGTCCATGTGTTCTCATTGTTTGGAATGGTTATTTTTAAAGAAATATTCAAATTGCCAAAATTGACTCAAGAAATACAGGAGCATCTCTAATCTGAAAATCCAAAATTCAAAATACTCCAAAACTGGAAACTTTTTGAGCGCCACGAAGCCACTGGTGGAAAACTCCTCAGGTGATGGGTCACAGTCAACATCTTGTTTCATGCATGAAATCATTAAAAATAGTGAACAAATTACCTTTTCTGTGTATAACATATAGATGAGACAGAAATAAATTTTATGTTCAGACTTAGGTTCTATACCCCAGATGCCTCAGTGTGTATGTGCCAATATTCCAAAATCTGAAAAATCTGAAATCTGAAACACTTCCGGTCCCAGTACTTTCTGTACTAGAAAATGGAACTAGGCCAGGCATAGTGACTCACACCTATAATCCCAGTGCTTTGGGAGGCCAAAATGGCAGGACCACTTGAGGCCAGGAGTTCAAGACCAGCCTGGGCAACATAGCAAGACCCATCTCTATAAGAAGTAAAAAAAAAAAAAAAAAAAAATTAGCTGTGTGTAGTGGTATGTACCTGCAGTCCCAGCTACTTGGAAGGCTGAAGCAGGAGGATCACTGAACCCAGGAGTTTGGGGCTGCAGTGAGCTATGATTATGCCACTGCACTCCAGCCTGGGTGACAGAGTGAGACCCTGTCTCAAAAAAAAAAGAAAAGAAAAAGAGAAAAAAAAAGGAGCTAAGGGCACACCAATCGCCATTAGAGAAACTAACGGTGGTTTAATATTTACCCCTAAAACAGAAACCAGGCCAGACAATTTATCAAATATTCAAGGAACAGATATTTCCGTGTTACAGAAATATCTCCGAAGTAGAGGAAAAAACAGAAAGCTGCCCGCAGCTTCAAGAGATTTCCGTACACTGCCAGCCACAGATGAGGCCATCTCATGTAGACATCGAGATCACATCATTCACTTCACAGACGAAAGAGAGAATCATTGGACCATTCCACAGGTGCTGAAAAACCACTGTGCAAAATTCAACTCTTGTTAAAAGTCTTGTCCAACCACGAACAACAGAAACTCGCCTTTCTTTGGGGCATCCGCTAAAACTTTCCATCTGCAGCAATCTTCTGCTACAGCGAGGACATGCTTCTAAAAGTAAAAGCCAGGCATGGCTCACTCCCCTTGAAAAGTTTCAGCGTTCCTTCCCCTTCACAATAAGCCCCTGGCCTTGCCACCTGGCCTGCCTGGCCCTAATGTCCAGATGACTTGGAGGACCAACCCCCACCCCTGACCTCCCCGGCTGCTCCCCTCAGCCTCCTTTGCAGGGTTTTTGAGTCTCCTTCCCAATATCCCAGCTCCTGCCACTGGAGCTCCCAGCATAGTCGAGACCCTTCTCTTCACCCCTCCCTGCTGAGCTCCCGCAGACCCAGAAATTTTCAGCCGTGTGTTGGCAACCCCACATATATGTCCTGAGCCTGGACCTATCTGCTGAGCTCCAGAACTCTCTGCTTGGGTGACTCACATGAGTCTCAGACCAGCAAGTCCAAGACAGAATCCCTCCCAACACCGCTCCTTGTAGATCCTCCTGGTCTAATGTTTGCTGAGGCCTCGAATCATGGAATCGTTCCTGATACACCTTCTGTTTATGCAGTTTCTAAAATGCATCCCTTAACCGGCCCATCTCATCGCCTGCACTGCCGACTGAAGAAATCACCTCTGTCACCTGGATTCTCAAAGTAGCTCCATCGCACACAGCACCAGAGAGGTCCCAGTGGGACAAACAGAACAGTCTGGTTTTCCATTGGGAGCTCTCTGACTGCTCCTGGCTCAGAGTGAAACCCAAAGTGCAGGGCATGGCTGCAGGACCACCCGGCACCTCCCTTCCCGATGACCACCAGGCCACTGTTTCTCCTCAGGACCTCGCACGTCCTGCCCCTATGATGCTCCCCTGGCTTCAGTTCTCTGCAGAGAGGAGCATCAAGGGCTTCCCTGGAGCCTCCCCACACACCAAGGCCCTGTCTGTCCTCACCCAGCCTGTTTTCCTCATGGCCTCACCACCTGACACCACTTCTGCGATTTTCAGTTTCCTCTATATGCTTCGTATTTTCCCATGTTATTTTATAGTTATTTTCACCGAATCCCACCCGGCAGGAGCTGGAAGAGGGGGCTGTGTGCATCCACCTCCCAGCTATGGGCCGCCCACCCCATCCTGCACAGAAAAGCTCAATACCTGCCAGGCATCCGAGACAAAATAGCTTGTTTTTGTCCTTTATCATGGAGGAAAAATAAATTATAGTCATGATTTTATATAACAAAACGATATTCTAGAATGTACAAAATAATCCCTCTTTCCTTCAGGGAAAAGTGAAACAGATTGACAAAGTCATGGAGTAGTAGGCAGGGATTGTGTGTCGGCCTCAGTTATAGGAGCAGGGGTGGATCGTGTTTCAAAGTCTCAATAGTGTGTGGATGTTAAAAATTAGTTATTGGCATCTGCTGGGTCAGGTGTGAAAACCTGCTCATTGCCAGGTTAACCAAGCTGCCCTCAGCAAGCTAAGTTGGTATCAGCGAAGGAAACAGGCAGCCAGAATTCACAACCGAAGGGCAAACCTCATCCATGACCACTGCGCCAGCTGTCGCCTTGAGACCTGCCACCGAGCTCAGGCACTGTGTCCGCATGTGTGTCACAGACTCCTAGAAGAGCATGAAGCTGGACCACCCAGAGAATTCCAGTGATGTGTCAACCTTTCAGTCGGGAGTGTGTGCTTCTCAGCTCCCGGAGTTCACAGTCACGTGCTAAATCAACGGTCTCAGAGCACCAGCCCTGAAGAAGGGAAGAAGGGAGGGCTGTGTTTTGGGACCTGTGCTGCTTGTCGGAAAAGCCTCGTGGGCCGAGGGGCTTGGAGACCAGGCTGGCCTCTGCTGCAACCGAAAGGACTTCCTCCTCCCTGGCTGAAGTTCACTCTGGCCTGGCGACCTCTGCTCTGTCTTGGCCGTGCACATCTTTCTCCTCTTTCTGGGCTACTTTCTTCTCTCGGGACTCTGTTTAAAACTCTCCTTCTCTGGAGCCCCTCCTCACCCTGTGCCATCCTGAAGCAGTTTTATCCTCCATGGGAACCTCTGTCTGCTTCTCCCACCCTCGATAGCTGTGCCTGCAGGAGGCGGGCAGGTGACACCATCTCTGCGACCATGGTGACCTGTGGCCGGTGAAGAGAAGAAGCCCAAACTTGGATTCTGCATTTGCTGAACAGCTGCTGTGTGCCCAGCCCTGCCTCTGCTGGGGACAGAAGGGAGAGAAGGAAGTGGGTCAGATGTGGCCTCTACGGCCCTCAAACAGAGTTCTTAGGTCTCTATCAAGAAGCTACTTAAATGGCCAAATTTCCAGGCCTACAGATTAGTTACATAAATGATTTCAAAACATGTCCAGGGGCCGGGCTCAGGGTGGCTCCTACCTGTCATCCCAACACTTTCAGAGGCCGAGGTGGGCGGATTGATTGAGCCAGGAGTTCAAGAGCAGCTGATGCAACATAAGGAGACCCTATCTCTACAAAAAATAAAGAAAAATAGCTGGGCTTGGTGGTGCATGCCTGTCGTCCCAGCTACTCAAGGGGTGCTGAGGTGGGAGGGTCACCTGAGCCCAGGAAATCAAGGCTGCAGTGAGTGGTGATTACACCACGGCACTCGGCTTGAGCAGCAGTTGGACCCTGCCTCAAGAAAACCCAAAAAACCAAACAGCAAGGGCCTCTGCTTCTTGACCCTCATGGGTCCTGCAAGGCTGCAGCCTTAGGGAGAAGATGCGCAGTACTGGGACGGCCACACCAAGTTCCTGCCAGAGTTGGGAAGGAACATCCTGCCTGGGGCCCCAGGGAAGGCAGAGCCAAGGGCATAGCACCCAGGGACACACAGACCCTGGGCATGCCACTCAGGGGCCCCAGAGAAGGCAGAGCCGAGGGCACAGCACCCAGGATCACAGCTGGCCACGCGCTATGGGGATGCTACTTGAAGGGGTGCTCTGTGCCCTAAGGGGCCCTTTAAGACAATGGGATGGCCTGCAGGCTGCTGAGCCCCACAGCCACATCCCCAGAACGGACACCCTGAGGACTGGAGGAGGGAGGAGCTGGCCCCACAGCAGATGGAACTTGGCCTATGGCCGGCCTCAGCGCTTTGCACACAGGGTCTCAGTGAATCTTTGCTACAAAGCACATGTTGCTATTATTGTGGTCACTATTTTTACAGGGAAGCTTGACCTCACCAGCCTCACCCACCCAGCCCTATGCCGGATTTAAGCTGTCTTGGAATTCTGGACACTTAGGAACATGACGCCCACATCTGCTTCCTGGGGCCTGCCCTTCCCTGGCGCTCCCCATGCTGGAGGCAACAGATGGGTGTGAGAGGGTGCTAAGGCCTCCGACAGGCTAGTGCTGCAGAAGGGGCTGGGCTGAAGGCGGACTTGGGGCCAGCTTGCGGGTTTAGGTCCGGCTTGTCCCTCACCTGCCAGACGGCACTGGGCATGTGAGGAGTGTGTGGGGGAGTCAGCATGTCGGGGAGTCTCTTGGAGCTTGGTTTTCCACTGTGGGAGGGAGCTGCTGGCTCTCAGCTTGTCCTGAGGACTAAATCGGCTGCTGTCTGTGGCCAGGTCATGGGGCTCTGAGTCCTTTCGTCGCTGGGGCTTGGCGCTGCCGCTGATTCTGTCCTGTGAAGCTGTCGGCCGGTCTTCAGTCCCTTCCTAAGCCTAGGTCCAGCATCTGCCAGGGACCAGGTCCTGGGCTAGGAACCCGGCACTGGAAGGCCCTGCTCGTGTCCTGGGGAAGCTCCAGCCTTGGGAAAAGCAGGTGAGAGATGCAGGTTGTAAGTACCTGATGGGGCGATGCCTCACGGAGGTGAGGGAGGTCCGGCAGGGTCCGCGGAGGGGCCTGAGAGGTGAGTGGTACCGGGCAGGGTCTGCAGAGGGGTCCTGGGAGTTGAAGGGGCCAGGCAGCATCCAAGGAGGGGTTCTGGGAGTTGGGGGGGCCAGGCAGGGTCCGAGGAGGGGTCCTGGGAGTTGAGGGGGGCCGGTCAGCGTCCGTGGAGGGTCCTGTGAGGTGAGGGGGACCGGGCAGGGTGTGCGGAGGGTCCTGGGAGTTGAGAGGGGGCCCGCAGGGTCCGAGGAGTGGTCCTGGGAGTTGAGGGGGGCCGGGCAGGGTCCGTGGAGGGGCCTGTGAGGTAAGGGGGACCGGGCAGGGACCACAGAGGGGTCCTGGGAGTTGGGGAGGCCAGGCAGGGTCCGTGGAGGGGCCTGTGAGGTGAGGGGGGCCAGGCAGGGTCTGCGGAGGGGTCCTGGGAATTGAGAGGGGGCGGGCAGGGTCTGAGGAGGGGTCCTGGGAGTTGAGGGGGGCAGGTCAGGCTCCGTGGAGGGGCCCGTGAGGTGGGGGGGACCGGGCAGGGTCTGCGGAAGGGTCCTGTTTGCAGGCCCAGCAGGTGGACAAGCAGCAGCTCCGTGGGGGAGACGGAGACCCCCTGCATGGGCGTGGCTTCTGTGGCTCCCCGTGCTGGCTCTGGGTTGTTTCCTGGTTGGCCCGGCTGTAGTTCTCAGTGGCCACTTGGAAGCACATTGTTTCTTATGAAGGCACATGTCACGGCACGGAATTGAAAGAGTCTGAAGAGGATTTGGGGGGCTGCTCAGTCACAGCATAGATCACTGTGAGGCTCAGATGTCATCAATTAAATCGTCCCTTTCCTCCAACAGGTGGAGCATGAGTTTGTGTCCATCAATGCTTGCTAACTTGCATGCAGAAAGCCAAAAGTGTTAACATTTACAGAGTACTTTTACCTCCAAGTTGGCAGTGACATCATCCTGCTTTTTTCCTGGGTATGGAGGAGTAATTTCAGAAGGAAGCATTTTGTAAAATTAAAAGGTATTCACCAAATATTTCATGCATGAGTGTAATCTACAAGTTTGGTGATTAGAGATGAAAATGCATATATTAGACAAATATGATTGGGTATTTAGAAGCAAATTTTAGATTCAAGTGAGAATAAATTACAGGGAACTTCTTATCAGAGCCTGTTCATGTCTGGGTCTGGAGCGGAAGCCTCAGGATATGGCCTCACATGTAGGGGGCGTGGGGTTCTCTCTCCTGTTCATCCTCCCCTTTTCCCAGGGGGAGCAGCTCTGCTGCAGCTGGGACAGGGGCCGTTGACTCCCTGCACCCCACCAACCCCACCGCCAAAGGGGTCAATTCAGGGTCCAACACCCCTCCCTCTCTTGTCAGTGAGAGCCCAGCTGTGCCTGCCCTCGGTTCCCACAGACTCTGTCCTCTAAATACCAGGCTCCAAACACCTGGCCCTTGGGGTCTCCTGGGGAGCCCTTTTGAGGGGAATGCCTGCCCCCAGGGCCTCTGAGTTCAACCAAGACAAAACCTGCTCTTCTTGCTCTTCTTAGCACAAGGATGAGCTCCTCTTCCTGGCAACCTGGGAGATCACAAAAATTGGTGGCACCTCCCCAGGCACCTGTGCTTGTGTCTGATGGCGAAGCCATTAGCAAGTGAACATGATGCTTGCTATTATGTCACTCATCACCCAGAGGCCATCAGCATGTTGAAGGTGCTTTCTTGCTGTTACAGGGGAGGGATGGCTAAGGAGGCCATCAGACACCAAATGCAGTGATAGTTTTAGGTGTAAAATTATTGCACACAGATAAATTCTGGAAACAGCTGCCTAGAAAATTCTTTATATTGGAAAGTATGCTTTGAGGTCATTATGAAGGATTTTATAGCCATTTCTTGGCTGAGCTCCAGGATGGCTTATGGCTTTGCAGAAAGGCATCATCACATTTTATGAATGACAGATGGCTTTTATCACACCTTTGCATGATCGCTTATGGTAATAGTGCTGTGATGCCTGAGCCGTGGGGACCTGCATGAGTGCCCCAGGCAAAGTCTGCTCTTCGGGCCTTGAATCTGGGTCCCATGTGAGGCCTGAGGATGTTATTTCTTCCTCTGATCTCCGGCTGGCTGGACCACTGTGGCAGAACAATGGGGGCCCCCAACCCCCACATGCGCAGGTGCAGGCCTGTCTAGGGGAGATCGGTGGCTCCCAGGGGCTATGGGATGGTGCACCAGTCCCAGGGTCCCCCACAGGAGGGCTTTGCACCCCCACTCCTCCTTTCCTGGACCAATCCCGGCTCTTATCCAGCCTTGTCTTCACTTCCACCCCTTCTTTCCTTGGCTAAAGCCTGTTCTCCTTAACAGAAGGCGAAATGAAGGCGATTCCTTTTGTTCAGTCCCCTCCAATCCTAAACTGTCTAGAGGAAGGGGGGCGCCCCCTTGTCTGTGCCGCCCACTCGCTGCCTCACCTGCTGTCCCCTCCACTCCTGACCCCGTCTAGAGCGTGGGATGCTGTGTTGCCTATGACCATGGAAAACCCTAACGTGGGGGAACCGGGCTGTAGACCAGGGCCTGTAGCCAAACCATGAGCCTCTTTTTTAAGCTACTGAATGGGCGGAACGTGACTATTCAGACAACTGGGGCGGACTTGCTCCTTTCCACCTGTGCCTCTGCTGGGCCTTACCCCGGTGCCCCTGGTGAGCCCGGGCTCTGAGTGAAGGAGCCTCCGCTGCATCCTCTTGTACCTTCATCCTTATGCTTCCAGCACAGTGTGGCTGCTGATCAGCTGCCCGCAGCACATACAAGAAGCTGTCGATGGGTCCAAGCATCTTCCAGAGCTCAGCACCCATACAAGCTACGTTTGCTGAAATTGCTCTCAACGGCTATGGAAAAGAGACATAACCTGAACCCTAACCCTAGCCTGGGAAGACCCAGCTCTGATCCACACAGGGCTCTGGGGACCCGAGCCAGCCACTCTCTATCGCTCCCTCCAACCATCCTTCCTGGAAAACTCCTACACACCCTTCAGGAGCCTCTTCAGAGATCACCGCGCCTGTGAGCCCTCCTTGATGGGTTTGCTTCTCCTCCTGGGTGGCCCCATGGCAGCGTGGCCATCTCACACCCCCACCTGGGCCAGAGTCCTTGAGAGCTGGGATTGCCTCACCCACCCCTGTCATCCCAGCCCACAGCCGGCATCGTAGAGGGCCCAGCTCTCCCTCCCACTGTTCCCTGCTGCCTCTGCACCACGTTCTCCCCGTCTCCTGCCCTGCCTCTCTCGCCACTCTTCGAGGCACGCACTAGCTCAGCAGTGCCTAAGCTCCTCCCCAAGGACAGCTTCGGGACCTCTTGTCCCAACCAAATAAACCCTGGAAGCAGCCAGCTACCACTTCCTGCCACTGCAGCTTCATCTAGGACCGAAGTCCATGGAAGCAGCTTCCCTTTGACTCCCGCAAAGGGGTTAATTGAGGATGCAGCCAGAGCCTGGTGTCCCTGAGAGTCATCAGGGAAGGTGCTTCCAGCAGCTCTTGGGATCACTGTCAGGACTTTTAGAGGAGCCAGCAGCAGCTAAAACAGCGATTTCTCCAAACGTCACAATTCAGCAACAGGCTTGCTTTCGCCAACACTTGGGCTGCCGCTGCTGTTCTCGCCTGGGTCCGATTTCCTTCAGATGCATCTGTCCAGCCTGCATGAAACTAACAACTTTGTTAGCTGCTGTCTGCTGTGGGAGATGTAGCTTTTTAGCTATAAAATGTGAGTGCTTAAAACCACAGCTGTGGGACTAGTGTGTAATTCCAGGTGTCACTGCCCATCCACGATCACGGAATTCAGAGATCCGTCAAAGGCTCCACCTCCCGGCTGCTTCTGGTCTGGGGACTTCTCACAAGGGGTCCAGACACAGGTGACAGAGGCCACGTCAGAGAGGCTGCCCCGCCAAGAGGCCTCCTGGAGGCCTGAAGCCTGGCTGTTCTTAGATGGGCACACAGGGACCCAGGAGTGAGCGTTTGCTGAGCGCCTGCTGTGTGCCTGTGCCGGGCACCTCTAATCACTGTCTTGCATGGCATCAAGCCTCCCTGCAGGCAGGTCTTCTGTCCCACGTAAGGCAAGGAAACAGGCTGGGGGACACGATTGGGTGCGATGTGGCCCCAGAGCTTGCTATCTCCCCAACGAGGCCTTGCAGAGCAGATGGGCCTGTGTGCAGAGACTGCACCCTGGCCAATGCCATGTCTGGGCCGTGAGGAGACAGGCCCAGCTGTACCATCCTCCTGCACTGCCTTCTCTTGAGTCTGGCCTTTGGGAGGAAGGGCAGTGGATCCGGGCCTCAGAATCTTCTCAGTTAAAACAAGGAGAGATCATGTTGGGGGTTCTGCCCAGTTCTAAACTCCTAGCACTGTCTTGCATGGCATCAAGCCTCCCTGCTTGATGCTTCTATTCTGGGCTCACACTGAGCACACAGGCCCTTCCTCACCATTTCTGCTTCGGGGATGTGCCCGGTGTTCCCTCTGTGTGGCTGCCTGTCCAGGCTCCACGTGCTACAGGATGCCCCAAGCAGCAGAGGGCAAGGCCAGTGGTCCTGGCACACAGGGAGCCTAGGGTCTCTGCATTTGCCAGCTCTGGGGCTGGAAGCCTGGTTTCCTCCTCTGTGCACAGGAGGAGGTGCAGATTGTGCAAGATTGGAAACCAGATCTGTGAAACATGGCAGCTGCCCCTAAGCTGCTCAGTATTAGGGACCTGCTGGAAGATGGATGTGGTTGGTGTGGCAGAGCAGGAGCCAAGACTCTTCACATAGGAGGAGCTCCTAGGAAGTGGAGAGAAGGTTTAGAAAGTGAGGAAGGGGTCAGAGAGAGGCAGCAGGTCGGGGGTGTCCAGTAACCACAGGATGATGGGCAGGGCACCTCATGATGTCAGCCCAGCCTCAGCAGTGCCCTGGGAAGCCCTGGGAAGGGAAGAAGCTCCAGGAGGTGGTCACAGACCTCTGCTGAAGGGGGAGGGCTCTGCTCATCTTGAGCTCACCCGCATGAGCATTCGGGCTGGCCTGTCTGGCTTACGGAGAACAGCCAAGCCAGGTAGCAGCACTTTCCACCCCTCTGGGGCTCCTCCCTCCCCTCAAGTCACCTGCTTTGGCCCAAGGTGAGGCACAGGTTTTGTATCACAGGCACCAGTGGGCTTCTTTTCCCTGTCGAGCCTGGGTATGGCTAACAGACTGCTCAGCCCACACGCAAGGCTGCTGTCACGGATGGACCCCATCTGGGGTGATAGCTGGAGCCAATATATGTGTCAGATGCACCCTTGAGCCCACACCCCAACCCCCATGCCCCATCTACTCTGAACAGCTGAAGTCAGTTTTCAAAGCAGGATTCACTGCCCCCCACTTCCCTGCACCTGGGGGAACTCACTTTTTCAGATCCTGGTACCACCTAAAACAGCCAGTGACTACTCCGGGGGCCACAGTCTCACACCCCGTCCTGGGGCCAGGAGCTGGCAGCATCTCCTGGACAGCGAGAAGCTCCCTAACATGGATGTGGATGGGCTTCAGCAGAGTGAGATGTCCTCCCCCGGGCCGGCCAGGTCACCCAGCTGACCGGCAAAACTGTGGGGCAGTGGCCAACTTTGTGGTGCTGGCTGAGCTGCTGAGCTGCTGAGCAACCCTAGGTAAGTCAGTTAACCTCTCTGTGCTACTATTTCCAATATTTTGAATGACACGGCAATTATGTAGTGTAAGGTATCATTACTGTAAGAAATTGCATCATTATTTTCCTCCTCTAGGCTGACAGAGGAAACCTGGAGAAGGCCCCAATAGGCTGTTCCCAACTCCTACCCACCTGAGCAGCAAAGCATGCCCACCAGAGCCTGGGCCTTTCAAGACCTATCAGCCAGCAGCAATGACGGAGAGCCCAAAGGCAGGTGAGAGAAGGGATGTGTGCAGTTATGTGTCTGGGCAAGTGTGCATGCACACATGTACACATGCCTGTATCCATGTGTGTGCCCATACACACAGATATGCACACACCAAACACACATGTGCACACATGCCTATACATACATGTACACATGCATGTCCATATCCTTCATGCACAACCAAACGTGCACACATGCACATGTGCCTGTACATGCATGTTCACATATATGCCATATACATATGCATGCACACACATGCCAATCACATGTGTGCATGTACATGTGGGCTAATGTGCATGTATATGTACCTCACATGCACATGTATGTGTTTGTGTGTATGTACATGCACTTTATTCATGTGTGTTCATGTAAACATAGGTGCGTGCATGCCTGTGGACACACACATACACAGCCACACACTGCTGTCTTCAGCAAGAACCACGATGCAAATCTTCTGTGTACCCAAAAGCGAAGTGGGCAGCACTGGCAGAATCAGATGTCACAGGCAGTGCCAGGACTGGTGCAGGACCTGCCGTGGGAGTAACATGTAAGAGACAAAATTTAAACACACCCCTGCCTGCAAAGCACCCCACACACTCACAGAAGCCCGGTTTTCCTGCTGGCTCTGTTGCTCAGATTGAGCTGACACTAGGCTGGGCTCCCAGCCTCACCCGCATGCACTCCTTCATGAGTGTAGCTTGCAACAAAGTCCTTTTGTCCGTTTCTTCATGGCTCTAGCCTTGAAACATGGAACTCAAGAAGACACTGCATTGTTTTAGCACCCGAATACAGAAGTGCAGTACAAGCATTGAGCTGCATCCTGCATTAAAAATAATCGAGGCCCAAATGCAAGGAGACTTCAGCTCTGGGGATGGGTGTAGCTGGCAGCTCAGTCCCGGGTGCTGCAGGTGGTGGCACTTAGCCGTACTGAAGACCTCTATGTCTCTCTATGGTCCTGGGGGCTGGGAATGCCTCTTGGCAGGCAGGAGCTACAGCAGGGAGCAGCGGTGGTGGTGCATGTGGGGGGAAAATAGAGATACCAAGGTCTTTCCTAGTGCAAACCTCTCTGCATCTTCAAGGCCTGTACCTCTAAGAGCTGGGACTCATGGTCACCAAGCGCTGGGGTTTTGTTTGTCCTGTCCTGGCTCACCCTGCCATGCCTTTCTTGCTTACACTCATGGCCTCCCAAGGGGTGATTTTTGTCCCCTCAGCAGGGGAAGGGCAGCTCAGGGGAGCTGCAAGGTGGGGTCATGCTGGGCACACCCAGATGTATGATCATCATGCTGGCTCCGGCTAGCACAGGCGGCATGAGGCCGACAGAGTGCCTAGAACAAGTCCCATGCAGCATTTTGCTGGCTGGGAAATGCAGGACTCAGTACCCAAAAAGACTAAGCAAAGATATGAGGCTTGAATCACCTTTCTAGCTTTCCTCTTAAAAAAAAAAAAAAAGAGGCAGAAACTTTCTCTCTAGGCCAAGGATAAATTAGCTAAGGACAAATGCAGCACAATGATCATTCATCATCACAAGCCCGGAGAGGATCCTGGAAGCCCTGTCCTGGCCTCAGGACTCAAGGGCAGAAGCTGCTGCTTTCTCTCATTATTTCTATTTTTAACAATTATGTTCAGGTCTCCTGCAAAAATAGCAAGAGGTGAGGCCATTTCAAGCACTGACATGCTCCTTTTTTGTCAGAAAACCCCGGGATGCAGGAAAAAGTGGCCAGGACTTCAGCCATGTGGCACCAGCAGAGCTGAAATGGTCCTTTGCTACGCCCTAATCCATTGCCCAGTAGTACGGGGGTAAGCTGAGGCCAGAGAGGGCAGGCAGTGCCCAGACTCATCCAGTGACGAAGATCCCAGCTCCTCTGAAATGCAGGACCGGGTGGCCAGGACAGAAGGCCTGGTGTCCCTTGGTTGACACCTTGGCCAGGACAGTGGGCCTGGTCCCTGCCTGGCAGAGGAGCTGTGAGGGCAGAGCCATGCTGCCAAGCCTCACAGTTCTCTGCTGTCCACCATCGCCAATGCACCTGCCTCAGCCGGTGCTGAGATCCTGAGCATCACCTGGCCCCACAGAAGCTGGGCACGCTCAGGGTCCCACCACAGGGAAATCAGGCCCTGACCCTTTGAAAGGCAGCTAAGGGGTGCAGAAGTGCTTGGGAGCCTCTTTTGCGCATACCTGTGTGCACGTGTGTGTGTACATGTACAATGTACATGAATGTATACCCATGTGCATATCTGTGTACATGTTCATGTGTACACGTACAAACATATGTCAGTGTGTATACCCATGTGCATATCTGCACATGCACAAACATGCATGTGTGAATGCATACACGTGTGTACATGCACAAACATACTTGTGTGAATGTGTATAACATGTACATATGTGTGTGCATGTACAAACATGCATGTGTGAATGTGCATGCACATGTACATGTGTACATGTACATACATGTGAATGTGTATATCGTGTGTATCGGTGTACATGTACAAACATGCATGTGTGAATATGTGTATACCCATGTGCGTATCTGTGTACATGTACAAACATATATGTGTGAATGTACATACATGTGTGAATGTGCATGCCCATGTGCATGTGTACATGTACAAACACACGTGTGTGAATGTTCACACGCATGTGCATGAGTGTGTGCACACGTACAGACGTGCATGTGTGAATGTTCATACACATGTACATGCATGTGCGTACACGTACACATGTGTGAATGTGCGTGCCCGTGTGTGTACATGTACATACATGTGTGATTGTGCATACCCATGTGCATGTGTGTGTGTGCATGTGTGCAGCCACTCCCTTGAGTCCCAGGGAGTGGGGCCTCTTCTAAAAGGGCCAGAGGCTCCAGCTAGCTGCCTGCTCCTCCCTACCCAGGGCGTTGGGCATGGGTTCCCCATTTTGAGGGCTGCCTTGAGACTGAGACAACCCTGGGACCCAGGCCCTGCCTCCCTACACTGGAGAAACTCAGAGAGGGTGACCACCGAAATTCACTACTGGTCTGTCAGGCAGCAGAATGCCCTCGGACGCTGCTGCCTCTCCCTGGCATGCATGGAGCCTGGGGACCCAGGGTCTTGCTGCACGTCACCTGCTGAGTGTGGCTTGGGAGTGAGGGTCTCAGAGTAGGAGGGTGCCTCTTTGGAATTCACCCTCTGCGAGGCTCTGACCTCTTGGTGGATCGCTGTGTCCGGGCCCTGGCCTGGCCCTGTAGTGACCACGTGCTGGAAGTACAGAGCCTCCCTCAGAACCCCAGGCCCTAGGGACCCTGGAGATGCTGCTGCTCCTCAGCCACGGGTCCTGCAGAGTCCACAGCTCCACTCAGAAACCAGAACCCAGAATCTGAAATCAAGCTCACTAGACTAATCAGTATGCCTAAATGGTCCCTAAATCCTGTGGCCATGCCTGTTTCCGACAGACACCCACAGTTAGCTCCTGTAGCAGGCAGGCAGTCAGCTTTCCTGAGGCCCCAGGTTGCCCTCCCTCTGCTCGCTGCAGACCCCCACTCCCCGCCTCACCTACTACAGGCAACCCAGGTGGCTCTGCTCATCCTCCATTCATTAGCTCCCTCATCTACAGCCCCTGGGGTGGGCTGGCCCAGCTGAAAGAAGGTTCCCTGAGGGGGGGTCCTTGCCCCATCTGTGGACACAGCACTGAGACCCCCTCACAGTCCTCAGAGAGTCCAACCTTCAGCACTGGCAGTGTGGGGCAGCCCCCATCCTCCGAGAGCCCAGCTGGACTGGGGCTGACCTGAGCCCCTTTGCCCAGCTCCTCTGATCCACTATTGTTAATAGGTATTTTTCAGACTTCCTGGTTTCCTAGCTCTCATCCCTCTCCTCACCCCTCTCCTGAAGCTGGTGTCACACATGGCCGGGGTGGGCTGCCTGATCACTCCTCTCCTGAAGCCTGTGTCACAGATGGCCAGGGTGGGCTGCCTGAGAGGAGCTGCCCCCTTCTCTGCACCCGGTTTGCCCAGGGATCCTCAGGTCAGCTGGATGTTCCAGTGAACATGAGGCACCCCCCCAGCCCCACTCTCCAGGAAGGGCCCAGGAGCCCTCTGGTCTCCAAATCTCACAGCTCTGCTCCCTCCAGAGGGAATTTACAGAGAGCAGAGTCCGAGGCCTGTGATGCCAGGATGGCAGGGGCAGCTGTGGCTCCTCCAGCCCCAGAGCTGCGTCTGGTGTCGTGTTCCCTTGAGCAGGGTTGGAGGTCAGTGTGGAATTACAGGAGCAAGCCCCTGGCCTCCCAGCCCCCGCACCCCTTCCAGTAACTTCTGCTTGTCCCACATGTGCGTCTCAACCTTCCATCTAGGCTGGACCCTCACATGGGAGCTGGGCCCTCCAGCGAACCTCTGCCCATCTGCACGTGCAGGCACTGTGTCTGGCTCTCTGCTCTCTGTGGGTGTCCAATGCGGAACTGAACCGTGCCCCAGCAGAAAAAGCAGATGACTTCATATTGAGATTTTTAAAAAAATTTCTGTGAATGTAATGTTTAAAAATCACCTGAAAGTAAAAGAATCATTTCTCAATATAATATTACTCGAAGAAGTTACTACATATGTTCTTAGAATTTGAAATACCCACCTGAAGACATGAAGGCAGAGACAGGAGAGGAGGTATGAGCTATGGGGCTCTGATCAACACCCCTGGGCCTGAGAGAGCTCCCTCCTGGAAAACAATGAGAAAGGGTGCAGGGCTGTGGCCCTGGGTGTGGACGTCCACACAGGGGCACTCTGGGAGCCCTTTGCGGGGACGGGACACAGCCTTCTGTGGGTGTGTCGGGGAGGAGGCTGGGATGGCCACACATGGGCGTGCCCTGCGGCAATTAGACTAGTTTTGTTGAGTGGCTGCAGTGGAGGGAGCTGCTTCCCAGACGAGGGGAGCTCAAGGTGAGTCTGGAGTTGGCATGGTTCCACTTTGGCTTCCACAGCAAGGTGCAGGCTTAGGACAGCCAACTCCTAATTGGGAAGGAGGTGGCTGTGTAAGCCCCTGATGGGGACAGCTTTGGATGCTGCTGTCCCATGCACAGAGCTGAGACTTCATGTAAATTGCAAAATGGCAGAGGTGGCAGTACCTGCCAATATTCCTGTCATTGCTGCTCAGCCTAGGACCCTGACCTGGCATCCTGAACAATAGCCCTTGTTTCCCTGTTTTCTGTGGCTGGGCAGCCTCTCCCGGCCACATGGTCTCCAAGCTCACTCACGTGGCTGCAGGTGGGATTCTCTCCTGGGGCTGCTGGGCACTGCCCAGGATTCCTGCCATGTGCGCCTCTCCACGAGGTCACTGACTTCTGGGCACTCCCCAGAGGACACCAGCAAGAGGGTAAGAGAGGGCACAGTTGTCCCAGCCTCAGCCCACGGCAGCCTCCAGGCCACCCCAGGGACAGGCTTCACGGAACGCACACCAGAAGATGGGCTTATGGGGGCCAACATGCCTGTGGTCTACTATGTGTCCCAGATGCCCACAGATGGCTGAGTGGGTGCGCAGCGTGTGGGGTATGCACAGGAGAATCTGAAAGCAGTGACAAGTGAAGATCCCTGCCCCTCTGACATAGCTACAACTGGACTCGTCTCAGCCATGATGCTGAGACCAAAGGGTGGAGACAAACAGGGTGGGTTCACATTTATAGAAAATCCTACAGCAGCAGAATCAATCCACAATGTTAGAGCAGTGATCACTGAGCAGAAGGGGTAGTGGATACTGACGAAGAGGAGAAAATAAAATTGTGGAAAGTAGAAAAGTTCCTCTTTAAAGTTTCCTTTCTTGTTAAAGAATAAATCATAAGTGTGCTAATAACTTTGTTAAGCCCTATCCTATGTAGCTGTTAGACATGCCATACTTATAAGCATGTAGTACATTCTACGTCCTTGTACTTTAACCAAGATATCTGTGCTGGACATGCTCCCAGGAATTTCCCAGCTCTCTATTGCTTTTACATGTTTAGAAAAGTTTTAAGTTGTTAACCAGTCGGGTTTTAATTTAGATTGTGAGATCTGGCTCCAGCCAACAGAGATCAGACACAGCAGTAAGGATGACCCCAAATGCGTAAGGAAAAAATATGTCTGCTTTCCTTTGTTCATTGTATGCTCATGGCAAGATGGCTATAGAGAGTACCCTTCCTGCAGTCCAGGAAGTGAAAATTCCTTGCTGAGAGATCCTTTGTCTCACAGCTAATTTTTCTTTGTGGCACTGATCCCAACAGAAATGAAGAACTAACTCTTGAGGGTCCTGCCAAGGCCCAGTGAGTCACCCGGCTCTTGTCTCTCACCCCTCCTGAGAGACCCCAAATGTCTCACCTGAATCAGGTGTTTGTGGCCTTGCAAATCTGCTCAGCCTCTTTGGAAATCAAGACCCACAAGTGACTCACTCTCCCCAACCCAACAAGGCCATTCTTCGATTGAAGAAACAAAGAGACAAAAATAACAATACTAAAGAGACAAACTTCCATTTCTAAAGATATTTGTGGTATTACCTATAAAAGTATTGAAATTGGTAAACAAGAGTGTTTTCAGCATTTGAAGGACAGATGGAGAAATATGACTTAGGAAATTATCACAATATGTGCAATGATTGACAATGACAGTTTTCAAAATGACAGATCTTGATAATATCATGCCAATTATAAGTTAAAACCACATTTTGTGTGCACTAAGACAGAAGCCACATAGAAATGTCCCCGTGAGCACTTCAAGGGATGCAGACATGGGTGAGGTAAAAAGAATGTGTCAAAGTAACAGACTACTGGTGTGTGCCTTTTGCAAGTCTCGTTAACAACAAGATAGCTTTTGCTCACAGAGGATCTGTAGGCATGAGGGCCCTGCGGAGTGGAGCTGCAGGACCGGGTGTGCAGGGTCCAGGCAGAGTGTGGTGCAGGGCACAGGGCCAAGTCTGGAAGGAAAACAGAGCCCAGGGCTGGAGGGAGCCAAGGTCAGGCGCCCAGGCTGAGGAGGTGCTGGCATGCTCCACTCCAGCCCCCTGTCCAGATTCATCACCATCTGAGAAACAAAGGTCAGTGACGTCAACATTCTCCCAAGATGATGATGAAAAACTAATCATGGAGAAAAAATGTGAAGGGAATGGAAAATGAGGTGTGTGCATGAACATAGTTTTCCTTTGAATCCACTGTGATTAGAGAGGCCAATGTCTGGAGTGCCGTCTGGGTGACAGGTCGTGCGGCCTTCCTTCTGCTCTCCTGGCTGTTACTTAACCAGGCTCTTGACGGCAAGAAACAAATCACACACTGGTTCATTTTACAGCTTATTAAGCAGGCACAGCAGACACCCATTACTGCCTTTTGGCATGAAGGAGATTTGGAGACGTAGGCACTGCTAATGACACTGGAATTAGCAAAGGTCAGAGCGAACCTTAATGGAATTCTCAGAACATTAATGGAATTCTCATCCGCACAGAGTAAGTGGATCCATTTCCTGGTAATGGTGTGGGTGCTATTAAAGCTAGGCTGGAACCCACACAATGAGATGGCAGACCCGGGTAGAACTGAGGCCTCTGCCTAATGCATGGATGTCCACCGCCAGGGCCATCCCCTCTGGGACGGTAGGGGAGGGGATAGGCATGACTGCGTTCCCTGGTGCTGGGGCGCTGTTTCCAGCAAAGGTTCCACTTAACCATTTCCTGGCATGGTCTTGCACTGAGGCAGAGCATAACTCAGGTCTATTTTCCCTTTGAAACGATCCTAGTGACTTTTAACGTGGAAGTGTTTTAGATTTGCTGGATTACATATATATATATAGAAAGAGAGAGAAAGAAGTGGACTCACTCTGTCACCCAGGCTGGAGTGCAATGGTGCGAACATGTCTCACTTCAGCCTTGACTTCCCGGGTGCAAATAATCCTCTCACCTCAGCCTCTGGAGTAGCTGGACTGCAGGTGTGTGCCACCGTGCTTGGCTACTTTTTAATTTTTGTAGAGGTAAGGTCTCACTTTGTTGCCCAGGCTGGCCATAAAGATCTGGGCGCAACTATCTGCCCACTTTGACCTCCAAAATTGCTGGGATTACAGGCATGAGCCACCATGCCTGGCCTGGTATTTTTTTACACTGTTTTTTTTTCATTCTGCTGACCTGTTAATAAAATTGAATGAAACCTCAACATGCAGCTGCTGTGAGGGTTTTGAGGTGGGAGTTGCCCGAATCCCCCATCAAGTCTCTCACCAGATCTCAGGCAGCGGGGACATCCCTGCAGCTGTGTGGGATCTGAGGGGCTCCAGTGAGACCTTGGACCACAGGGAGTTCCAGTTGTCCCTTTAGACAGGTACACCCAGCCAACAAGGGACCCACACATGCTTTCCTCCAAGTGGATGCCCACTTGGGGAGGGTGGCTTGGCCACCAGCACCTCCCTCGTTGGTGAGGAGCAGCATGCAGATTTGAAGAGGGATCCGCTAGGGACATGGATCTGCCAGGGATACCGACCTCACCAGTGACACCCACCCACCTAGGGACACCGAACCCCAGGGACACCCACCCAGCAGGAACACCGACCCCCCCCAGGGACACTGACCCACCAGGAGACAGATCTACCAGGGACACCCACCCACTCACCCAGGGACACCAATCAGCCCAGGGACACCAACCTGCCAGGAGATGGATCTGCCAGGGACACGAACCCACCGAGGGACACCCACCCACCCAGGGACACTACCCACCCAGGAACACCAATCTGCCCAGGGACACCAACCTGCCAGGAGACTGATCTGCCAGGGACACCCACCCACCCAGGGACACCAAGTGGCCAGGAGATGGATCTGCCAGGGACAATGACCCACCCAGGGACGCTGATCTGCCCGGGACACCTGATCTGCCTAGGGCACTGAACTGCTAGGGACACCCCGAACCTCCAGGGACACTGCAACCCCAGCCAGACTGAGGATGCCCATGGGGCTCTGGCCAGGGCCTCTGCAGCAGCTGCCCCGAGGTCAGGACTTGGTCCGTACTGCCAGTGCCTCTGATTTTTGATCACCTCCCTCCCCCAATCACTTCCACCTCAGGCCTAGCCAGAGAAGCCATGGGCGCTCTCTCCTGACCCACAGGATGGCCTGGCGCCCACAGCCTGGAGCTCCCCCACCCACTGGACGCAGTGACGTGCCACCCTGAGGTCGCCAGAAGCTCCTGTGCAGAGCCCGTGTTTGTTCCCATTGCAGGGCTTTGCGTCTCTTTGCACACCCCGTATGCCTGGTCGTAAATTACAGAGACTCTGTCTATCAGATGTGGCACCACACTTGGACTTAGATGAGGTGCTCAGGGAGGGGAGAGCAGATGTTCCCTTTCTGTGTATGTTCAACTTTATCCGGGGATATCCTGGAGTCACAGGTAGAAGTGGACACAATGCAATCGAGAGGTAGAGTCCTGGCGCTCGCTGTCCTGGTGGGGACCCTGTAAAAACCTCTGGCTCCTGATCACATGAACATGCGTGCCTGGTGGGGAAATTCCTAGCACCATAGGAAGCTCGTTTTCCAAGCTGTGAGACGTTCTGGCAATTGAACAAAAATAGAGCCTGTTCCTCACACAGGTGCTGATTCGGAATTTGTGACATGTGTGGTCACGACGCAGCGCCACCCGCTGGACCGACCCAAACATTTAACCAGCAGATCTGCCTGCCTGCTGCCTGCCCCTGTAGCCCCCTGAGGTCCCTCTGGTGATGAGCTTCAAGTCTGCCTTGGGAGCCTTGGGGGCTCTGAGACAGAGGGGCAGGGGAGCTGGTCTCACCCTGTCTTGAATGGAAAAGAAGGGAAACACCCCTGAAGGGGAAGGCCAGGGGACTTCTGGGGAGCTGGGAGAAAAAAAAGTGTTCTGAGGCTGGCCTGAGGCTTCTGCCTGCAAAAGAAAGGGGAGAAGGGGAAGCTGATGGGATGGCGGACATACCAGCTCCTGCCTGGGGAGGCTCCCAGCCTGCGAGCAGAGGCTCCTATCAGCACCAAAGGGGATGCCAGCCAGCCAGGTCGCAGGAGGGAGGTGGGTGAACACTGGGAAACCTACTTAGGGGCCTTGGCTAAGCCCTTTCTCAGGGGACACCCTCACTTCAATGTTTTGTAATCATTTCTCTTAGTATACATTAAAAGTTAATAATACTTGCTATCAGAAAAAGTTATCTGAAACCTGGAACACGCCCCCCCACTTCCTTCCCGCCCACACCTTCCCACAGATCAGCTCCCAGGTCAGGGCCCAGCTGGTGGTGGGGAAGGGCTGGGCATTGTGGGCTCCCCAGAGACACTGTTCAGTAAGTAGCTGGCTGAAGGAAGAAGGGAAGAAAGGCGGGAGAGAGGGAGAGAAGGAAGGAAGGAGGGAGAGAGGGAAGGGAGAGAGGGAGAAAAATAGAGAGGGAAGGGAGGGAGAGAAGGAGGGAAGGAAGGAGAGAGGGAGGGAAGGGGAAGGGAGGGAGAGATGAGGGAGGGAGAGAGGGAAGGAAAGAGGGAGAGAGGGAGGGAAGGAGGAAGGGAAGGAAGGAGGGAGGGAGAAGGAAGGAGGGAGGGAGAGGGAAGGAGGGAGGGAAGGAAGCAGGGAGGGAGGGAAGGGAGAGAGGGAGGGAAGGAGGGAGGGAGGGAAGGAAGGAGAGAGGGAGGGAGGGAAGGAGGAAAGGAGGGAGGGAGGGAAGGAGGGAGGGAAGGAGGAAGGGAAGGAGGGAGGGAAGAGGGGAATAAGAGAGGGAAAGAAGGAAAAAGGGAGGGAGGGAGGTTCCTCCACAAAGCAGCTACCTCCCTACCCATGACAACCCTGACAGGACCACCCGGCCTTCAGCCCACAGGATGATTTTAAGGTGTACCTATATGTAGTCAGAGAACTATTTACGTTGCTAATGTATAATTTTCAAAGGGGTAAAATCATGATTCTTCAGCAAATGGAAAATAGGTACTCATGGAAGATTTCGTTTAATTTATTAACAAATGAGGGACGATGTTTCGACAGGCGTGGTGACTGGATGCTGAGCACACTTCACAGGCGAGGGTATTTATAGGCAATTTGGAAAGAAAGGCTGAAATAAGACCTCTGGGTTATGGACTGGTTAATGTCCAACCAGCTTTAAATCTGTGTCCCTGGACAGAGATCACTGCATCTCCCTTGGGCTAAAATTCAGATAACAGGGGACGTCCCAGAATCTGTAACATTTGATCAACGGCATACTGGGAGGTGAACAAAGTCTCCCCAGCACAGGTCTAGGGAAACTTTCCCCCAACACTGCACATTTTGGGAGCTTAGTTCCAGGTTTCAGATAATTGTTTCTGATAACAATTACTATTAACTTTTAATGTATACTAAGAGAAATGATTATGAAACATCAAATCTGTGACAGAAAGTCTCCCATGTAAATACATTTACCTATGTAAAACGTTGGCTATTTTACAGGAAGGTATGTTCTTAAGCAATAATTGTGTAGATACCTTCCCATCCCAGAGTGCCACAAGGCTGAGTGGAATCATTTTAAACTGCTGGGAAAACCAAATCTCAGCTCCATAAATTAAATGACATATTTAATTAAGTGATGCTCTCTTTCATTGCAATCAAGTTTCTAAATATTTGGGAGGAAGTCCTGGCTAGTCCTGGCACCCACCAACACAGGGCGCGGCTGCCTTCTTCCCAGGTTTGGAGGGGCTGTGTCCTCGGAGGCAGTGGTGCTTTGAGGCTGCCATCAGGTGGTTTTATGCTGAGGAGCCCCAGCCTGGACACAGGAGCCCTCACAGTGGCCAGTCCCACTGCTTTCTGGGCACCTCCTGTGGTGGTGGGGTGGGTGTGGGGTGGAATTTCCTCTCCTGGACAGGCCAGCCACTTAGGATGGAACCCTGTGCCCTGACCACATGTGCTGTGCCAGTCTCTAAATGGGCCTGAGGGTCAAGAGAACATTGGCAGGTGGAGATGGAAGGAGAAATGGCATCCAGTCAGCACAAACCGTAAGCAGCAGGTGCACGAGTGTGGAGCTGGAGCCACATGTCTGGGTGGGGAGGAGCAGGGGTAGGAGAAGATGGGGAGGAGCTGGGGTCAGAGAAGAACACGGGTGGGGAGGAGCAGGGGTCGGAAGGGAACGCAGGTGGGGAGGAGCAGGGGTCAGAGGGGAACGCAGGTGGGGAGGAGCTGGGGTCGGAGGGGAACGAGGGTGGGGAAGAGTTGGGGTCGGAGGGGAATGTGGGTGGGGGGAGCAGGGGTTGGAGGGGAATGTGGGGAGTGGGGCTCAAGGTGCCTGGATTTAATATTAGAGACAAAGGAGTGGAGAGGGGGTGCCCGTGTGGGATCTGTGCACGTGGACAGGGCCTGCACTGAGGTGAGACTAGCTGGCAGAGATTGGGCATATGTGAACCCTGCCCACGATGGTCAACTCTGCGCCTGATGGCCATGGAAGGGACATATTTCTCCACCCCACTAAGGTGGGCTTTGCCCACATGAGCACTGGTGGATATCCACAGGCCCTGCAATGTGTTCCAGGGAGTCAGCTTCAGGAAGAACATGCCTGCAGCGCAGCAGAGTGAGGGGCACACAGAGCAGACCCGACCCGAGCTGCAGCCTGGACCCCCACCCCACACTGAGAGCACTGAGCAAGAGGCTTGTCTGTGCTCACTGCGGGCAGAGACTGTGGAACCACCAAGCAGTGCCGCTGCATCAGCACCTTCCAAGATGAAAATGGGTATGTTCAGGTCAGGTAGGAGGCTGGGGCACACCCCTCCCTTGCCCCCAACCACCTACCGTCCAAGCCTCAGTTTAGATGTTCCCTCCTCAGACCAGCATTCTCTGCCTGGTGCCTCACTTCAGGGCCTCCTGCCTGTCTGAGTCCAACCTCAGCTTCCTGGCTAGCAGCTCGGGAACCCTCAAGATCTTGCAGCTGCCAAGCCAAAGAGCCAATGAGCAACGCTCACATGCAGGTTGGCTGGGTTGGGGGCGTATGGCTGCACAAGGAGGCAGCTGGAGCAATGGAGGCTTGTTTCTCCTGCTGGGCCCTTGCTTTGTGTGGCTGGTCAGGTACTGTCCTTTTGGCTGCCTTGGCCCTGGGTCTCTCTCCAATATCACAGTCCAGGGAGGGGGTGGCCAGTCCTAGAGGTCGAGCTGAGCTGCCCTTGGAGGCTGTGGAACTGATGTTGATGGTACAATTGGGAAGGGAGATTTGACAGATGAAAAGATCACTGATATGGCAGGAAGCGTGGATGCTGATGGATGAAGAGGAGATCACCGATTAGCAGGAAGCGTGGAATTCTGTGATCCCATGGTGACGGAACAGACATCACTGATTAGCAGGAATCATGGAATTCTGTGATTCCGCGCTGACGGATGAAAAGGAAATCACTGATTAGCAGGAACCGTGGAATTCTGTGATCCTGCACTGCTCCTCCATGCAGAGCTCTTGGCAGTCCCCAGACACGGCTGTCTTCAGAGGAAGAGGAGTCCTGGCAGCCACAGCAGAGTGCTGACCCCCTCAGTGGTCTGCTGACCGAACAGCATGGCTCTGGTCTCCAGGCTGGCCACTTAGAGCCCTCAACTAGGGAAAGGAGTTTTGCCAGAGGGACCTTGGAGCCACATGTGTGGCCCCAGGATGGCGAGAATGAGGCCCCTGGTGAGCTGATGCTCATTCCATAAGGACTGGTTAGAGTCACTCGCAAACCCACCATGTGCCTGCCATGGGCTTCCCCCTCCCCCAGGTACCGCCGGCCCCCCTGAGCTCAAGGTGTGGTAAAATCCCTCCCATGTGGCGTGGTACCAAGATTGATGGGTGTACCAGCTGTGTCTGTGCTATGCTGTGAGGAGCATGAGGCCACAGCCAGGTCTGAAAGGCAGCACCCTGAACCAAGCAGACTGTGTGAAACTGATGGCCGATGTGATAAGGAGGCCAGGCTACAACTTGCTCTGCTTTCAAGAAGAGAGACTTTAGAGAACTGGTATCAAAGATGGTTGCTGTGTTTGCAGGATCACATGGGAACTTTGCTGTAAATATTTCTGTGCCAAGGCAGCACCATGTTGCACAGGGGCCATGAGGGCCTGTGGGTTTGATTTACCCTTTCCAGGATGCCTGCAACATTTCTTGGATGTGAAAGTTTGTTCTGAGCACGATAGTTGGAAAACCACTGTCCATGTCCTCTGACGCACCTGCTGCAGAGGAGGAGCTTTGCTGAGCAGACCATGTCACACTCCAAGGTGATGAAGAGGGAACGCCCCACAGGGTCCTGGGGACAAATGCTGCTGGCATCTGGCCATGGCAGAAAGACAGCCTCTGGGGTGACGGGCACGATAGTAGTTTTAGCAGCAGCTGGAGATGAGCCCACAGGTTGTCTTCCCCAGTGGGGATGTTCCCTCTCGGAGGAGGGCGAGTCAGAGGAGGATACACAGGGTGCTGGCAGTGGCCAGAAGCAATGTCCAGCCTCCTCTCCCCAGCTCCTGGAAGTAGATTCCGTCAGGGAACAGGGAGCTTGTCCGGTCACTGGCTAATGCTCCACATGATGGCCATCTGCCAGGCTCTAGGAGGTGAGAATTCCTCCACAAATTAATCTCATGCCCAGAAACCCATCATCGCCGCTGACCAGGATGGAGAAGTACAGGCTCCTCTAAAGAAACCTACATTCAAGCTTAATGATTATACTCAGATGGCTACTTAAGAACTAATTGTTCAACTGACTCGTCACAGACCCGCGCATGCGCCCAGCTTTTTTCTGGATACCCGGGCCCCCTGGTACTTGCTTCTTGAGTTAAAGAAGAATCATCAACCACGTTAAGTGAGGACACACATTTGCCGAGAAACCCCCAGGTCTCTGTTCACAGCAGTGTTTACTCAGAGGACAGAGGAAAACACACATACACACACACACCTGGGAGTCCTTGCAAATGGCCCCAGGCTTCATGAAAGGCCATGATGGTGACAGTTGGAACATGTTACTTTGGGGGTAGCCCAATCGCTATGAAATTTATTTTCTGAGCTCCCGAGAAACTTGCCTTCCTAAAAACCATGATGGATGCAGATGAACAAGGTGCTGAGCGGCCTGGAATGGGCCCATGTGGGTGGCAACTGCACTCCTAACTCTGGCCAGGTGAGGAGCCCTATCCAGGCAGCCTCAGTCCAGGCTCCAGGCAAACAGCGTAGCCCACAGGGGTTGCCTCTTGGGGTGGCGTTGGGACTCTGCTGCAGGGGTAGTAGACGGCTTGGTCCACTGACAGCAGCTCCGCACGCCACCTGAGTGCTTCTCCGACCTCCACATTGGACGTTCACTTTCAGATCTTTCTTCATATAAAATGTTCAGTTCCTAGGCAAGTAGCCAACGAAAACAGTAGCTGAGTGAAACACCCTTGAAAATGCTTCCATCAGGAAACATTCAGACACCTTAAATATATACTTTGTATCCAGTTTAATGAACACTTGACTACCTTTGATAACCATGATTTCTTTATCTACCTGGTAAACAGAGACCAGGAGCTTTTTCGTTTCACAGAAAACACACGCTCAGTGTCTGCTCTCAAGCAACCTCTCTGTGCAGTCATCCCATGGGCTGTGGGGAAGGGCCGTGCGCTGACCTCATGGGAGGTCTCTGTCCCACACCCAGGTGTCTGCCACTCACCAAAGCTGGGATGGAAGTCCTTGAGGAGCCAGTGGAATCAGGCGTGCATGGGAATGCTTTTGCTCTAGCACCTCCTATCCAGGTCTCTGGGTCTTGGAAGTCGCCAGAGCCCTGCAGTTCTGTGAATGTGACACCCCTGGGGCCTGGAGGGCTTAGAGGGAGGGGCCCTAAAAAACCCTCGTTCTCAGAAATGCCGGCTGTTTCCCCCGTGTGCCTGAATTCCTCAAACTCACCCTTGCAGAGGATGCTGCTACTTTGGTATGAAGCCCAGGGGATGTGACCCTCATGGATGGGACCTGGGGCACCGTCCTCAGAGTGTCTGTCCCCTCAGAGGCATGATTGGCCCCAGTGAGCACACTGCTTAGCCTTAAGCCACCTCTGGAGGCGATGAGCTCAAGTTTGAGGAACAGAGAGAGAAGCCATTTGTCCAGGATCATCAGCTCTGAGGACGGATGAACCCAAGCTGACGGCGGCCAGCCTACTGCCCCATGCAGAGGAGCTGCCTGCGAGTGTGGCCACACAGAGGGGAGGCTTCTGAGCAACAGGTGGGGTGGGGGGCTAGTGAACCGTGTGGATCTCTAGATCCACCGTCAGCTGCAGCCCAATCTTTATTATGTTTTAAATGTCATTTTGTCTGATTTAGTCTGGCCTTGGTTTTTATTACTTGGAACCCAAAGAATCTTTAGTTCTATGCCATGTAAAGGAAATATTCCAGTTTACACCAGAGAAGTTTGAGGCATAGATGGGCAAAGTGCCCAAGCGCACCCAGCCAGGAACAGCTGTGGCCTTGTGAGCTCAGTGACCCTCATCACTGATCAAATGTGTGGTTCTGGCTCAAACCAGCATGGGACTAGCTGTGTGAGGCTGCCAAATGCAGAGCGCAGGGCCCCCGCCAGCAAGGATTTTGTTAATAGGTTAGCGTGGGTTCCAGGAATCTGTGTTTTTATCAGATGTCCCTGGTGATTCTGAGACAGTCCACATCTTACTGAAGACAAATCCACTGTGTAAGGTGGGGTGCACTTGGCCACCGGGTTTAACATCTCACCCAAGAGTCTCACCAAGGATCAAAGTCTCGAATGTTCCCATGGACTCTCCACTGACCTCAGAGGAGCTAGGGAGATGCTGGAGGAGAGGCGGACATGTTCCGCCTGACACAGGAGATGTTCCCTGGGTCTCTCCACTGGCTCCAGGCAGGAGTGCATAGGGCAGTGTGTCAGCCTCGGTGTTTCAGCCCCATCAGGCCCCGTGAGTGACAGTATCAGGAGGGATGTGTGTGCAGTACGGAGGTGGCATCCATGCTTTCAAGGTCCTCTTTCTTAGTGGCAGGTGGCTCATGCATAAGCATCCCCTGCATTCTGTCACGTTCACTCTGGTGCATCACAGACCTCAGTCACCTCTTTGCGTTGGCTGCTAGGAAGCTTACGGACAAATGTGTGGCCCACTCTGGCACCTGAACGGGAGCTAACAGGCTTCATTCTCGAGTTGCGTCCTGGGGCCACGTGATTCTTCTGCCTCTATTTCCTTCCCTTGGATTCCACCAGGTTTGTGCAGCATTGCTTTGAACCATGTGCATTTCCGTCAGAGGCCTGACGGGCCCCATTTGGAACGAGGTGGGGCATCCAACAGACCAGCTCAATTCCCACCCCAGAAAGAAGGGCTGCTGCTGAGACCCAAATGGTCTGCTGGGAATGAAGAGCTCTGATGATGAAAACTTTGCCACCAAAACTCATATTTCACAGGCTCTTTCTGAAGAAAAGTGAAACAAATCATGTCGGTGTAATTGGATCCATGCCTGCAGCCGTATTTATGTGACCAAAAGGGGCCGGTGAGGTAAAGTGTCTGGTGGGAGGAGGGAAGCAGCTATGAGCAGGGATGTCAATGGATCTTCAGTGCCACAGAATTTTCTAAGAGACATAGACCAGTGTGGTGGTTGGGCTCAGAAGGGGTACAAGGTGACAACCATCAGCCGCCTCCCCCCAGCACTGCTCCACCCTGATGTGGCCATAGCTGCTCTGTCCAGAAATCCTGCAGCCTCTGCACTGCCAGGCCCTTTTCCACCCCTCTAACTTTGCCAGTGCATGTGGGTAAGCTCATTAGGGTTGATGATGTGCACGCAGGAATACTGACCCAGAACTCCTGGAAGCCTCCCCACAAGCAAGGTGATGAGAAGGCTGGAGCTCCAGCAGACATGCTGGCAGGGAGCATGGAAGCCAGGAGCAGGGACATGCAGCAGAGAAGCAGACGTGCTCCTGTGGCCCTGGAGCCCCTGTGAGCCTCACGCTGGCTGCTAGTGCCAGCCTCCAAGCCTCCTGTGCGTGAAAGCAAATGCACCCTGTCTTGTTTTATCCACTGTGGTTTGGGTTTCTGTTCAGGCAGCTGAATGTAATCACAGGGAATACCAAACACCACTGCCCAGTGTGCAATTATTTCCCGCAGCTTCTACTGTGCTGCATCTTGAAGCCCACGTCAGCACCCTCTGTGATGTCCCAGGGCTCACCTGGCTGCCTGGTCCCGAGACCCCTGTTGCAGAAGAGTGACTACTATATTGACCCTGCATGTACAAGAGGAAGGTCTCATGGCCCAGTAGATCCACAATAGGTGTCTTCTGGCTTGTCTGGTTCTCACTCACTATTGCCCCCAACCCTATTAACTGAAAGGGAATTATTATTCCCATTCTATCAGTTGTAGGAAAGTCAGTTGCATAGCACGGCACAACATCTGTCCCTTCCCCTATTGGTGTCTGGGAAGCTGCAGTCTGTGCGCACGAGGTGAGAACTCCTGGCCCCAGCCCCTCAAGCACGGCCCTTCCAGGCTGCTTGTCACACTGAGATGTGAACAGAAACAGAGCTGGGTAGGCAGGTGTCTTCAGGGACACCTGGCAGAGGGAGGGTGCAGCTGCCATCTGGCCGGGTTTACAGGAGGCTCTTCCCACATGTGTCCCATGTGTCACATGTGTCCCACAGGAGCCCTTGGAGGTGGGGGGACCATTGCCCCAGCTCTGCAGATAAAAAGGAGGCAACCCCGCCAAACCACCCAATAGGTGCTCTGCCCATCACATGTGAATTTTCTCCACCTGTCGGATATGAATTTGTGTCTGCCTGAGCCTAAGCCTATGCCTGTTCTTTGGAGCGCCACTCTGAGTGGACAGAATGTGGTCATGAGCCGATACAGCCCAGGCCCAGGTGTGCTGTCAACTCAGCTGGGCCTGCCATTTCTAGGCCCTCTGATGGATGTGCCATCAGCCTCTGACCTCCATGTGGGGAGAGCTCAGCCCCAGGCTGGCACCTGCCATGGCTCCTGCAGCAGCAGCCACCATCCCAAAGGCAAGATGCCCTGCACCAAAGGCAGGTCCCAGGCCCTGAGCACTGGCCACACGCATGAAGAATAAAATGCTGCCGAGAAAATCCATGCTCTCGGGCCAACCTTTATGGAAAAAGGCCAGGCAATCTTTCTAGACCTTTTGTGTCATGACAATTAAGCAGTTGGCTTATGAAGCATTAAGCTGGCCCGCCCAGCGACAGCTTAGCTTTCAGTGAAATGCATAAGCTAGTGCGTCGTTCATAATAATCTAACCATGAGTCCTCTGTCATGTTTGCAGCTTCAGAAAGAGAAGGTAGCAAGTGTCAGGTCTTGGTAATGCCTCCAGCATTGTTAATTTCTTTAATTATGCCCCAAGAGCAATGCCGTCGCTGTGGAAGAGGCAGAGTCAGCGGAGAAGAGCTCCTTCACTGACTATGAATGTGAACAGGAGCCCATTGAGGCCATTTTCTCATTCCAAGGGAAAAGGAAAAAAGGAGAATCAGAAAGGTCCCCTGTCCCCTCTTTTCTCCAGGCTCAACCGTGTCCTGAAAGGAGGCTGGCCACGGCCCGTGGCTCATGGGACTGCCACTTGTTGCCCGGCCTCTCCAGAGGTCTTTGTCTATGGTCTCCCCATCTGAGTTCTCTAGGTGTTCGGGTTCCTGCAAGTTAAATCCACTGCCATAAAACAGCTCCTGCGTTCACAGGATGCCTCTATTCAGAGGCAGCTTGGCCAAATCCTTCTTGCACTGTGAACCTCTCAAGGCTGATTTCTCCACCTCTGCTCTGGAGGAGGGAGGCCTCTGGGGCAGGTGACAGCCCAGCCCAGACATTTGCAGAGGTGACCACTGGGTCCCGGGTAGGGCCAACCTTCTGCCACTCTCAGGAGTGGCCCTGAACCCATGTCCTCCAGCCCAGACAACCCCACGTGTCCCCATGAAGAAAGCGCACCACTGAGGTGTGGGCTGGCAGCCTGCTCAGCATTGCTCAGCTCCTGCTGAGGAAATCTCTTGGGTCCTGTGGAGCACAGTGCGGAGCAGAGCCAGGGAAGGACAGAGGGTGCAGGTGGGGCAGGGCCACCCTGCTTGGCAGCTGCCGGTGGAGTTCTGGAAAATTATCAGGATGATGACAGACTGGGGCTGATGGCCGCGGTTGAGGACCGGCCCCCAGAGTCTGCCAAGGGGAAAGAAACTGTGATGTTGACCTTATTTTACTCTCAGTCACTGAAGTTTCTGGGCCATTAAAAGGGGATGGCAGAGAAATAGGATAAGTCCCTTCAACCCCCCAGCACCTATCCTGACAGAAGAGACCTCCAACAGGAGTCATGAGGGCCTCAGTGGACACGGGTGTTGTCCCCATGGCCCTGCAGCTGGAAGCCTGGGACCATCTGGTCTTGAGGTCTGGGTGAGAGGAGGACCAGTGGCACAGGGGCTGGGCAGTCGCCCTCACACCTGAGGCAGCAGCTCTGGACAGGGGCAAGCCCTAGAAACTCAGCCCCCGGTGAGTGGACCCACTGCCTGGGGTGGGGGGGCTTGGGAAGAGGTGGCCTCTTCTCACTGGCGATGGTGGGAAGAGGGGTCAGTCTTCACATGTGCAGCCATGAGAAAGCCTAGACATGCTTTGTTGTTTTCTCACTTGAAAAAGACAGCAAATCAGCCTCACACTGCAGGTTCCTGGATTCTTCCCATTTCAACGGCCTTATTAACTGGTTAGTAACTGGGAAAGCTGAAGGTTCCATGCCTGCTCCAATATTGGACAGACTGGAGAG
Organism: Sapajus apella; assembly: GCF_009761245.1. Lineage (NCBI taxonomy): Eukaryota > Metazoa > Chordata > Mammalia > Primates > Cebidae > Sapajus > Sapajus apella. The sequence continues at coordinate 5,251,004 of NW_022437052.1, forward strand.
TTTGGATTCACGCTCTAAAATGACTTGGGGACTCATCCTTTTTTATGGCTGCATACTATTCCATGGTGTATATGTGTTTTCTTTATCCAGTTTATCACTGATGGGCATTTGGGTTGGTTCCAAGTCTTTGCTATTGTAAACAGTGCCATAATGAACATTTGTGTGCATGTGTCTTTACAGTAAAATGATTTATAATCCTTTGGGTATATACCCAGTAATGGGATTGCTGGGTCAAATGGAATTTCTATTTCTAGATCCTTGAGGATCTTCTGTCTTCCACAATGGCTGAGCTAATTTACACTCCCCCCAATAGTGTAAAAGTGTTCCTATTTCTCCACATCCTCTCCAGCATCTGTTGTCTCCTGATTTTTTAATGATAGCCATTCTAACTGGCTGAGATGGTATCTCAATGTGGTTTTGATTTGCATTTCTCTAATGACCAGTGATGATGCACCTTTTTTCATGTGCTTGGTGGCTGCATAAATGTCTTCTTTGAAAAGTGTCTATTCATATCCTTTGCCCACTTTTTGATGGGGTTAAATTTTTTCTTGTAAATTTGTTTAAGTTCTTTGTAGATTCTGGATATTAGCCCTTTGTCAGATGGGTAGATTGCAAAAATTTTCTCCCTTTCTGTTGGTTGCTGGTTCACTCTAATGATAGTTTCTTTTGCTGTGCAAAAGCTCTTATGTTTAAGTACATCCCATTTGTCTATTTTGACTTTTGTTGCCATTGCTCACATACTGGGCCTGTTGGGGGGTGGGGGGCCTAGGGGAGGGATAGCAGGGGGTGGGGAGATTAGGGAGGGATAACATTAGGAGAAACACCTAATGTAGATGAAGCGGGGACAGACACAGCAAATCACCATGGCATGCGTATACCTATGTAACAATCCTGCACAATCTGCACATGTACCCCAGAACTTAAAATATAATCTAAAAAATTAATTAATTAAATTAAATTTAATTTAAAAAATGACTCCGACAGAGAAAATTAACTGACTTATGAAAAAGTCAGCCTCCATTACTGACAGCTTCGTATCACAAAGAAAGGCATTTTCAGAGCAGAGACACTTGATCACCGAGAATTATTGACTCTCAAGCCCAGAAAATGCCACTTGATACACCAGCAAAAGTCCTCCATTAGAGCAGAGGGAATCGGACGGCACCGGTGGGATTAGCAGTACCATTTGTCCCACTGCTCAAAGCTCCCAGCCAGGGCAGCCTTGCGTGAGGGGCTTCTCACCAAATACAGGTGAGCTTTGAGCTAAGGCTTCAGCAACTAAACGGTTTCACAAGCAGGCTTTAGGTGAATGCTACGCTTTTTAAACTAAATAAAAAATGAAACTACTTTTTATTGGATTACATAAGAGATCTGGAGTAATCAATCTCTTGCACTGGTTTTCTGCATGCAAACATAAAATGGTGTTGTAATCTCAGGGTCAAGCTTATATTGCTAATTCTGCGTCAGTCCCTCTGGCCTTTCTGTAAGTATTTGAAAATGCTGACGTGATCCTCACAGGACTTCTCAAATCTCCTTGGCCAGGATGTGCTCGGGAAAGACCACAGGAGCATCTGTTGACTAAATCGATAATTTCCCACAATTAGAATAGGAGTTAAATATAATCAAACTATGCAAACTAGGTGTACCATGAGGTAAGTCAACCTCCTTAGAAACCAACATGACAATATCTGAAATTGCAGTATCTGTATAACCCCAATAATATTGCAATAGTCAATATCTGTATAATTGCAATACAAAAACTACAAGAATTTGATGTGATAAAAGAAGATTTTACCTAGTGGGTAAAAAAAGCATGTGCTGGTAATATATGTGCTGGTAAACATTTCACAGCTGGATCTCAGGAACAAAAATGCATGCATGTATATACATGGATAAGTTTATTACATTTTTTAGTAAAATAAAGCATCTGCAGCATACAGTTTACAAATACAGTATATGGTATTCATTTTTGTAAATTCTGTATGATCAATTGATTCTCGCAGAAAACATCTGTTCAATTCTGACAAACTTGTATCCGCAGGGAACCTACAGCTGTATTTGACCAGGGAGGGTAGGCCTTACACAAACGTCAGTGAGTGTTCTCATCTGCATTAATGAGTCAGACAAAAGCAAAACAACAAAGAAGTCAGTGTGTTCTCTTGTTTGTCAGTGACTTCTCTGCTGAATTGAATAACTGTTTTTAATGCCAGAAGATTTCCTTAATTTTTTTTGCTACTCACAATGTATTAGCTTCAACACTTTTAAGTCTAATCTGCATTATTAATATCTTCTCCATCACTTTTAAGTTAAAGGACGGCCCTGGTTCGCAGCACTTGCTGACGTCTGCAGCGTACATGTGCCCACTGTGACCCACTCCAAGCTTCCACCTCCGCAAGGCTGAACAGGAGCATGCAGCATGGGACGCCTAAGAAAGGAGATGCCTCCTGTGGACTGTCCAGGCTGTGCTCGGGGAGGCTGGCCTGTGGACTTCATCCATTGGCTTTCATAGCCTCTGGCTTCCAGTCCTGTTTTGCCAGTGGGGACTAGTTGGCAGGGAATGGCAGGAGGTGGGAGGATAAGTCCAGGTTTTACTTTCTTATGGGGTCATGTTAGTCTCTCTCTGGCCCTCGGTGAAGGTCATAGCATCTTTCAAGGTCACTCTGTGCAACTTGACTTCCAGAATCCATTAACTGCGCCTCTCCTCATCCCTTCAGACCAGGGTGAGAATAGTTCTGCTATTATTAGGCCCAGAACACTGCACTTTTTTGGTAGTTTTCCAGCACTGTGCCTATGTCTCTGCAAACAGTCCCCTTACCAAGCCCTCTGGGGATGATGCTAATGTGCCCTGTGTTCCTGCAGGGACACAGATACAGACAGAACCCACAGAAACAGCAGAACTCCCCAGAGGACAGCCACATGGTGCACAACGTCAATGGCCCACCCAGGTGCTCCAGGACATCAGAGGGGTCCCAGATGGAGTTCTCCAGAAAAAATAACAATTCCACATGGCTGCTATCGTGACACACTGGATCAACCCAAGCACGTGGGGGAGGGCACCTCATGCTTTGCCATGGTCTGAATGTTTGCAGCCCCCAAATTCATGTGTTGAAATCCTCACCCCCTTGCCAGGCAAGGTGGCTCACACCTGCAATCCCAACACTTTGGGAGGCTGAGGTGGGTGAATCACAAGATCAGGAGTTTGAGACCAGCCTGACTAACATGGTGAAACCCTGTCTCTACTAAAAATACAAAAATTAGCCAGGTGTGGCGGCACACACCTATAATCCCAGCTACTCAGGAGGCTGAGGCAGGAGAATTGTTTAAACCTGGGAGGTGGAGGCTGCAGTGAGCCGAGATTGAGCCACTGTACTCCAGCCTGGGTGACAGAGCGAGACTCTGTCTCCAGAAAAAAAAAAAAAAAAAAAAAAAGAGAAGAAATCCTCACCCCCATGGTGATAGTCTTAGGGGGTGGGGGCTTTCCAGGTGAATAAGTCATGAGGACACATTATCGTGGATGGGATGAGTGCCCTTATAAATAAGGCATGAGCTAGAAGGCGCTGGGAGCAATGGGCCCTCCCCAGATGGCAACTTGATCTTGGACTTCCAATGTCCCAGAAGTGTGAGAGATGAATGTGTTATTTATAAGTTTCCCAGTCGGTTACCGCAGCCAGACAAACTTCTATTAAAAAGAATAAAAGAACAGCATTTAGAAGTTTAATAAATAAAAGGTCTTAGTTTAAATATAAAGAAACTTAAATGTGGAGGACTTGAAAGAAATAATGGAATACAAGGAAAAGGCATATCTGACCTTAAGGCTGGGAACAATTCCTTCGAGTGGCTCAGGGGTCGTCGTCCTGGGCCTTAGGGAGGGACGTACCTCCTAGCAGACCGCTCAGCTCTGGTGCACACCATTCATACCGATGTGCACAGGGGAAACTCAGTTATGGTTACAGGGCTAAAAGCACACTTCATCAGCTATAAAAGTCATCATCTGATAATATCTGGGAGATGAAAGAGAGAGTGGGGAGGGAAGGGTGGAGTTGGAACCTCCTGGCATTACAGGGTAGGGACCACCGGACACTGCCAGAAATGATGGGACAAGATATAGTCCTGAGTACATTTGTTTAAAGCAACAAAGGCAACCACAGGCAAGCCGGGTCTCCTCCCACCACAGCCACTGCTGACCTCGAGGGAGGAGGCCAGCAGAGCCAAGTACCTGGCGGGTCAGTGACGCTGTGCTCCTGCTGACCTCTCCCCATTTTCAGTGCTCTCTGTCCCAACACCTGCGCCTCTCACTTGGTGGTATTTCCTCCATCCCTTCTTGTTTGCCAAGCCCCTCTTACAGCGTAGCACTTAAAACAGCTTTTCTTTATGGAAATCCACTTATTCCAAAGCTCTTAGGCAGTGTTATAAATATTGGTTTAAAACATCAGCCAGAGGATTATTGATAAAATATAAAATAGAAACTATTTCCCAAGGAAACTTCATCTAAAAATACACCAGTTTCCCCTCTCTCCTCACTTGAGTGGAAGGCAGCTGAGGGAGCGCCAGGACCCGTCTTGGGTGAAGGCCACTTCCTCATGCCTCTCTGACATCATTCCAACGAATCCCCCGGGAATGGGTTGAAAAAAAAAATGTGACAATGGAGAAGAGTTGCACCCAAAGAAACATGCATATAAACAGGTCTTCCAGCTAGAGAAAAAAGTTCTGCATAAATAATTCAGATTGCTGAGCTTGGTGGCTCACGCCTGTAATCCCAGCACTTTGGGAGGCCAAGACAGCAGTTTGAGACGAACCTGGACAACATCGTGAGATGCAATCTCTACAAAAAATACAAAAAAATCAGCCAGGCAGAAGGCTGCAGTGGGAGGATCGCCTAAGCCTGGGAGGTCAAGAGAGCCATGATCACACCACTGCACTCCAGCCTTGGTGATGGATTGAGGCCCTGTCTCAATGATCAATAATGATACTGATTCAGACAAACCAGGTTGAAAGATGTTCTGAGATGGGGAACTCAGAACCCCGCCACCTAGGGTGGATGCCATGGCTGACAGATCATGAAAGAGCAGCACGGAAGGGCTCTGGAAGGTGTCTCATTCCTGTCTGTTGTTACTCCCGTTGACCACTGAGAGCCTTTATGCTCCCCAGAATTGAGTAAGGGGCTCCTGGAAAGAAGTGGGGAAAGTGTCCCAGAGGTCTTCCTGCCCAGGGCTATGTTACTTTACTCCATTTAAGTGACAGAGCATGAACAGGTCACATTAGTGTCACATGCACGTGATTTAATTCTCCATTTGCAACAATGAAAACTGCGTAACGACATTGTTATATACCCCAGAATTATAATTAATTCTTATTAGTCAATAGAATCTGAGTGCACTAAAATCTCTGTTAGCCAGGACGGATGTAGCCACAATGGCCACACTGTAGAGGCCAGACGAGGTGGCTCAGGCCTGTAATCCCAGCACTTTGGGAGGCCAAGGCAGGTGGATCATGAGGTCAGGAGTTTGAGACTAGCCTGGCCAACATGGTGAAACCCCGTCTCTACTAAAAGTACAAAATTTAGCTGGGTGTGGTGGTGTGCACCTGTAATTTCAGTTATTTGGGAGGCTGAGGCAGGAGAATCACTTGAACCTGGGAGGTGGAGGTTGCAGTGAGCCGAGATGGTGCCACTGCACTTCAGCCTGGGCGACAGAGCAAGACTCAGTCTTGGGCTGGGGGTAGCGCAGGGCAGAGAGAAGGAGAGAAATCAAACAGCAATATCATCTAAAACAAAATTGCAATCCAAATTCTAGGCCAGATTCTGGGATTGGTTTACATCCAGCTTGGTCTGGCCTTGCCACGCCCACAGGGCAGGACACACTGACGTCTGCCTGGGGGCGGGGGCTCTGGTGCTGGCCTCCCACTTTCTGCAGTCCCAGATGCCCAATATTCCTGCAGTCCCTCCTGGACCCAGCCTGTCCTCATCTCAAACTAGGGACTGCTGGCCTGGGCGTGATCCCTTCACTGTTTCTCACTAATATTTCACTCTTGCCTCTTAAAATATGATAAAGACCCTCTCCTTTGACCACACTCGAGTCAGGTTCTTCTGAGCCCTCCCTGTGACCAGTCCCTGACCTTGGCAGGTTTAGGCCAATTTAGCAAGAATCCTGCTGAGTCGGTTTAGTGAAAATCCCGACCAAAGTCCTCAACTCCCACCCTTGGTGTCTGACCACGCTGCCTGCCCTCAGCAAAAATCCTGTCAAGTCTATGCAGCCAGAATCTGCCTTGCCCCTGACCCTTCATCTTAGTAATATCCACCCCCGACCCTACTCCTTGGCTGGCAATTCCCATTTTTCTTTTTGGAGTCAAGCTGGACCTGCCTCCCCTAACCCCACACCTTGCTTTAGCAGCCCCCTCCCTTTGAATAAAGACACCTTTGCCCTCTTTAACAAGCACAGACTGGGAAAGGACATTCCCTGTCCCCCAACCCCAGTGCCCAAGAATCCTCAGCCCCAGTCCTCAGACCTCAAGAAACCCAACGGGGGACAGGCGTGAATGTCACCAGCCAGGATTGCTGGTGGAAGCACCGGAGCTCCGGAGCGCTTTGCAAGTGAGCAGGGCCTGAAAAGGGGCTTCTCTGCCATCCACGCCTGGGGAGGACTCCGGGCTCTCGCTTCAGACTGCAGAGCTCCTTTTGCTGTTGCCGGCGGTCTCGGCGACCTTGGGGGTTCACTTAGCACCCCCAGGCCAATATCTGGCCTCTCCTTCCCTGGCTTGTGCCCTGCCTGGGTCTGGACTGTGGGTCACCTAGTGTGCACGTGGGCCTCGGAGGCGCCCTGTGGAGCCCGAGGTCCCAGGGAGAAGCAAAGGGGACCAAGCTCGCACTCACCCAGCTTCCTTTGGAACAATGGCCACTGCAAGGCAACGACCCCGCCCCTCTCCTCCCCTCCACAGCCACCAGGGCCAGGATGCTCTCTGGGCGTCACCCCGCCCTGCTCCCCTTTCCACCCCCCACAGCCGAGTCCAGCCTGGTCGCTGCCATGACGGTCAGGGCTGGTCAGGACCGGTCACCGCCCGCCACTACCAGTGGGGACCGGTCAGGGTCGGTCCGGGCCTCCAGTCCCGCGTCCCCGCCGAGGCGAGGCAGGGGGGCGTGGGTGCCCAGGACTCTAGAACCAAAACCAGCCCGGAGAAAACCTAAAGGACGAACGTTCCGAGTACGTATAAGGACGGTTAATATTTATTTCACAACTTTGCTTTTTTAACTTCCTTGTTAAAGAGGAAAATCTAACGCTACAAATAAAACGACTAGCAGCACTTATGCCTGCGTGGGTGGCGCCCACGCTTTTAAACTTCAAGTCACAGGGACTCACCCCGCACCCGCGCAGGGCGACTGCTGCGCATGCGTAAGCGGAGGGGGTCGGCGCGCGCGCCCAAGACGACGCAAAGGGAACGCACGGCCTAGGGAGGAGGTGGCCTCCGTGCAGGCGCAGAGAGGAGGGGCGAGAGAGCGACTCCTGCGCAAGCGCAGAGTGAAGAGCCGGAAACAGCTGAAGGGGTGAGGAAGATAATGGGGGAGGACCGCGAGGCGGCCTCTGTGAGCCTACAGGAACACGGAGTCGATCAGCCAGACTCGCCTGTTCACAGAGCAGATGAGGTGAGGGGGCTGCTGCGCAGGCGTTGTGTGGAGGCGGGCTGTATTTGGCACAGGCCTTGTGCGGAGGAAGCCCCGGCGCAGCCTCCACTATGTGGAGGACCCCCCCCCCTCCGCCCCCGACTTGGCGCAGGCGCGGTGTGAAGGAGGCCGGACTTGGCGCAGGTGCAGTGTGGAGAAGGCCTCCCCGGAGGTGCAGACGCAGGCAGGGCAATGGCCGGTGGGGTCTGATGGGCAGCCCAGCCCTCCTCGCGTTTCATTGGCTTGGCCTGCTGGCCTCCTTCAACTGGTGCCGCCGCGTCGCCTACGGGCCTGGCCATATCCTCCCGCCTGGGCAGGCACTTCTGTGCTGCTTTTTAATTGAGATTTTTCCATCCCCTGCACAGGAAGTGTCCTTTAATTACGCCAATGTTTTTATAGTTACTTTTTAAGAAACATTTTGGACTTTTCAATACAGAATGGTGTCAAAATAAAGTTGAACCTTCTTCAGGTTATATTTTAGTGACTGATATATGTTCCAAAGTTGTATGGGATTTCTAAAATTCCAATTTGAGTATATGCTACCACTCATAATTACGGTTATTATGTTGTTATTATAACTAAATATCCTTGTCAATTGTGTCTTTGTGAGTACTCAGAGTCATTTCCTCAGTTAATTGCTTCAGGCTGATGTAGTTTCTGAAAACTTCACAGGCACACAAAATCGTAGAGCATGGTGTCTTTTAGGAAGTTCATGAAAGGATGGCAAGGATGCTGAAAAGCACTGTTGAATGCAGGTTTCTAATAACTTTAAAATCACATCATTTGGACTGGGTAAGAATTGCTGAAACTTTAATGAAAAGACTGGCTTATAAAATTGCTAACCCAAATAGAACAAAAATTAATTAAATACCAAGGAAATACTTCAGCAGGTTTGCATTCTAAATCAGCCAATACTGAAATTGCTTAGGTACTCAATTTGAGTGAACTCCATGGTCTAAGTCAAATTACCTGTAGTAACCCATCAGTTATCCATGCTATGCACCGAATTTGGAGAAGCAATTGGCACCCAAGAGGACGTAAGTCCAGTGTTAAGCATGGATTCATGGAGAACCAGGACAGCTGCCTTGTCCTTCCTGAATCCTTAAAGCTTTTGTTATTAAAAGTTGTGCATTCCATGACTCATCTGGAAAAGACAAAATGATCCAAATTAAATATATTGGTGTGGTGATTTATAAATTGTTAAAATAGTTTATAACCAATGTTTAGTTTGTCAAACCGTCAAAGCATCACGTACGTTTGGCTACCTGAGGGGCCATTTAAACATTTATAAAGGGATTTCATTCAGTTTTCATTTTCAGTGTATGTTTTCTGGCTGTATGAAAGCCTTCCCATGCAGGAGGACTAATGTTATAACAGTAGATTATTATGCTTCATTGTATTTTCACCAAGTGAAGAGCTTTTTATTGTTCACTGAGGACAATCAATCCGTTCACAGTTTAGAACCCAAAGATAGGATCTTTGAGAACATCAGAGAAAAACTTCCCTTGCCATCCACACTGCAATAAAACATCAGGATCTTGAACCTTGTGGTCATAATCTCACACCTGAGGAGGGTCACTCCACACTCTTGGAATGGTACATTCATTGAAACCCTAAGGTAAAGCTAACCAGGGAAGTTTCTCCCCAGAAGAAGATGACATCTTTGATGTCAACAGATTTTTCTGAAGATCTTGGATTAAAACTTCTCTACTATCATGAGACTCTTATCTTTGAATTTTTTTCCCTTGCTTATGCCTCTATGAACAATAGAAGTGAGAAGGAGGTCTGTTGTGTGCACTTATGGGGTATACTTTTATTTGTGAAGGATTTTGCAGCCAGCTTTATACATGGATAATCTTGTAACCTGATAGATAAAAGATGAAGGCCCAATGTATCATAGGTGAGAAACTTTAATGGTACATAACGTTGCCTCATAATCACTCAGAAACAGAACATTGGTTCACTCCTCTTAACCCACATCATGGGTTACAGAGAACATTGCCAGGAGCCTTTCCTCTTCTAGAAGGGCATAATTTGTTAGGTCTTTTTTCCGTGATTTGGAATAAAAAGGGCAATGATTAGAAATGTATCCCTCTTGATAGGCTCTATAGCAGATTCTGCCATGAAGACTATACCATAGACTTTAAATTCTTTTGTGAAAGTTATGTTAAATGATAGAATTGGCTAAACAGGAAAGTATCTGTGCAGCTCCTGGCACTTCAGACCTATGGAGAAAACATCAGGTATTAAAGAGACTCAGTTGTAGGGAACTAATGAAAAGACCACTTAGTTAAGTGAGTAGACTCTATCTAGCTAATTCTTCCATTCATTTGATTTCAGGTGGTTTCGTTTATGGGGACCCTGGGTAAGGAGCATACTCCAAACTCTTGGTGTTACCCTCCCAGTAGTCATGATAATAGCCTCCCTGGTGCACTGTATTCTGTCAAAGGTTTTAAGGGTTTGCCTGTAGCCATCTTTAGAATGTCAAATGAGCTCTCTTCAGTTGGAATGATAAACACTGAAAGAAATGTGTGACTCTGAGGACACTGTAACATGCTGAGACTGGAAACCCAAAATGATGGTAACAGAGAGTGGCGCCAATGCCCCAAGCTTTCATCACACTCTTGCCTACGTGAGAATCTGACCAAAAAGGAGGAATTTTTAAAACAAAATTATGGGAGGCCGTTGTTTTGGACTGATCACTAGGCCCCAACAGAGCAAACCAAACCAAAGTGGCATCATTTGTGCTAAATGTGACATAATCGAATTAAGATTTTAGGGAAACACATGGGTCCTAGAACAGACCAAGTTTTGTTTTTCTTTTGCAAACAGGACTTTTCCAGCATAACGTGGTACCCTCAACTCAGTCCTTGTTCCTACCTTTGCAAAACTCACTGTTCTACTGTTCCCTAGTGGGTTTCAGGACCAATGGTGATAGTGATATCAATAACTCAAGTTTTGGTCAATCTCTCAAAACTGAGAAAATGACCAAAAGGGGGGAATTGTTAAAACAAACTAAATATGGCCTGAGAAGGACTCCGTACTTCTATATTCGAGTCCTTGTAGACAAACTGCAACCGAACTTAATAGGTAGACAAGATTGAAAGCCTAAATTAGAAGTATGCACCTGTGATAATAGCTGAGTCTTGGCCAATCTCAGCAGCCATACTTTAATCGCTTATACACTGCTGAGTGTTCAAACTGTGTTTAAATAAGGCAAATGGCAACCTGTTACTGATTGAGATGTTTCTGTACCTCACTTCTGATTTCTGTACCTCACTGGCCTTTTTTGTCTGTAAGTCTTCCACCTAGTGGCTGTGCTGGAGTCTCTCTAAATCTGCTGTGATTCTAGGGGCTACCCGATTTGCAAATCGTTCATTGCTCAGTTAAACTCCTTTACTTTTAATTCAGCTGAAGTTTTCTTTTAACAAGAGTAAGATAATAACTTTCATTCTTATTGCCCAGAATGGACAAATCAGTAGTGTTCCTTGTCATTCTTTTGTGGCCAGTTTCACATAAATATTTTGTGTAATAATAGAATTTGATTTTAATGACTATACTTTAAAAGCAACTTTTTAAAAATTCTTCCTCACCGTTGAAGATGGAGAAAAGTAAGAAGGGCTGTCTTGCAGTTCCGTTTCTTTTTTGTATAGTTAAGAAGAATGTTTATCTTACTCTGTCTTTATAGTCCCCAAACCTCAAGTCGTCACTAATATCCTGTGGATGACAGTTTTTATTGTAGTGTTAAATGGCAGATTTATTTACTTGGCAAACATTGTCAAATCTCGAAAAAATTACCCCATGTTCTTGGCTTCTTTCCTCGTGAATGGCCTTGCACTGATGGAAAGGATTGATCTATTTCCTGCTCATCAATTTTTCTAGCGTCTTTGGGATGTCAGCTCTGCATATTTCCTAGTGAATTAAAAAATAATAGCTTCAGCCAGAAACAAGGCAGGAAAGTGCAGTGACATGGGAACCATATAGGGAAGGAGCTGTCCCCAGAAGTGAGAATAGCCCTGGACAAGGGAACTCTCTGTGACTTTGCTCAGAGCAGACCACTTTGATCTTTTTATCACCATGCCTCAGTGAAATCCGTGGCTGATTCTCTGAACCATTACTGAGATCATCGTGAAATCACTCTTGTATGAGAGTTGCAAAACTCTGTGGTGTAAATCATAGTGTTTGGGAGAGAGGACTTTCTACCTCCATCCTTTTTCTGTACCTAAGTGGAGTGAAAATTAGAACTGTTGCTTATTCTTTAAGGTAAATTCACATTCCCTTATCCAAACCAGTGTTACGAAAGGACTCCACTTTGCTCCCCAAATGGGTCTATCAAGAATGTAATGATGACCCTTCATCCAGATCCCTCAATATGAGCTTTTCTAAAAGAACTCTAGAAACAAATATGACAATATTCCCACATTCCTGCCCTTAGACTTTATTTTGTATTAGAGTTATCTGTGTATCCATTTTGTATCCCCTGAAGTATGACGAGCCACTTGAGGCTAGGTACAGCCGTGGTGTGTATGCCAGAATGCCTCTCAGGCAGTCGGTCTCTCCTGAATGTGGAGGGATGAGCACCAGCCATGAGCTACCATCTGTGTGGCTGGCCTGTGACCACCTCCAGCTCACGCAGAACCTCTGCACAGAATGGAAAAAGGCCTCCCCTGGGTGAATGTGGTGGAAAACTTGCCCCTCCAGGCAGTTGGTGAGCAAAGTGCTCCTCTCGGGAGGGCACGACATGTACAGCTCCACTGGGGGCCCTGTGACAAGACAGGCTTCAACCCTGCCCTCTTGCAGCTCGTATGTATGAGGGACAGCCCAACAAAGAAGCAAATCCATGCTGTCGTTTCAGGCATTAGCTAGAGCTTTGGAGGAAACACAGGATAAGTGGAAGGAATGACAAGCGGGAGCAACGCAGAGAGCAGGCCAGGGAGGGGGCCGAGCAGGAGCCTGGGTGACAGCCGGTGCCATGTATGAAACATTAAAAAGGGCGAAAACCAATTGTATATACCACGTAGTTAATATTTCCATTTTTTCTCCATTTCAGTTTTCGTTCATTCTAGGTTTCTTTTGATTTTCTGAATTTCTCTGACACAATAGTTTTGTGCTGGGTCAGGCCAGTCCAGGGCGAGTCCCACTGAGTGAGTGCTTTGGGTGAAGATTGAAGCCTCCCCTCCGCAGGCCGCAGAGTCTGTGTGGCCTGGTTGCAGCACTCATGGTGTCTCTGACCCGCAGGAGTGTCTCAGGGGCACTGGTTTTCCCCTCAGGCCTCCGGCTCCCAGGGCCTGCCTGGGTGGCCGGGGCTGCGTGGCATGATCACAGTGTCCGACAGTGCTCCGGGCTCCTCCACAGGCTTCAGGAGAAGATTCGCTCAGCAAAGTTCACAGACAAGCCACAGGACTGAGGTGGAATAGGGGAAATATGTTGATACCGAAATACAGGGAGAAGCACCCTCATGTGCGCTTGGAGTGCTTTGGGGAGATTTCAGGTGACTTAGCTGTGGTCAGGCATCTCGTGAAGAGAGGATAACGGTGGGCCTTTCTGCAGCGTGCACAGTAGGTTCCCTCTCCTGGCTGTTCCTTTGCCTTTGGATTTGGGGGGTTTCCCCTGGCAGGGTTAGGACCTTCTGCAGACAACGGGGACCTTGAAGAGTCTGGGAAAAGAAACCAGACCAGGCAGTGGGATGCAGGTCGCCAGGAGCCTGTAGCATGGGGCCCACTAATGAGGCCCTCCCTGGGCCCGTGGCCGCCTCAGTACCATGAGACTGCCAGGCTGAGGATGGATTCAGCAATTTCCTTCTGATCTGAAGTCCTCTACTAGAGAATTCTGGAAAACTTGCCCCAGTGTGGTCTCCTGATCTCTTTGGGTGCAATGAGGGCAGAGACCCCTTGACAGGCCATAGAGGATTCCACTAAGGCTCACCCAGGCCCGCTGCTCCAAGGACCCACCCAGTCCTGAGGATTTGTCATTGAAGCAGTCCCCGCCAGGGGAAGGGGACAAGGTAGGCCCCCACCCTACAGCTTAGTGGCTGGTCTCCCCCTTCTGCAAAATGGGTGCATCCCTGCACATGGTATGTCACATGTGTCACATGTCTGGCATTCCTTCCACACATGTGTGCTTTCACCTGCTGAGAAGGAGCCCATCCTATGAAGTGCCACGAGTTCTTGTCCATCCTCCAGTTGGTGGACATTTCATGTCATTAGGGTTTGGAGATATTATGAATAAGGCTGATAAACATTCTTTTACGAGTCTTTTGCAGACATGATTTTCATTTCTCTTGGGTAAATACCTAGGAGCGCGGCTGCTGGGCACTGTCAGCAGAGTGGCTGTGCCATTTTGCACTCCCAGCAGGAATGAATGAGAGTTCCAGTCACTCTGTGTCCTTCCCAATTGCTGTTGCCAGCCTCTCTTTTTAAAGGCATATTGCTAGTGGATGTGAAATATACCCGGTTTCTTTTTATTTCAAGCTCAATTCCTTTAAATGTTTCCTTCCTAGTCCCTGAATGTAGGCATGAATGGTGCTGAGCACTGGACCACAGGGCTTGCTCCAGTGGGAGGGTTTTGGCAAACCATGGAGATGACTATTTGAATTAGGCCCGTATTGCAGAGTCAGGAAGTGCTGGGTACAGTCTGTCTGCATTTTGTTTTGGCTTCTAACTTTACAGCATTCATTTTAAATTCTGGGACCTTAGGTCCTAAGAAAATGCATAATCTGGAACAAATGGAATTGCCAAAATCTATAGTGTCTTTTCTTTGTGCCAGACCTCCTGGAATGTCCATCCCTAAACCAGTAATGGGCGCTAAAACAGAAATATTAAGTACTCGGTATATATAATTGGTTTTCACCCTTTTTAATGTTTCATACACGGCACCCGCGGCTACCTAGGCCCTGACTTGGCCCCTTCCCTGGCCTGCTGTCTGCATTGTTCCTGTCCATCATTCCCTCCCCTTACCCTGCCCAGGGATCAGAGTCTCCAGGGACCAGGCCCCATTCTGTGGACTCTGACCCCACGCAGGAAGCAGTGGAGCTTGTTTGCTCTGCCTGGCTGGCATCTGCCCCAGAACTGCATCAGAGCCCTGCTGCCTGAGCAAACACAGTGCCCTTGGCTCTTGATAGGGTGGTCTCTGCTAATCGCAGACCAACTCCTCGTCCAGATGGAGGAACGTGTGGCACCAATCTCATCTTCCACACCCAGCACAGACCTCAGCGACTGATCACGGCTGGTGCTGATGTGAGCACAGACGCAAGCTCATGCTTCCCATGGCAAACTTCGGAAACCCACTTCCAGTGGGCAAGGCTCACCCCTGACAGAAACACATTTTGATTTCCAGGCTGATGAATACTAAGACAAATGCACCCCAGTCCTAAACACACCCCTTTGGCTTTGGGTGGGGGAGGGAGTGATGCCCTTAATAACCAGCCTGTGCTGGCCAGGTGGCCCTTTGGGGTCAGGTCACAGTCAGTGTCAGGCGCCAGCTTCTTCCTCAGCCTTGCAGACTTGCAGTGGGTGCATCTGTGACCAGCATTCTGTCCACCACATGAAATATATCAAGTCTTGCCTGCATATTCTAAGTCTTCTTTCTGTTGATGGAAAAACCAAACTCTGTAAAATATTTTGAAGAGGTTTCTTCTGAGCCAATGAGTGACACAGCCAGAGAGACACAGTCCCAGTGAATCTGAGAAAGTGCGCCTGAGGAGATCGGATTGTAGTTTGGTTTTAACAGCCGAGAGAGGTGGGAGTTACAGGCGAAGATATACAGCAGTGCGTGGCAGGTCACTGTTGGTCTGGCCTTTGGAGGTGGGCCATCTTCAAGGGGGCTTACAGGATATAGGTGTATCCGGAGATTCTTTGATGTGCTGTTGGTGAGAGGAGCAAGGCTCTAACACTTGGAACATTTAAGTTAAGATAAGGGTGCCGTGCAGCAGTATCCGTAGCTTACAGGTGTAGCCTTAGTCCTGCACAGCCAGCAGGTGGGACTCACCCTGCCTTGTGTGACCTCAGATCCCGTCATAATTTAGCATCCTATTGCCGAGAGTCTGCTTTGTCAGTCCTAAGATCTCTGTTTTAACGTAAATGCTGGTCAGTTGTGTCTGAACTCTGAAAAGGAGGGAATATGACAAGGCATGTCTGACCTCCCTTCCTGTCAGGGCCTGGAACTCAGCTTTTCAGGTTTCTCTGGATTTCCCTTGACCAAGAAGGGGCCGATTCATTCAGTGGCGGGGGATTCAGGGTTACATTTTTTGTTCACATCTCCAAAACAGGAGGTTACCTTTTAAAACAAAGTAATCACCAGTGACATGGAAATCAGAGTTGACTTGAAAACCACACAATCGGGGCTTCTGAAAGGCTCCAACCTTGGTACCCCCGCCTGCCTCCCATGCTCAGCACTCAAAGAGGGAGCATGGGAAGAGTCCAGCCACTCCTGAGCAGCCCGGGAGGCCTCAGCAAGCTGCATGGGGCTGGTGGCAGGGTTCAGCCTTTCTCTAGGAGACAGCTAGGTGTGCATGATGAGGTGCAGGGGCACCTGTGGAGGAGACCCGCACAGCCCAAGGTCAAGACGCATGGGGGAATGGGGACAGGGCTGTCAGCCATAGTGCTAGGGCTTGTGAAAGGTTTTCTGCCTTCACCCAGACAGGCTTCGCCCTGTGCACCTTGGCTGGGGCTGGAGGGGAGGCAATGGCTATCTTCAGTGCATGCGCTGGACTCCCAGAATCTCAATGGCACTCACACTGGAACTTGAAGGTGCCCCAGGGAAACCCACAGAAGCACAGTGGTGTCTCTGGCTGCCTGAAGCCTGCCCCAGCTCTTCCTTGGTCGTCGTCAGTGAGAGAAAGCTGCAATCACCCATCAGAAGGCTTTATTGAATGAAAGGAAATTTGGCCTCCCCTCCCCACTGGGAGGCCTGGGAGCCCCACATGGGAAGAAGATGGAGAGGAGGGGAACAGAGAGAAACCCTGCAGACTAGCTGCAGCCAGAGGCCACAGGTACAGGGCTGAAATTGAGTCATCGCCTTGCCAACAGGGGTAGCCTGCCCGGAGTAACCCACCCTTCCATGGAGCACAGGCTGGGTCCTTTCCCCAGGGCCGAGGCAGGCCACTCCTCTGGGGTCCTGGGGCCCGGGTAAGAGCAGGAGTTGGAGAGGGTGGGCTTCTCACCTCCACTTTCTCTGCCCTGTTAGAATTCTAAAGGGCGGGACATTTTCTGCACGTTAGGGAATGCCCCACAAGATTTGTGACCTCAACTCCAGCTGAATTTCCAATAGGAAAAGTTTGTAAGCTAAACATAAAATCCTAAGCCCCCTAAACGACTGAAAGGGGCCCCAGAGAAACCTGAAAGGCTGAATTCCCAGCTTTGATGGGAAGGGAGGTCAGCCAGGCTTCATTATACCCCTGCCCTTTTGCAGTTTAGATGGAACCACAGACCAGCATTAAAGTTCATAGAGATCTTAAGACGGCCAGAACGGACTCTTTGTGGCAATAAGATACCAAATTATAACCAGGACCCATGCCAGGCAAGGGTTAAGTCACACCTGCAGGTCATCAATCTTTCTACACAGCATTGAAGTTTTAGATAGGACCTTCCTCCTCCAACCAAATGCAAATTAAAGAATCTCTGAATCCACCTATGTCCTCTAAGTCCCCCTCTTTGAGATGTCCCGCGTTTTCAGGCCTAACCAATGCCCACCTTCCATGCATTGCTGTATGTCTTTGCCTGTAAATTCCGGCCTCCCTGAAATATGAAAACCAAACTGCAACCCAACCTCAGGCCCTTTCTCAGGCCTCCTTGGACCCTGTCTCCCCAGGTCATGGTCACTCCTATTGGCTCAGAAATAACCTCTTTAAAATATTTTATGGAAGGCCGGACAGGGTGGCTCACACCTGTAATTCCAGCACTTTGGGAGGCTGAGGTGGGCAGATCACCTAAGGTCAGGAGTTTGAGACCAGCCTGGCCAACATGGTGAAACTCCCTCTTTATTAAAAATACAAAAATTAGCCAGACATGGTGGCGCATGCCTGTAATCTCAGCTACTAAGGAGGCTGAGGAGAATCGCTAGAACCCAGGAGGTGGAGGTTGCAGTAAGCCAAGATCGCGCCACTGTACTCCAGCCTAGGAGACAGAGTGAGACTCCATCTCAAAACAACAAAAAACAAAATAAAAAAAGAATTTTATGGAGTTTGGTTTTTCCATCAGCAAGTTTTTACTCTAAAGTGGACATTATTTTCCTTTCATACAGAGCTGGGGCTTCCCAGATGATAATGAAAAAATTAAATTTAAATGTTATTTAAAATACATTTCTTATTTCATTATGAAAGTAACAAAAGGAAGAAACACTTTTCCGTTGTGATTTCTTTTTATTTCTTATTATTTCTTTCTAGTTAATTTTTAAAACTGATGAAAATAGGTTAAAAAAGGGAGTGAACATATTTACATATGTTTTTAACTTGTAAACTTATGCATATCTATTCATTAATTTTTGTAATAAACTTACTGAGGTATAATTTTCATACAATTAAGAAAATAACTTTTTGCTGAGGAATGCAAGTCCTTTCAAATGGTCAGGCCCAGAGAGGTATGAAATGAGATGGCAGTCATCTCCCTCTCCCCTCCTTGGAGCTGTGTATTGATGTCTGCAAACTGCTTTCTGCAGCCTCAAGTTAACCTAATAGTGCAGCAGCAGATACTACAACTCATACCCTGTGGCTTAACAATGTAGAGCCAACAAATAGATCATGTTATTTTAACATAACTTCTTGGTAAACAACTTGGAACCGCCTCTTCTTTTCCCTTGAAAAACCCACCTATAATTGCTACTAATAGATGTATTCAGGGCAACTTGAATCTATACTTCTGGTGGCAATCCCCAAGCTTCACCCAAACTCCCTTCTTAACATGAATTTTGCCTGAGGTCCTGCCTTTTAGTCCAATTCAATGAAATGTTCAGTTATCAGCCATACATGTGGATGAGTTGGGACCAATGTAAGCCATGCAGCCATGGTCCCAGTCAAGATGCATGAGGCTTCTGTGACTCCAGAGAAGCCCTCCCACCCCTTCCTAGCCCACATCACAGTCCCAGGCCTCCAACCCTCCCTCTGGCCGTCATCACTGTCTGGCCACTTCTGGCTCCATTCATGAATCTGGATATTTCCGTATAGGGACAAGCTTGTATATATTTTTTATGTGTGTGATGGAGTTTCGCTCTTGTTGACCAGGCGGGAGGCACAATCTCAGCTCACCGCAACCTCTACCTCCACCTCCTGGGTTCAAGTGATTCTCCTGCCTCAGCCTTCCAAATAGCTGGGATTATAGGCATGTGCCACCAGGCCCAGCTAATTTTGTGTTTTTAGTAGAGACGGGGTTTCTCCATGTTGGTCAGGCTGGTCTTGAACTCCTGATCTCAGGTGATCTGCCCTCCTCAGCCTTGCAAAGTGCTGGGATTACAGGTGTGAGCCACCGCACCCAGCCAAGCTTGTATTTAATTGATCTGCTGATTGGATTTCTTCTTTTTTAATATAAACCCCAGTCTTAATTCTTCTTCTGGCTACCCAATTTCATATTTTTTAAAGTGGACCAAAAAGTGTTCATATTTTTTTAAAACAATCTAAGACCAGAATTTCTCCAAACGTTCACCAATTATTTTTCATTTTTAAGAGTCATCTTGTCTATACCTAATTCAAAATCAGTTTTTAAAGCAGCTTCAACTTGCCTTGATCTTGATTTCCTGAATCATTTATCTAGGTTTATTTAGAAACAACTTTTTTCTAACACTCTTCCTGGGACAAAAAAAAAAAAAAAACAACTTTCTTTCATTTTGCACCTATGTATAATAGGTTACAGAATGTTTAATTAAGTTCCATAGTGTTACTGGAAAGGGTCCTCCTGATCCAGACCCCAAGAGAGGTTCTTAAACCTTGTACGAGAAAGAATTTGAGGGAGTCCATAAAATGAAGGCAAGTTTATTAAGAAAGTAAAGGAAAAAAAGAATGGCTACTCCATGGGAAAAGCAGTGTGTGGGCTGCTCGACTGATTACACTTATAGTTATTTCTTGACGATATGCTAAACAAAGGGTGGATTATTCATGAGTTTTCCGGGAACGGGGTGGGCAATTCCCATAACTGAGGGTTCCTCCCCTTTTTAGACCCTATAGGGTAACTTCTTGACATTGCCATGGCATTTGTAAACTGTCATCACACTGGTGGGAGGGTCTCAACATGCTAGTGCATGTAATTAGTGTATAATGAGGAGTGAGGATGACCAGAGGTCACCTTCATTGCCATCTTGGTTTCAGCCAGCTTCTTTACCATATTCTGTTTTATCAGCAGGGTATTTGTGACCTATATCTTGTGCTGACCTTTTATCTCATGCAGTGACTAAGAACACTTAACTTCCTGGGATGTAGCCCGGAGGTCTCAGCCTCATTTCACCCAGCCCCTATTCAAGATGGAGTTGCTCTGTTTCAAATGCCTCTGACACTAGTAAGGATCACAGGTGTCGTAAGCAGGTTTGGAGCAAACCTAAGTGTCTCCTGGTTGGCCACATCTCAACTGACGAAATCCACAACAAGCAAGGAGCAGCCCCGTGCCCACCTGCGCTCAATGAGTCATCCAGCCCATTTTGACCAAGATTATGTGAGTTGTTGGAGCAGAGGTTGGTTGAGGGAACACCCACTATATGTAATCACAGTGTCTTTTCTTTTTTTTTTTTTTTTTTGCTGTAATTGTGTTTAATAATAGAGACATAAAAAAAAATGAGGGAAGAAAATAATTAACAAGCAGCCAACCAATATTTCATTTAAACCTATACATAGGTGTGATGTGGTACTGATAAGAGTGTATATTTTGTGTATTTAAAGTGGAGAGTTATATAAATGTTAATGAAGTCTACTTGTTCCGGATCTGAGTTCAAGTCCTGGATATCGTTGTTAACTTTCTGTCTCACTGATCTGTCTAAAATTAATGTTGAAGTCTCCCACTATTATTGTGTGGGAGTCCAAGTCTCTTTATAAGTCTTATATATCTGGGTATTCCTGTATTGGGTGTGTATATATTTAGAATCTTTAGCTCTTGTTGTTACATTGATCCTTTTATTATGTAATATCCTACTTCGCTTCTTTTGATCTTTGTTGCTTTAAAGCCTATTTTATCAGCACAAATTGCAACTCCTGCTTTCTATTTATTTATTTTTGCTCTCCATTTGGTTGGTAAATTTTTCTCCATCCCTTTGTTTTGAGTCTTTGTGTATCCTTGCATGTGAGATGGATCTGGATGTAGCATACCAATGGGTCTTGGCTTTTTTTGCCTGTCTGTGTCTTTGGATTGGGGGATTTAGTCGATTTAAATTTAGAATTAATAACAATATATGTGAGTTTGATACTGCCATTTAATGTTAGCTGGCTGTTTTGCCCATTAGTTGATGCGAGTTCTTAATTATGTTGATGTTCTTTATTTTTTGGTATTTTTTAGAAAGGCTGATACTGGTTGTTCCTTTCTATTTGTAGTGGTTCTTTCAGAAGCTCTTGTAAAGCAGGCCTGGTGGTGATGAAATCTCTGAGTGCTTGCTTGTTCACAAAAGATTTTATTTTTCCTTCGCTTATGAAGCTTAGTTTGGCTGGATGTAAAATTCTGGGTTGAAAGTTCTTTTATTTAAGGATGTTGAATGTTGGCCCCCGACTCTCTTCTGTGTTGTATGGTTTCTGCTGAGAGATCTGCTGTGAGTCTGATGGGCTTCCCTTTATGGGTAACCTGACCTTTCTCCCTGGCTGCCCTCAGTATTTTCTCTTTCATTTCAACCCTGGTGAATCTGGCAATTATGTGCCCTGAGGTTGGTCTTCTTGAGGAATATCTTTGTGGTGTTCTCTGTATTACCTGGAGTTGAATATTGTCCTGCCTTGCTAGGTTGGGAAAGTTTTCCTGAATAATATCCTGAAGCGTATTTTCCAGCTTTGATTGATTCTCTTCGTCACATTCAGGTACACCTATCAGACGTAGATTAGGTCTTTTCACATAGTCCCATATTTCTTGGAGACTTTGCTCATTCTTTTTTATCCTTTTTTCTCTAATCTTGTCTTTTTGTTTTATTTCATTAAGTTGGCCTTCGACCTCTGATATCTTTTCTTCTGCTTGATGAATTCGGCTGTTAAAACTTGTGCTTAGTTCGCGAAGTTCTCGTGTTGTGTTTTTCAGCTCCATTAATTCACTTATATTCCTCTCTAAATTGTGTGTTATTGTTAACATTTCATCAAACCTTTTCTCAAAGTCCTTTCTTTGCATTGGGTTAGAACAGGTTCTTTTAATTCCCAGAAGTTTCTTATCATCCACTTTTTAAAGCCTGCCTCTGCTAATGGAACACAGTCTTTCTCCATCAGGCCTTGTTCTGTTGCTGATGAGGAACTGTGATCTCCTGTAGAGGGAGAAGCGTTCTGATTTTGGGTATTCTCAGCCATTTTCGGCTGATTTCTTCCCTTCGTTATAAATTTATCCATCTATGGTCTTTATAATTACCATCTTTATGGTTGGGTTTCTGAATGGACGTCCAACTTGTTGATTCCTGGTGCTAAAATCTGAGCAACCCACTGCGCCAGCCAAAACAGCGGCTTTAAGATTGATGGTGCTTTTCTGACTGTGCACTGAGAACCGCTGCACCAAGGCAGCAGCAAAACCACCTCACCAGCCTCAAGAGTCGCGCTGGCGACCCGTGCTGCTCCTCTGCTGGGAATCTCCTGGTGCGTGAGCAACAAAAATTGATCTGAAAGTGTGGCATTCTCTTGTTCTCTGTGCTTTCAGTGGGAGCTACAATCCTGAGCTGCTGGTGATCAGCCATCTTCGTAATCACAGTGCCTTGCACAAAATAAATAAAAAGCACAAGAATACACACATGTGCATGACCCTACAGCCCAGAGGTATCCACTTCCTGCATTTTGCATATAGTATTCCAGTGTCTAACAAATACTTGTATGAATTTACAGTCAGCATCGTTGCAGGGCTAGAGGGAACCATAATCCACAAAACCGCCCTCAGTTTTGCACCAATTGCAAGGGTAAAGGTCCCCAAAACCACCTTCAGGTATGATAATTTGCTAGAAAAACTCACTGAAAGCTGTTATACTCATGGTCATGACTTAGCACGGGGTAGGACACAGATTAAAATCAACCCAGGGAAAGGTGCTCAGGCCAGAGTTCAGGAAGGTCCTACCTGCAGAACATCCAGCTATCCTTCCCTGTGAAGCTGTGAACAGCGTCACTTCTGGCATCCAGGCGGGATCGCCTGAGCTTAATGTCCCAGAGTCTCTACTGGGGCCCCACGGTTGACTGCCCATGCAGATGGTGGTCTCCAACTCACCCTGGGGGGTGAGCTGATCACAACTTCCACTTAAATCTCACTGTAGTCTTCCTGGTATGGTCTGGAGGTCCCAGGCAAACCAAGACCCTCTCATCAGGCATGACATTCCAAGGCTTAGAGACCACTTCTCAGAAGCTGAGAGAAGAAGCCAGGTCTCTCCAGGCAAGGTTCAATTCTTTATTACACAGTCATGTGTAAAGGATTTATTTTTCTTTCTAAAAGTTGGATTGCACTACACACTTGGTTTTGCAATTGACTCTGGGACTCATGGCGTGACCGTGTGCCTGAGGCTGACTCAGAATTCCCGCCATCGCCCTCTGCTGCTCACCTGGCCATCCTCGGCACCTGGTTGGAAATGGAATTTGGACACTGGTGTGAAAGTGGTTGATATCTCAGTCTGGGTTCCTAGAAGCAGATCCCAAGATGAGGATTTGTGTGGAAGCAGGATAAATGATGTGTTCCCTGGAAAACCAGCATGGGAATTTCGGGCAGTACTGGGTGGGGAGGAGGCCAAGTGCTGGGGGTGATTCCAGCTTCATCCCATGAAGGAACTGGGAAGTTACTGGTCACTGCTCAAAGGTGTCCCTTTCGGGTTTAGGGGCGGTGCTCAGGTACTCTCTGTCTTATCTGTCATTCACTGGCTAAGGATTGTAAATTTCCAGACAGCCTAGCCCTCCAGGAGCTCAGAGAGCCACAGGAAAGCGGGTCCTGTGACTGGAGGGCAGCCCCCTGCAAAATTCAGAAGCTGGATGCTGGGACTGAGAGACCTGGGGATCAGGTGCATAAAAATGGCCAACAGACACAGAGAAATGTGGGCAGAGCTCATGGCATCTGCTACGATTAGAATCTGAAGGCACCTCAGCATTCAGAAGGGCCAGGTGTGATTCTCTCCTGGGTAAGTGTAGGCTCTCAGTGGGGTCAGCTGACCTACACCAGGACAGAAGCTCAGCGGCGGCTTACCACTGTTTCGTCCCTGCTGCATTCGTCTGGGTGTCAGCTCCCAGCGACCTGGGAAAGGATGGGGAGAAGCACGTTCTATCACATAGGTGCCGTGTATGCTCATGCTTCCTCTGGACATCATGAGTGGATAAGTAGGGCCAGGTGACCATGTCAAATGACCGCTGACTGTCGAATGCCTGACCTGTGGCTGCAGTGCTGGCTCTCGCTTTTCACTGGGTCTGCTGCCCGCTCCCCATCTGCTCCACTGCGCACCCCTTCCGGGCCCTGGGCCATCAGCTCTTCCCCAGCCAGAGTGGGTGCCGGCTGCCTCCTCTGCACTGAGCAGCCCGCCTGTCGTCCTGACCCCTCCAACCATTTCTGTTTGGGCAAACGCCAGGGGCTTGAGCAAGGGAAAGGGACTGCCAGGCCAATTGCTTTCCCTCCTCCCCACCTTAGAACATCTCAAGGTGTAGGGGCCCCCATGGCCTCCCTGAGACACGTTCACCAGTCATCATTGGCTGTTTTCTTTGTGATCTGTGGCAGCTCAAAATTAATACATAAATAAATAACATAGAGCATCACTTTGAATTCATCCCCTTTCTTCACCATCTCCTTCCCCTAACCCCACTCCTTCTTCCTGGGGATTGCAGACCACCCTCCGCCCCCCTCCCCCCATGACAGTGCCTTTGTTTTGGGCTCAGTTTTCTTGAAGATCAAGGCCAGGTGCCAGGTCACCACATGCAGGGGCCTGGCCATACTCAGGACTGACTGGTTGCTGTGGGCAGGCCAGGAAGATCGTGAAATTCTACTATGGCAAAAACCAAAATAAAAACAGTCTCTGGTTGTCCTGCTGGCTCACCTTTCCTGGCCTGCTCCCTGCTTTGGCTGAGTCTATGAGGCCTTCTGTTGTCCCTAAGCTCTGTCACCACTCTTCTTAAGTTGTGGAAAAGAGAGTCATGCACATGATTCTTGTCCACTGAAAGGCAGGCAAATGTCTGCTGTAAGAACGCAATCGCTTATTGCCTTATAGGTATTGGCCAGTGTTATGTCTGCCTGTAAATTCATCTTAGCATTCTGATTGCCAGTATATGAGTGTGTGTGAATCCTTGTTGAATTGATTGTAATGTCTTACTGGTTTCCTCATTCATTCACAAATAAAACCAAATATTTGGTGTGTGTCCGTTTTATATTTGAATGAGAATCGTGGTTTTACTTTGAAAAATACCATTCTTTTCCTGTCCCCTCAAGCCATTGCCTAGAGTCACGCTGGAGAAAGTGCAGCGAGGCTCTCTTTGTCTTTATTTTTCCTTTGCCTGTAACGCAGCACATTTTGACGGCTTGCTCACCGGTCTCCAAACTCATGAGAGCAGAATCCTCTCGGTCTGGCTTTCCATTGAATCCTCAGCTCCAAAAAAGTTTCTGGCATGAAATAGGGACATGAAGTGAGTTTGCTGAGTGAAGCCTGTAGCCTCAGTTTTGTTTCTGGGTCAGCCAGATCCCAGTGCGCCTGGGATCCTATCCTCCCCTCCCCTCCTCTCTTCTCCCCTGGACACGTGGAGAAGGAGGAGTTGGGATGAGAGAGTTGAGTGGCAGCTTCCATTCTGCTGCCAAAGGAAATGGGGACTGAGATTCATAAAGAGGGGGCCAGGAGAGAAATAATTTTAAGAAGTTTTGAGATGTACCACAAACTTTCCCTCCCTTCCCTTTCCTCCCCTCCCCTCCCCTCCCTTCCCCCTCCCTTCCCTTCCTTTCTTCTTTCCCTTCCCTTCCCCCTTCCTTCCCTTCGCTTCTCCCTTCCTTCCTTTCCCTTCCCTTCCATTCCCTTCCCTTCCTCTTTCCCTTCCCTTCCCCCTCCCTTCCCTTCCCCCTTCCTTCCCTTCCCTTCTCCCTTCCTTCCATTCCCTTCCCTTCCATTCCCTTCCTCTTTCCCCTCCCTTCCTCCTCCCTTCCCTTCCCCCATCCTTCCCTTCCCTTCCCCCATCCTTCCCTTCCCTTCCCCCTTCCTTTCCTTCCCTTCCCTTTCCCCCTTCCCTTCCCTCCCCCTCCCCTTCCCTTACCCCTCCCCTGCCCTCCCCCTCCCCTTCCCTTACCCCTCCCCTGCCCTCCCCCCTCCCCTTCCCTTCTCCCTTTCTTTCCTTCCCTTCCCTTTCCCCTCCCTTCTCTCCCCCTTCCCTTCCCTTCCCCACTTCCCTGCCCTCCCCCTCCCCCTTCTCTTCCCCTTCCTCTGCCCTCCCCCCTCCCCTTCCCTTGCCTTCCTCCTCCCTTCCCTTCTTCTTTTCCTTCCCTTCCCCCTCCCTTTCCTTCCCTCTCTTCTCTCTCTTTTCTTTTTGGTGGCCCACATTTGCTCATCTATACTGTTTATTTCACAGAATACTTTCACAAAACACCTACGTTCAAGCATTCCTCAATGTTGTCTTTTATCTTGGAACACAACAAAAAGAAGACAGGAAGAATTCATATACATAACCTCAAAGTTAAGGCAGTGCACAGGCAAGCAAACAGAAGACATAGAGCAATGACCTGCTGAGATTGAATAGTCAACACTTACATAAAAAGGATAAATCCATTTATTTATTTATTTATTTAGAGACAGGATCTCACTCTGTCACTCAGGCTGGAATGCAGTGCTGTGATCATGGCTTGCTGAAGCCTTGACTCCCAGGCCCAAGCAGTCCTCCCATCTCAGCCTCCTGAGTAGCTAGGACCACAGGTGTGCACCACCACACTTGGCTTATTTATTTATTTCTAGAGACTGATCTCACTATGTTGCCCAGGCTGGTCTTGAACTCCTGGGCTCAAGCAATCCTCAGGCCTCAGCCTCCCAAAGTTCTGGAATTACAGACGTGAGTCACCATGCCCCGCCAAGAATATCCTCAATGTGTAAAGAGTTTTAATAGAAAAACACCTCGGCAGCAGCAAAAGGGACAGAGTACTTGAACAGATGAGTTACAAATGAGGACATGGAGATGACTGCTCAACCATAGCAAAGTGTTCAGCCTCACAATCCATCAAATAAATGCAAATTAAAACAAGACCTTTTTTCTCCCATCAGAGAGTAGAGATGAAAGGCGTCATCACACCCTCTGTTCGCAGAAAGCATGTAAATGGGCCGGAGCTTCACTAGGCCGTCCCTGTCATTCTGGGTGCCCTGTCTTGGCACAGTCAAGAAGAGAAACAGCACCTGCATCCGAAAGTGTTGCTAGCCCTTGTTGAAGCCTTTCAAGAAAATACCAAAGGGGGAATTACATTTGTGGTACATCCCAAAACTTCTGAAAATTGTTTCCCCCTCACTATGGATCTCAGTCCCCACTTCCTTTGCCAGCAGAATGGAATCTGCCACTCATCTCTCTTCTCCCAACTCCTCTGGGGCCTCAGCGACTTCAAGCATCTGGCTCAGTCTTTGTTGTGCAGATTTGGCGTCTTGGACTTCCTTCTGCTGTCCAGTCCACACTGCCCAGCTCCTCAAGAAAAAGGGCTCTAGGTCTGACTCCTTCCCCCAGGGGGAGAGATGTATGGCTGGACCTGAATCAGAAGGGTGACTGAAGCTGCAGACGTGTGCACAGAGTAAATGTGTTGAAATATTTACTGCATATGTTGTCTTTATATTCTCTTTTTTATTTATTTATTTTTTTTTTATAAAGATGGGGCTTCACCATATTGATCAGGCTGGTCTTGAATTCCTGACCTCAGGTGATCTGCCTGCCTTGGCCTCCGAAGTGCTTGGATTATAGGTATGAGCCACCACACCCGGCCTGTCTTTATATTCTCTTTTCACACTAATTTCAGACCTGCAGTCTTTGTACATCTTTGCTTAGAGGATTTTTCTGTATTGTAAATCAGAATTGCCCTGAAATTTACAGCTAAGCCAGATTCTTATGGAAAAAAAAAACAAAAAAAACCCACAAAACCCTAGTTGTCAAAGATAGCGAGGGTGTGGGGTATGCATCGAGAGTGCTTTGGGAAGCTCTGGTCTAAAATTCTTTCCAGATACAACCATTTCTTACCACCTCCACCATCACTACTCCAGCAGAACCACTGTGACTTCTGTACCTGTTTTGTATGGCTGCCCTGCCCCTCCCACCCATATCCAGTCTATAGACAGACAGGCACATGGATAGATAGACAGACAGACAGGCAGGTGGATAGATAGATAGACAGAGGCAGATAGATAGATGATAGAGGATGATAGATAGGCAGGTGGGTAGATATAGACAGATGATGATAGAGACAGATAGGTAATAGATGATAGATATATAGATACAGATAAATGATAGATATAGACAAATAGATAGCTAGATAGATGATGACATAGATGATGACATAGATTCTGTTCTGAGGTAGCAGGCCACATTCAGGAATGCTGGAATGTGGGTGTTTGGTGAAAGTGCTCTGTGAATGAACAATATACATGAGCTGTATCTATATCCAATCCAGTCTCAACACAACAGCCAGAGGTTTCTTCCAAAATACATGTCAGCTCAGACCTCTCTCAGTTCCCATCCCTCCAGCAGGTCAGGAAAAGCCACTCTCACAATGGCTGTGGGAAGCAGAATTTCTAAGAGCCCCTCAAGGAGTCCCCGTGCTCATCCATGGAAGCTTGATTGTGATGAGAAGCTACCTCGAAGCACATTGTTTCATAGACAGTTGGCCTTAAACCAGGGAGGTTATCCTGAATTCTGGGTGAGCATAGTGTAATCCCATGAGCCCCGAGAGCAGAGAGCGTCCTCTGGCTGCAGGTGGAAGAGGTGGCAGAGAGGATGGGGTGGGAGAGTGGGTGCCTTAGTGGGTGGGGTGGACTCAGGCTTCCTTGCTGGCTTTGAGAAGAGGGGTGCAGTGAGCCTTGAACTGACAGCGTGCAGGGGAGCAGGGCCTCCATCCTTCAGCCGCAGGGAGAAGTGCTCTAGTCCCCAGTGACCCTGAAGCACGTTCTTTCCTTGAGCCCCAGACAAGAGCATCACCCGCAATAGCACCGCCCCCTCCCCCACCACGGCACCCCGCCACCTTCACTTTGACCTGCAAGAACAAAGGACCCCACTGAGCCAACCTTCTCCAACTGCTGTAATAAATGGGTGTTGTTCAGGCTGCCACATTGTCCAGGGGCAGTAAGAAATGAATACCGTGGTCTGCAAGTCCCCCTGACTCTTCCAGCCTCCTCCCTGGTCCCTCAGACACCCTTGTTCTTCCCATCAGAGCTGCAGGCCTGGTACTCCCTCTGTCAGAGACCCTTCCCCAAAACAGAGCAGACGGCTGCCCGCTGGGTGTGTTCCAGGCCTCGGCAGATGCTTCAGAGTAGAAGCGCACCCATGCTGCTTTGCAAAGTGTAAGTGACAGTGTGGCTCACAAACCTGCCTGTTTTCTGGGAGTCCTGGCCCTTCCTGGAAACAGTGGGGAGGGCGGCTTGGCAAGCTACCCACATGGCGTGTGCAGGAGGTCAGCCAATCACTGGGCTACAGGCAGCTGAGGGTGACCAGCCACTGAGTGGATCAGGAATAAGTGAACAGCACCTTCGAGAGTCAGGGATGTTTGGTGAGGGCCTTCCTTTGAATGAGAAAGGAGGTGAATGCTGAGTATTCATCAGTTTGGGAGCAAGAAGGGTCCCTACTCTCCTCCCCTCCCCTCCCCTCCCTTTTCCTTCCTGGGCCATGCAGTGGGCCTGTGAACAGCACAGAAAATGCACCCAGAGGAGCTCGGGACGTCCAGGAAGACCTCGAGGAGCACCCGTGAATAGGAGGCTTGCACCCCAAGTCTGTGGTGGGCTGGGGTGGGGCCCCTGCTCTGGAAAGAATAAGTGCTCTTCCCAAGTAGGAGGGACATCCAGGGCCTGGCAGGGACTGTGGCCCAAGCAGGAAGAACATCCAGGGTCTGTGGGAGGCAGGGACCATGGCCCAAGTAGGAGGGACATACAGGGCCTGGCAGGGACTGTGGCCCAAGTGGGAGGGACACGCAGGGCCTGTGGGAGGATGGGCCTCTTCCGCAGTCGTGGCTGCAGGGCCTGGTGAGGGTCACTTTCAGGCTGGTTAGACCTGCCCCCTCCCCAGGTGGTGTGCTCAGACAGCGCCTCTGGGCTGGGACAAATGGGAAGGTGCTGAGACCATGTCTACCTGTGGCTGTAAATACTGACTTCCACCTGCTGGCCTCCGCGTCCCTGCAGCCAGCTGCCTGGAGCTCATTCTGTGGTGTGAATTGTCTTAGGTGATTCCCACTGTGAACAGTGGAACTCTGACACATTCCTTGTGTAACTTTGTTCTCAGCATTGCGTTCGCCTTGTGCGGCAGCTGCAGACCCTCTCACGACCGCCCCAGGAAGCACTGGCAGCTAGTGAGAATCTGCAGGCAGCCATGAGCAGTGTGAGATGATTTTGCCAACTGCAGCATCGTGTCCATGCTCTGAGCACGTCTGAGTGAGAGGGCTCAGCTATGATGCCCGGAAGGTGAGATGCCTCAAATGCATTTTGACCTGGGGCATTTTAGACTTACCATGGGTTTGTTGGGATGTGACCTCACCAGTCCAGGAGCATCTGTGCTATGAGTATTCATTTTCTTCCTAGAATTTCTCCAGCTTGGGCATTGGGAGCTCTGAAGACCTCCTTGACATTCACTCCCTGAAGTCCCCAGAGCCACCGCTCTTCCCTGACATCTGTGCAAGGCAGGAGGTGCGGGGTCAGTTTCCACAAGGAAGAGTGACTCATCCAGGCTGTTGTTCCCTGGAGATATGACTTTTGCAACATTTGTAACTTTCCTGTTAGCCTAAAATTATCTCAAAATACAAAGTTAAAAAATGAATCAAGTGAGTTAACACTGGAATTTGCAGATGAACACTGACGATACCAACAATAATAAAAATAATAATGCCCTTTGTTGAGTGTGGCAAGCAGTGTGCTAGCACCTCGTCAAATCCCCCTTAGGAAACCAGGGTCTTCCTTGAGCATCCTGGGAGTGTGGCAAGGCAGCCAGGGAAGTGGAGGCGTTCCAGGGACGCCCGTCTCTACTGCCGCTTGCTGGCAGCGTTCACTCTGTTAGCTCAATGTTTGCCTTAATGCACCCTTTAGAATCACACTCTATCCTTGGAGGCTTCAGCGGCTGATAAAAAAAGAAGGCTTCTGTGTACACATTGGCAACTCTACCACCCAATTTCCAGTGGAGCTCCAGAAGCTAAAAATAACCACGTGCTTTCTGTTTCATGCAGAAAAGAGGACGTGTGCACTTTATTTCGTAACACTTGCCATTTTTGAAACTCTGATTTTTCCCACATGTATTTTTAAAATGTCCTTGAAGGAAAAGACACGATGTGGATTTCACCAGTTTTCTCTTTTCTGTAATCCAGCTCAGGTCTAGGGGCAGGTCCAGATCTTCAGGAAACAACTCCTGGAAATCAGACGTGGAAGAAAACCTTGAGCCAACATGCATGGCCATGAGGTGGACTTGCCAAGAAGTGCCCGGAGACAGCTCCCTGGGGTCTGAGGCTGAGGCCCATAGGAGGAATGGCATCTTCAAGGGTCCCCGGATCCCTGCAGCCCACGGCAGGGAGGAGCAGTGGCCTGCCAGGGTCTCTGCATGGCCTGTTCCCTGTGCAAGGAGAGGCCACAGACTTAGAGCACAATCCAGGGCTCTGTGTGCTGAGGCAGGAGCAAGGATAGCCATCCAGGGCTCTGCCTTCCCCAAGCTTTCAGCGCTGTCCTCACCAAGGCCAAGCATGGTTGCTGGAGGGAGCCGTTTGTACCAGGTTTCCATCTGCGTGATGCTCACTTGCTTACTTTTCACTAAGTGAGCCCCACAGAGGTGCATTTTGGGGAATTTCCAGTGAGCACAGAGCAGGTGGGCCATGGGTGGGTCAGGGCTGGGCACGACATCAGAGGAGGACCCTGCCCTCTGAGGAGCATCCTCCTCACAGGTAGGGCCACCTGGTGGGTTTTCTGAGTTAGCTCTCTCCTGAGGCTGCCAGGCCAGGCCCTTTCCCATCTTGCTGCACTCACCCTGCCTGGACCAAGGGTCCCAGACTTACCACCTGGCTGATGCTTGGGTGTGAGCAAAATTCCTAGGATCCAAGGTCAGGGACTAGAAGGGCAGTGGGAATGGTGTCTGTGGCTGGAAAAAACCCAAGGCCACACAGCCAGGAGGTTAGGCAGAGAGGTGGGACATGGCCTTTGACCCAAGTGAACCTGAGCAGTGCTAGAAATACCGCTGGGACCGTGCACAGACGTACACAGTTGGTTAACACTAGTCTTCCCAGCTAGGACTGAGCAGAGCCCCTCCCAGCACCCTGACTGCTGTTACTCAAGTGCAGCTGCTTGCCTTGTGCATCCTCTAGGGCTGGTCTGGCCTCATCTTCAATGATGCACTGACAGGGCCACTGCAATACGACAGGAAGAGGAAATACGTGGTAAGAACGGTGACAATGTAAATGCATACAATGTACACATTTCCTCCAGAAAGTCAGCCATAAATTAGAAAATGCAATATGGACAAGCTTAGTTCTCTCCTCAGTACTAACAACCCACACATGAACTTAGCAGAGAACTGGATTAAGAACAGTATTAAAACTGAGGCTTAGTGTGAGGAAAGGTCCCAGGCTTACTAAGGTTAAGGGAATTTACCTGTGTAGACACATTATCACCACATTATTACCCTGGAGACAAAGACTGATGAGCAAATAGATTAATTCTCCTCTGGATTTAAGAACTTATAAAGTCAAAACAAAACTATATTTGGCTGTCTTAAAACATGCTAATAGGATTCAAAAGCTTATCCGGAAAGCAACTGAGCTTGAAGAAGCACAAGCCATTTTAAGAGAAGATTATTAAGGAGGAACATTCCCTCTCAGATATTAAACCATAGTGTGAAGCTACAATCACAAAAAAGTGGCACAACTGCAATTATCAGTTATATCGGGGAAAACAGATTACTCCTGAAAGAATTAGAATTTATGAAATAATTTTATGTGTTCATATTATAATATACTAGGGGTTAATGGTATCATTACATATCTCTGGAGAAAGATTTATTCAATCTGTGATATGTGATTAAAAAAAACGATGTTCATTAAGTAATATCTTCTCATATCACCTTATAATGCAAGTTCTAGGCAATTTTTATTTTAAAATAAAACCATAAAAAACAAGAAGATAAAACACAACAATGTTCTTTGGCTCTAAGGCAAAAATGACATTTTAAGAAAAATGTGTAAGAAAGTGCACAAAAATAGACTTAATTAACATTAAGTTTATAATTTAAGACAATAGCAAAAATAAGGATAAAAACAAAGTATAAGGGGAGTCATAAAAAGCTTTCATGGGCTACTTCCCTTCTCTACAATCATTTCTTAAAAATAACGATTAACATATCAACTGGAAAATGAACAAGTCATGAGAAGACAAACTTGAGAAAGATAATAATAGTCAATAAACATGAAAAGTGTTTACTGTCATCACTAATCAAATAAAGCAAACATAAAAAGAAACTTTTTTTAAAGGTAATATGCAACATTGGTAATGAGGCATTTTCAAGCTCCTTGGATGGTGGCAGAAACACTTACACACTTTCTGTAGGCATTAATTAATGTAAGATGTCAACATGGCCGCTCTTCTGCTTTCTCTCTGACTTTCATACTCTTTCCCAAAATTGAGTGCTAACCAATTAGACAAGGCTGAACATGGTGGGTATCTGAACAGGAGGTCAAAGCAGCACCACA
This sequence comes from Sapajus apella, assembly GCF_009761245.1. Lineage (NCBI taxonomy): Eukaryota > Metazoa > Chordata > Mammalia > Primates > Cebidae > Sapajus > Sapajus apella. The sequence continues at coordinate 5,284,625 of NW_022437052.1, forward strand.
GTGGCTCAGAGCTGGATGCTGGAACCCGAGCAGGATGAGGAGGCATCCATGTAGGAGCATGGACCATCCATGGAGCACTGTGCACCATTCATGTAGCACTGTGGACCCTGCATGCAGGACTGTGCACCATTCATGCAGCACTGTGGATCCTTCATGCAGTACTGTGCACCATTCATTCAGCACTGTGGATCCTTTATGCAGGACTGTACACCATTAATACAGCACTGTGGATCCTTCATGTAGGACTGTGCACCATTCATGTAGCACTGTGAACCCTGCATGCAGGCCTGTGCACCATTCATACAGCAATATGGACCCTTCATGGAGGACTGTGCACCACTCATGCAGCACTGTGGACCCTTCATGCAGGACTGTGCACCATTCATGCAGCACTGTGGATCCTTCATGCAGGACTGTGCACCATTCATCTAGCACTGTGGATCCATCATGCAGGACTGTGCACCACTCTTGTAGCAATATGGACCCTTCATGCAGGACTGTGCACCATTCATGTAGCATTATGGACCCTTCATGCAGGACAGTGCACAATTCACGCAGCACTCTGGAGCCTGTATGCAGGACTGTGCACCATTCATGTAGCATGCACAATTCATGCAGCACTCTGGACCCTGTATGCAAGACTGTGCACCATACATGTAGCATTATGGACGCTGCATGAAGGACTGTGCACCATTCGTGCAGCACTGTGGATCCTTCGTGCAGGACTGTGCACCATTCATGCAGCACTGTGGATGCATCATGCAGGACTGTGCACCACTCATGTAGCAATATGGACCCTTCATGCAGGACTGTGCACCATTCATGTAGCATGCACAATTCATGCAGCACTCTGGAGCCTGTATGCAGGACTGTGCACCATTCATGTAGCATGCACAATTCTTACAGCACTCTGGACCCTGTATGCAAGACTGTGCACCATTCATGTAGCATTATGGACACTGCATGAAGGACTGTGCACCATTTGTACAGCACTGTGGACCCTGCATGCAGGACCAGGGTGGCCTCTCCTCTGACCACTCTGGAGTAAGCATTGTCCCTGAGATCAGGCCTGAGGAATCGATGCACCCAAATTGGCTGAGCCCCACTACGTGCAAGGCAAAACCCTTTGGGGTGCACTCCTTGGCTAACACATGCAAACTGATTCTTACAAGGTGAGGCATGTGTGACCGGAGCGTCTGTAGCACAACAGAGATTTGCTGAGATGAGACGTGCTGCCCGGGGCTGGCCAAGGTGGACATGCGTTTGCTCTGAAGGCGGCAAGTGTGCACCCACAAAGGCTCCTCCTCTACCCTGTGGCTGGGCCCTGCCCATGGTATCTTCCATGTAGATCTTTCTCACCTGCCATGCTAACCATGATTTCATCCTGGCTGCCTTGAGACACTTTTACCCTAAGTCTCCTCTGACTCCAGAAGTGCCCAGAAAACAACTCCAATGAGTGGTCCCCACCACCGCCAGATCAGGAAGTGCTATTGGGTGGCCCCAGGGAAGAGCCCTTTGCCCAGGGCCACTCTGTGTGGGGCTGTGTGAGGGACTCTGGGGCTGGAGCTGTGTCACCTGTCACTCTTTGGACAGGCTGTTTTCTAAAGCATCAGCATCTGCAGATTCAGCAGGGCTGGCCGGGGAGACCTTGGTGAGCACCACATGGGAGGGCCTGCAGTGGCACACCCAGGGGCCCACTCCTCTTGTTGGAGTCCCCATCATTGTAGCTTATCAGCCCTCTCCCACAGAGAGGGAGCTGGGTTGCTATCATGTGTTTTGGCAGCAGAGGGTTGACACATCCAGGGAAGCTGGATTAGCTGAGGAGCAGAGCTGGGGCCGGCATCTCAGCAACTCACCCACTCCCAGTCTGGAGCAAGAACAGGGTGGACCCTGCGATCTTTGAAACAAGAGTGTTTCCATTTCTCAGATGCATGAGCCAGGCAGTGGAGTTGGGATGCATCCTGGATAGTGGCAGGTTAGATGGGTCCCTAGGCTCCCACAGGAGACCAGGCTCAGGGAGGAACCCTCTGCTCCTGCAAAATGGACACCTGTACCTCATACAACATAGGCTGGGCCCAAGGAGGGACACACTTTGTCAGATATAAGACCCAGGCTCCAGGGGCAGAGGGGTCTCCAGGCACCCAGGGAAGCTCTCCCAGGCAGACCCCGGCTCAGAGCTTTCACTCAGGGATACAGAAGTGATGCAGGTAAGGCTATAACTAGATGGAAATTTGTGACTTCAATGCAAAAATTAGAATGTCAGAAAACCTAATAATCAGTAAACTAAGCATTTGCTGTGAATCAGGTAATTACTCATTAGGAAAACGAAAATTAACACTATAATATAATGCACAGTGAACAGAATGGCTGCAAGTAAAAGACTGAGAGAGAATAGCAAGTGATGGCAAAGATGTGGAGCCACCAAAATTCGGTTTCTATTGGTCAGAGTGGATGTAAATTGTGAACCTGTAGAATAATTTGGGAACATTTTTTCATCATATCTATTAAAACTAAATGTATGCCTAGCCTATGACTCAACAATTTTTCTCCTAGGTATGTAACCAAGAAAAATCCATAAATAAGTTCACCAAAAGACATGTACAATGCTCAGTGATACTATTCATGACAGTCCTCAAGCTGGAAATGACCCAAATGTCCAACAAGAGTAGAATGGATAAACTGGTGTGGTCATACCATCAAATACAACAATGGGAATAAATGATAAGAATGAATGAGTCTCACAAACACAATGTTGAGTGAAAGAAATCAGACACCAAAGAATACACAACATGTGATTCCATTGAAATGGGTCATGGTGCCATGATGTCAGGAGCCATGATGTCAGAAGTTATGATGTCATGATGCCAGAAGCCCTGATGTCAGGAGTTATGATGTCAGGAGTGCTGATATAGAAAGTTGTGATGTTATAATGCTCTGATCTCAGGAGTTATGATGCTGTGGTGCCAAAAGCCATTATGTCAGAAGTTACGGTGCCATGATGTCAGGAATCATGCTGTCAGAAGGTCTGACGCCAGAGGTCATGATGTCAGAAGCCATGATGTCAGGAACCATAATGTAGGAAGTTATGATGTCACGATGCCAGGAGCCCTGATGTAGGAAGTTATTATGTCATGATGTCAGGAGCCATGATGTCATGATGTGAAGAGCCATGATGCTAGAAGCCCTGATGCCAGGAGCCATGATGCCAGAAGCCCTAATGTCAGGAGCCATGATGCCAGAGCCATGATGCTGGGAGCCATGATTCCAGGAGCCATGATGTCAGGAGCCATGATGTCAGAAGCCCTGATGTCAGAAGCTATGATGCCAGGAGCCATGATGCCAGAGTCATGGTGCCAGAAGCCCTGATGTCAGGAGCCATGATGTAGAAAGTTATGATGTCATGATGTCAGAAGTTATTAAGTCATGATGTCAAGAGCCATGATGCCAGAAGCCCTGATGTCATGAGTCATGACATCATAAGTTATGATGTCATGAGCCATGATGTCAGAAGTCATGATGTCATATTTTCAGAAGTGGGGACAGTGGTTATTCTTTGGGAAATGGTGATGAGAAGAGGCACTTGAAGGACTTCCAGGTGTCTGTAACTTTTTCTTTCTTGATCTGAATGTGGCTTACACAAGTGTTTTCAGTTTATGAAGCTCTGAGTTTACAATATCTGTGTATTGTAATCTCTGTGTATCCCATATGCTTTAATTTAAAAGTATATTTAGAGAAAAGGGTTGCAGTCTGGCTCTGTGTGAGGCTGACTCCTCATGTGATCTTCGGCAGCCCCTGTCTCCCTCTGGGCCTCAGTTTTCACATCTGCAAAGTGAGGCTCTGGGTGCAAATGAGGGGGCATGGAGACATTATGTTTCGTCCTGATCCAGGAGGGTAGGAGCCCACTTACCACCATGTCTTTGTAAGAGGTGTTATCAGGTCGGGCGCAGTGGCTCACACCTGTAATACCAGCACTTTGGGAGGCTGAGGTGGGTGGATCAGAAGGTCAGGAGTTCAAGACCAGCCTGGCCAAGACGGTGAAACCTCGTCTCTACTAAAAATACAAAAATTAGCTGGGCATGGTGGTGGGCATCTGTAATCCCAGATTCTCGAGAGGCCAAGGCAGAGAATTGCTTGAACCTGGGAGATGGAGGTTGCAGTGAGCCAAAATCGTGCCACTGCACTCTATCCTGGGCGACAGAGCAAGATTCTGTCTCAAAAATAAATAAATAAATAAAAGGCTACCAGTGCACTCTGCCAGGAGTCTCGAGGGGAGGAGGGTCTCTTCAAAGTCCACTCTGGGACAGTGGCCTCATGTACAGGGTATACACCTTGGTGGATGCCAGCACAGGATGGAGGGGTCAGGAAGGCAGTCAGAGAGTCTGCGGGGCCTGCTGCCAGCATTAATATTACAGGCGGTTGTGCACAAATGATCGCATCAGGCCTGGAAAACAGAGCAGCCTGCTTATATGGGAATGTTCCCACCAGAGTCAGTCTTGCAGAACTCTCGGCTAATCGGTACTATTGAAACCTTTAATTTTCCTTACTTTGTGCAAGGTGAGAACTGGATATCAGAGGGATTCCTCCCAGAATCACATCCGCTCTTGCCAGTGGCTCCCCTGGGAGGCCTGACAGCCCTGGTGTTTGAGTGGGCATGTCAGCCCTGTCCTCAGCGTTTATTTCTACTGTGGCCAGTGAGCAAGTTGGGGAGGAAGGATTGCCAGTGAGTCCAAGCCCAACCGCCTGCAGGCTGACCTTGACTTTGACCTTGGACCTCAAGGGGCAGGCAAGGGAAGCTCCTCTTCCAGGCATGGGCTAAAAGGGAGGCTTGCTGAGCCCCAGGGGTGAGGCCCCTGTCTACCGGACCAGCCTACACTGTCCAGAGGCTCTTTCAGTGCTGACAGCGAGAAGCTGGATGCCAAAGGCTGCACCAGTGCTGCCCTGGGGAAAAGCAGCTCATTCAGCTGAAGGACACCCTGGCTCCTCTTTTCTATCCTGCTGAACCCACGCTCTCACAGGCTGCATCCTTCAGGCATCACCAGTGACCCCATCTCCCAAAGGCTCCTCCCAGCCTCACAGGGGTGGCTGCCCCAAGTCACATTATAAACTAGCACGAAGCCTGTGTAGGACCCAGGAAGCAGGTCCCTGAGCCCGAAGTCCCCATTCCTGCACAGCACAGCCCTGCTGAACCCCAGCTAGGAGGGGCTGTTCCCGCCTGAGCCTGCCCCTTCCCACGGGAGGACACACCTGCCAATGGGATCTGAGCTATGGCTTCCTAGTGCCAGCCAGTTGGGGCTCTTCATGCGAGTGCACCTGTCCTTGGGCCACGAGGGAGTTACCATAACGGTGCCCATTTCACAGAGGAGGAGGCTAAGGCTCAGAGATGGGAAAAGGATCAGGCCAGGAGGTGGGGAAGAAGGATCTGCTGTAAGATTTTGCCTCTCATAATAGGAATAATGATAATAATAACTCATTGAAAATATGGTCCTTTTCCATGTATAGAAATACATATGCTCAACGAAAAAAAAATCCAATCTTCCTAGCCCTACAATATTGCGTTTTCTAGTCTAAAACCTGTGTCCATTTATCGCTTTTAAAATGTTCCTCAGGAGAGTTTTGCTGTTTCCTTCAACAGCTCCACCTTTCTCACTAAATTCCTCACCCATCAGGATTTTATGTGTTTTTCTGTTATTGTGAATGAACTTTTTTTCTGTTTTCTAAGTGGATATCACTGACTATTGACTGGTGTGCATTTTCTCATGTGAAGTGCTCCTATTTCTTACCCTTGCGGTCCACCCTCTGTGTTTTCTAGGTCGATCTTAAACCATCTGCAAAATATGGCAATTTTGCCTCTTTCCCATCTTTGTAGCTTTTATTTTATGATTTTTTTGGTCTTCTGGGGAAAGGAACAGGCTCAGGTAAGCAGCCAGGCTCAGGGCAGCTGCTGATCACCTCATGCTGTCAAAGCTGCCGCCCAAGATGCTGGGTTGTTAGGAAGTGCATGGATGAGGCCTGCCTAGGTCCGGGGCAGACCACCCTCCAAGGCGCTGATCCCGCCAGCCCCCAGCAGGAGAGTGCTGGCTGCCGTAATGGTGGCTGTGGGTGTGTGGTGACCGTCCAGGCCTCCCTGAGCACTGCTGGGATGGGTGAGCCTAGTTTAGGGTTTATTTCTGGGATTCCGGGTCCTCAGGGACAGAGGTGTGATGGCACGTGGTTCTGTCATGGCTGGCTGCTCTGAGGTTCACTCTGTCTGCCTTTCCTGGCCTCTTGAAATGGTTGTTTTGTGATTTATTATTTTGTTGCATTGTATTGATGGATTTCCTAATATTGAACTTGTTTTAAGGTTCTTGGAAAACCTCAATTGAAGCAGAGAAGTGGTCGTTACTGTATGTGTGTGTTTTATCCACGTGAAGTAATGTGTGAGGACTTTATCACAGTATCTGGTATGTTTCATTTCATGTGTATGTAACTTTTTAATGTTTTGGTACAAATATTATACTGGAATGATTAAAAGAATGCAGGAGTTCTTTTAATGCTCATAAATAGGGATTTTTTCTTTTTTTTTTGAGACAGAGTTTCGCTCTTGTTACCCAGGCTGGAGTGCAATGGTGCGATCTCGGCTCACCACAACCTCCGCCTCCTGGGTTCAAGCAATTCTCCTGCCTCAGCCTCCCGGGTAGGTGGGACTACAGGTGTGCACCACCATGCTCAGCTAATTTTTTGTATGTTTAGTAGAGACAGGGTTTCACCATGTTGACCAGGATGGTCTCGATCTCTTGACCTCGTGACCCACCCGACTCGGCCTCCCAAAGTGCTGGGATTATAGGCGTGAGCCACCGCACCCTGCCATAAATAGGGAATTTTAATCATACTCTATTGGTGCACTGACATTGTGAATTAGTGAACTTGTGATTTATCCGAGCTGGAATTTCAGAGGTGGGTGGGCTGGTTTTTAATAGATTTCTCAATTTCTTCCGCAGTTAATATTCTGCTTACATTTCTGTCTCCTTTTAGTCAGTTGGGGCAATTCATGTTTCCCTGGGGTAATCATCCATACGATTTAGAACTCAAAGTATTTGCATGGAATTTGTAAATGATGCTCTTGCATGTGCTCCTGTGCTGTCAGTGTTTCCACGGTGTTAAACTTGTGTACATGTATGTGTGAGTGCCCCATAGTTCCTGATTTGGGGTAGACACAGGCTTATTCACTGATGAATTTCAAAGGCCCAGCACGTGAACACGCTTTTTATTCTCCTGGTTTCAAATCATACACTTTTACCATTTTCATTTTCTTCTTCTTGGTTCTCACATTTATCCTGTTCTTTTTATTTTCTGGAGTCTAATTTTGTAAGTTGAATGAATAATTTATTTGTTTATATTTGGTTGTTACTAATGTAATTGTTATCGCTGTGAATTTTCCTCTGAGACTGTTTTACTCATATCATTTGAGTTCCGAAAGATCATATTCCATAATTGCTGTTTTCTGTGATTCTGAAATTTAGACTCTGTTGCTCTATTTGACTCAAAAATTGTTCAGGAGGGATTTTGTTTGCTTACCTGTTTTTCAGGATGTTAGGTTTTCCGCTTCTACGATTGCTGTTATTTTCTTCCTGCTGTTGATTTTGGCTGAGGAATATGGTCTAAGTGTTCTTGGGATTTGACATATGTTCAATTTAAAGAAGAGGTTTCACGGCTCCTTGAAGAGAGAGGCGTTTCCCACTCCAGGTGCGATGTGGTTGTCAGGACCCCCTGGGTCTCTTGACACAGATACAGGACCCTGGGTTCACAGAGGGCCGCTGAAGCCCCCACCGCTGCAGGCCGCCTGGTCATTTTCAAATGATTTTGGAATCTCCATTCACTTACTTACTTCCATTCCTAAAATAGTATCATTATTTTTCCTCTTTATTGTTTTTGTTATCAGGGAGGAGCCTGTTATCAGAGGAAATGGATGCACAGTGAACACCCTGGTCTGGCTTTATCAGGTTCACATGCATTTCACATCACCTGCCTTTCCCTGCCCTTCCCCCACCCCCTCCATCCATTTCCCTTCCTCCCTCCCTTCTGTCTTTCTCTCTTCCAATTTACTCCCTCCTCTCTCCTTCCCTACCCCTTCTCCTTCCTTTCTTTCCTCCCCTTTCCTTCCCTCCTGCCTCCCCTTCCCTCTTTTCTTTCCCTCCCTCCTCCCTTCCTCTCTCCCTCCCACTCCCTCTTTACTCCTCCCTCCCTCCTCCCTCTTTCCCATCTTCCCTCCTCAGCTCCCCCGGCCCTTAGGTGCAGAGGTCTGAGGTCCTCTTCCTTAGCTCCTGGGAAAGCTGGCCCCACAGATCCTCAGGTTCTTGTTCTCTCCACTTTACTCCCTTTCCTGCCAGTGCCTCTCTTGGTTCCCACCCTTCCCCATGGGCAGCCGATTTGCTGTGTTTGATATCTTTCAGTTTGTATGTTTTCTTGAAGAATCAGCGAGACTGCTGTGGGTACAGGAGTCACCATGCTGAAGAGGACCCTCTGTGTGGCCGAGTGCTTGTCCGGGGCTGGACCTGCCCTGCTGCAGAGCCCAGCCTTTGAGCTGCCATCTGTCCCCTTTCACACCAAGGGCATTCGGATTGTCTCCCAGGCCCAAGGAGTCCTGGACTGAGCAGGAAACTTTAATGCTGATTATACCACATTGATCTTTTTAAAGCTTGGTTCTCTCTTGCCTCTGATTTGTGCTATTGACATGCTGTTTAAAAAGCCTTGCCTTGCTCCTTGGCCATGATTATATTCCCCTATATTAGGTTAAATTTGTAGCTTCACCTTTGAGTGTTTAGGTGACAGCTGTGCCCAGCTGTTGAGGTGCAGGGTGCCACCATCCAGCAGAGACCAGTCCAAAAGCAGAGCCCAGAGGCAGCCTACAGCCCCTGTCCAGAGGCCCTGAGGGGTCCAGGCCGGGGCGGTGGCCTGGCTGCAAGCCCAGCAGAGAATGCAAGTGGGCATGGCCCAGCGGTGGTCTCACAGGACCCCTCCTTCCTCCCCCAGCTCCCACTCCCTCCCCACACAGGTGTACTGGGCTGAGCCCCATGGTGCAGCAATTCTAGCCGCAGTGCAGGAGCCACCCAGGAACAAATTCCTGAACTTAATGTTCTTTCTTCATTCATCCTTTGGTCAATTTCCTTAACAAATAGTGAATTTGCACCATGACTCAGGCACTCTAGAGTGAGCCAGGCCAGACACTGTGCCCAGGTGCCTGTGCCAGAAGTAATCAGGCTGTCCTGAGCCTCTAGGTTAGTTTAAAGTTAAGAGTCTGTGCATCATTGCTGCTAGAAAATTCGTGGAAAAGTATGTGCATGTCTTTGGGGAAGAGAACCAGAGGAAAGGAATGGGTTTTCTCCGTGGCAGTGAGTGCCCTGACCTGTGAGTCGCCAGGGCCAAGGTCCCCTGGCTGGGGCAGCGGGGCTGGAATAGGAGTGGCATCTGTGTTTGCTTTAGGCCTGGCTGAAGAATGCTCTGTGGCTTTGAGCCCTCAGGGCCTGCTTCTCAGGGGCTCCTGGCCCCTCTCCTGCTCATAACTCACTCCCTTAGAGGGTCTCCCAGCAGAACCTGAGTGTGAGCTGGCCTTCCCCACCCTGCCAATGATGGGTGGCTGGTGGCAGAGTCCCCTACAGCCCAAGGAGTTCTGCTCAGTGCAAGATCATTTGGCCACACCACAGGTCTGCAGGCGACAAGGCTTCTGGCACAGGAAGACCCAGCTCCCACTGGCCTGGCCCCTGAAGGCTCAACCCCGGGAACAGATGCCAGGAACCCCCCTCAGCCGAATCTTCTGTGCAGCTGGAGCGCAGGGTGCAAGGAAGCAACTGTGAAGACTTTAAACAGCCCACGACTGCTGACTGTCATCTTAGCCCAGGATGAGCTGCCTGCTGCAGACTTCCTCTCGTGGGCTCCGTGCTGAGGCTGTGCAGCTTCCTACCTCATGCCATCTCTGTGATCACAGGATGCTGAGTGGAGAAAATAAAACCCACGCAGGGATGGCCACATCGCAGGAGTGTGTGGAGCTGTGCCCAGGTCTTCAGAGGCCGAGGCCAGACGGGGTGGGAGCCCTGCTTCCTTCTCCACAGCAGGAGCCCCATGACCCCCCAGCACCGAGGTTCAGAGTTGAGAAATCGCCCTGTGACTGCTGAGTGCTATGGAAATGCTAAGCGTCCACTTCACTTCTCTTGTCCAGGCTCAGCAGGGGCTCCGGCTGATCCCATTCTTCCCACTGGAGGAAGTCATCATTGGGGTGGGGGGCTCTGGGGGCTCCTGGCTTTTGGGTGAAGGTGGGCTTCTGGCATGGGGTGAGGGCACCCGATGCCTCTCCAAGCTGCTCTCTTGGCCCTCAGTGGGGCAACCGGGATCCGGGCTCAGGGACTTTTGTGCCCGCTGCTCCCACTTCCTTTTGACCTTACCCACCGGATTTCGGCTCTGCCCTCTCCTCCCTGCAGCTAAGAAGGAGTCCTTGGCCTCTGCTGACCTAATTTTAAACTCACTGTCGCAATGTTTCATGGAAACTTCCCAATTATCACATGATGACAGTGGCAATGATTTCTTTATTTTATTTTATTATACTTTAAGTTCTGGGCTATATGTGCAGATTGTGCACGTTTGTTACATAGGTCTATATGTGCCATGGTGGTTTGCTGCACCCATGCCCCCTTCACCTACATTAGGTATTTCTCCTAATATTATCCCTCCCCAATCTCCCCACCCCTTGATATCCCTTCCCTAGACCCCCCCATCCCCTGGCAGGCCCTGGTGTGTGATGTTTCCCTCCCTGTGTCTGCATGTTCTCATTGTTCAACACCCACTTATGAGTGAGAACATGTGGTGTTTGGTTTTCTGTTCTTGTGTCAGTTTGCAGAGAATGATGGTTTCCAGATTCATCTATGTCCCTGCAAAGGACATGAACTCGTCCTTTTTTATGGCTGCATAGTATTCCATGGCATATATGTGCCACATTTACTTTGTCCAGGCTATCATTGACGGGATTTGGGTTGGTTCCAAGTCTTTGCTATCGTAAACAGTGCCACAATAAATGTACGTGTGCATGTGTCTTTATAACTGAACATTTTATAATACCTTGGGTATATACCCAGTAATGGGATTGCTAGGTCAAATGGCATTTCTATTATTAGATCCTTCAGGAATTGCCACACTGTCTTCCACAATGGTTGGACTAATTTACACTCCCACCAACAATGTAAAAGTGTTTCTACTTCTCCACATCCTCTCCAGCATCTGTTGTCTCCTGATTTTTTAATGATAGCCATTTTAACTGATGTGAGATTGTATCTCAATGTGGTTTTGATTTGCATTTCTCTAATGACCAGTGATGATGAGCTTTTTTCATGTGTTTGTTGGCTATATAAACATCTTCTTTTGAGAAGTATCTGTTCATATCCCTCACCCACTTTTTGATGGTATTGTTTGTTTTTTTCTTGTAAATTTGTTTAAGTTCTTTGTAGATTCTGGTTATTAGCCCTTTGTCAGATGGGTAGATTGCAAAAATTTTTCCCATTCTGTTGGTTGCCAGTTCACTCTAATGATAGTTTCTTTTGCTGTGCAGAAGCTCTTAAGTATAATTAGATCCCATTTTTCTATTCTGGCTTTTGTTGCCATTGCGTTTGGTGTTTTAGTCATGAAGTCCTTGCCCATGCCTATGTCCTGAATGTTATTGCCTAGATTTTCTTACAGGGTTTTTATGGTGTTAGGTCTTATGTTTAAATCTTTAATCCATCTGGAGTTAATTTTTGTATAAGGTGTAAGGAAGGGATCAGTTTCAGCTTTCTGTACATGGCTATCCAGTTTTCCCAACACCATGTATTAAATAGGGAATCCTTTCCCCATTGCTTGTTTTTGTCAGGTTTTTCAAATATCAGATGGTTGTAGATGTGTGGTGTTACTTCTGAGACCTCTGGCCTATATCGCTGTTTTGATATCAGTACCATGCTGCTTTGATTACTGTAGCTTTGTAGTATAGTTTGAAGTCAGGTAGTGTGATGCCTCCAGCTTTGGGTTTTTTTTTTTTTTTTTTTGCTTAGGACTGTCTTGGCTATGCAGGCTCTCTTTTGTTTCCATACGAAGTTTAAGGTGTTTTTTTCCAATTCTATGAAGAAAATCAATGGTAGCTTGATGGGGATAGCATTGAATCTATAAATTACTTTGGGCAGCATGGCCATTTTCACGATATTGATTCTTCCTAACCATGAGCATGGACAGTGGCGATGGTTTCTTGCCTTCTCTGCAGCTACGCTATGCTCAAGACTCCAACCATTATCTCATTTACCTCAGAAATGTCCCTAAGCTGGGGGCAGGGACAGCATTGGGGGGGTGACAGCTCCTAATTTTTACAGGTGGCTAACCTGGGGTTCCAGTGGTTGGCCCTTCTTTGTCCTGGTGGATGGCCTAAGACCCAGGTGTCCCTGTCACAGAAAACTGGCCAATGCCTGCCTGCAGTTTATTCCTATCTAGACAACCATGCATAGGATAGCACTGATGGGAGGAAAGGTGGGTTTAGGTGTCCCAGTCAGGGGAGACTCAGGTGGCAACTCTGCAGAACACTGGAGATAACAGTGTGATTCACAGACCCAGAAGAAGAGGGCAGCCACCTTGCAGGGCTGCTGGTGGGAAGGGGGTGCCATCTTATACTTAGCCAGAGGGACAGGGACTGTGGCCAAAACCTTCACTGGGGTCCAGAGTATTACCCAAGCAGGTTTCCCACAGGGAGTTCCAGGTGTTCAGAGCCAGTGGGGCACAGCCCCAGGAGGTCACCCGGGGACCAGGAGGGGTCTGCTGTGGGATAACAGCCCAGTCCTTGCAGGGCGTGGGGTTTAGGTGCGTCCTGTGGGCTGTCCCGTAGCAAGGTGGTCACCAGGAGGCATCTGTGTAAGGCAAGTTTCTGGATGGGCCACTCTGAGAAACTGCAGGGTAGTGGAGAACTGGAAACAGTGTCAAGGGCGACTGAGCCCTGATTCTGGGAGGACAAAGCCCAAAATGAGTGCTAAGCGTCGTAAGAATTCTGCACAGACCCTTCAGTGCTACAGATGAGACGGGGTGTCAGACTGTGAGCACGTCAGAGTCTGGGGGATGTGAAGTTATTGCACGTAAATAATCTGGAAACAGCTGCCTAGAATAACCTTTATATTGGAAAGTATGCTTTGAGGTCATTATGCAGGATTTTATAGCCATTTCTTGGCTGAGCCCCAGGATAGCTTACGGCTTTGCAGAAAGGCATCATCACATTTTATGAATGACAGATGGCTTTTATCACACCTTTGCATGATCACTTATGGTAATAGGGCTGCAGTGCCTGAGCCGTGGGGACCTGCGTGAGTGCCCCGGGCAAAGTCTGCTCTTCTGGCCTTGAATCTGGATCCCATGTGAGGCCTGAGGATGTTATTTCTTCCACTGATCTCCCAGCTGGCTGGGCCACTGTGGCAGAACAATGGGGGCCCCCAACCCCCACATGCGCAAGTGCAGGCCTGTCTAGGGGAGATCGGCGGCTCCCAGGGGCTATGGGATGGTGCACTGATCCCAGAGTCCTGCCCGGGAGGGCTTTGCACCCCCACCCCTCCTTTCCTGGACCAAACCCAGCTCTTATCCCACCTTGTCTTTTCCTTTCTTTTTTTCTAAGTCCCCATGATCCTGGCCGGGCTCTAGGGCGAGGGCTGCATGTTCCCTCCACCCAGCTGTCTGGACACTGCTGCTGGACGACGGCCTGGCTCCCGTGGGCTCCTGCCCATTGTGGCTCAGGTTTACCCAGCTTTGCTTCGACGCAACACAACCTTGTAAATAACAGTTATTTCTCAAGCTGGGAGAAATCACTGCATTTGGTCAAACAGACAATGATTTATATTTTTTAAATCGGCTCTGCTCTGCTAAACAAATATTTAGAGAAAAGATGAGCACAAGACAATCTAGACTGTTTAGATAACATCAGGAAAACACTGGGAAGAAGAACCAGGGCCAGGGGCTGAGCCAGGATGAACACTAGGGGTCAAGGCCACAGCCAGGAGGGTCAAGGCAGGCGCCAGCTGCTGTGGGTGAGGCCAGGCCAGAGCAGGATTGGGGGTGACACTGATCCCTGGTGAAGAGACAAGGAGGGGACAGGGGTCAGGGAGACTGGCAGGGGCCTCGAGGGACTTAGTATCTGATGAAAGGATGGACATGGCCCACGAGATGAAGCAGAGGGGCCTGGTAAATGCCTTCAAGGGCGGTGTAAAAACAGACAGGAAGGCTCCTATCTCAAAGTGGGCTTATGGAGAAGAGCAGGTCTCCAGGTCCAGAGCAGGGATCTGAAGGTGGAATGGGTTTGCCAGATGTTCTCTCTCCGTCTGTCTCCCGACTTCTCTCTGCCTCCATCTCCGTCTCTGCTTTGTGTCTCCCTCTCCCTGTCTATCTCTGTTCTCTCTGCAGTAGCCCGTCCGCGTCCCTCATCCAGCAAACTCCATGGCCATGCAGGGCTCTTCACAATGCTGCCATTGTGCCCTGCTTAAGAAAATGACTGTTTCTCAAGTTTTCGGAGTGAAGCCACCATGACCTTTGCAACAGATAAACATACACTTTTTCCAAGTGTGACTCAAGGACAAAAGGTTCACCCACAAGGCAGTTCTAAAAGTGGATGGGTAATTGCTGGTTCTGCTTCCTGTAAGGATTTTGTAAGATTACACCAAACCCACTCCCTCACTGAAAACAGCTTCAAAATCTGTACACAATTCAGACAGGCCGCTGGTGGGCATTGGAGAATGAACAGCAAGACAGGCCTGGAGTGCACATGGGGGATAACGGAGTTGTAGGACACACGTTCTCACTGCCTGTGGCTGTTAGCCTGGGTCCTGTGTAGTTAGGGCATGAGGAAGCGGGGAGGTCCTCGGGGAAGACCACAGTCTTCATGGCCTGGAACAGGAGCAGAATGAAATTGGGGAAGCTGTGGTCCCTGGAGAGGGGGAGCGTCCAGAAGGGGAAGGATTGCAAAGGAAAAACTTCAAACTCGTGTTTCCGACTGGCCCTGAGCTGCACACACACAAAACGGATGAAAGACATCCAGCTAAAGGCAGAAAGTCTGAGTTCAGGCTGCAGCGGTAGCCAGGAGCCACATTTGCAGTTCAAGACCAAACATGATCACTACCTAGTACACACACGATTACTACTTACTACCCCAAGAGAAATAGCAGCTGGTGGAAAGCAACAGAGTCCAGAACCTCCACATCACATGCATAGTGTCCAGGACTCAATTCACAATTACTCAGCATACAGGGAAACCAACTAAGTGGGACACTTTCTTAGAAGAAAAGAGCATCAATTGAGATGGATTGCAAATGACCAGGTGTTGTGAGAGAAGATGAGGATTTTACTTCAAGTGGCTTGGAACTGGATTAGGTGCATAAACAGTGTTATAGCCTCTTGGGTAATTGACCGTGTTGGAGTTACAGAATGACCTTCTTATAACCCTGGTCGTGTTCATTGCCCTGAAATCTACTTTGTCCAATATTAATATAGTTGCTCCAGCTTTTTTTCTGACTAGTGTTAGCACAGTCTATCTTTTAAAATCCCATTGGTTTTCATGTATTTGTGAGTTTATATTTAAAGGGGGTTTTGGGTAGGCAGCAATTAGTTGAGTCTTGCTTTCTTATTTGATCTGACAAACTGCCATTTAATTAGACCAATGGTTATAGGCCATTTTCATCTAACATGCACTGTTGACAATGGTTGGATTTAAACCACCGCCTTGCTATTTGTGTTTTATTTATCCTGCCTACATTTTGTTTCCCTGTTCCTCTTAGCCTACCTTCTTCGGGACTGGGTATTTTTTTAAGAACCCACTTAATCACTTTTGTTGGCTTATTCCCTGTAACTCTGTGCGTATGTATGTGTGTGTGTATGTGCGTGTGTATGTGTGTGTGTGCGTGCATACATTTTAGGGTTTATGGTATGCACTGTCAACTTACCACAGTCTATCTTCAAATAATGTGATACCACGTCATTATGGTTTAATAAACTTAAAGTAGCACACTTCCATTGCCCACCCCCTCCTCCATGTCACTGTGGGCATACATTTCACTTCTTTACATTCTATATCCAGCAAAACATACACTTCCTTTCTGCGTTTCTATCAGGTCTCCTACAATGTCATTTCCTTTTGTTCAAAGGACTTTCTTTAATATCTCTCAGTGCTTATCTGCTGGTAGGATTAATATTTTAGCTTTTATATGTCTGAAAAAGTTGGTATCCCACCTTGTTTGTACCTTTGTTGCCAGGTACAGAATCATGAATCAACAGCTTTTTCCCTGCAGTACTTTGCAAAGCTTGTTCCACTGTCCTCTAGCTCACCTCATTTTCAAGGAGAAATCTGCTGTCATCCTTGTCTTGTTCCACTGTACCTAGCACATCTCTCTTCTGTCTGCTTTTAAGATTGTCTCATTCTCATCCAGTTTAAGCAATTTGATTAAGATGTGCCTTCTTCCTACTTCCTACTTCTTTGACTGCGATATGTAGCTTTTAAAAAGCAAATTAGAAGATTTCAGTCATTATATCTTTCTTTTTTTTCTGTTTTCTTTCTGGGACTCTAAATGTATGTATTTTAGGCCAATTGAAGTTGCCTCCCAATTAGCTTTCTGCTCTTTTGGAAGATGTCTATTTTCTTTCACTTTGTGAAGGAAATACTTTCACAAAGTGTTTCATGTTGGGTGGTTTCTACTAGACAGCTTCAGGTTCATTAATCTTTCCTTTTGTAGTGTCTGTCTAATCTGCTCATAATCTCATCCAGTGAATTTTCTTTCTCTCAGACATTGTTTCATCTCTAAAAGTTTGAATTGGGACGTTGTAATGTCTTCCATATCTCTACTTAACATTATCATGTGGAGTTCAGTGATAATAACTTCAGTTCGGCTTTTCTACGAATTTCTTCATCTGTGCCATTTGTGAGTCAGTTTCAATTTGTTGGTGTTCCTCCTGATTACATGATATGTTTTCCTGCCTCTTTGCATACCTGGTAATTTTTTACTGGATGCTAGACATTATGTATTTTTCCTTGCTAGAGCCTAGATAGTTTTGCACTCCTAAAAATAGTTTAAAACTTTTTCTGGGGTGAAGTTACTTTACTTGGAAACAATTTGATACACGTGAGGCTTGATTTTAAGCTTTTTCAGGTGGGGCCTAAATTAGCCTAGGACTGATTATACTCCTCTACTGAGGTGATACCATGCTGAAAAGCTTCAGATACATCCTATCATGAGGAGAAAAATCAATCAGTAAATATTCACATAATCCTAAAACAAGTTAAGAAATGAGAGACAAAGGGGAAGACTGGAGGATATATGTAGAGAACAAGATACAAAATTACAGACCCAAACAGAGCCATGCCAATACTTATTTAAATATTAGTGAACCAAAGATTTCAGGTAAAAAGCAGAGGTTGTCAGAATAGATATAAAAACAAGATTCACACATATGGTTTCTCCAAAATTGCACTTTAAGAACAAAGACAGAGCTAGTTTTAAATAAAATTAAAATTAAAACATAAAAATTGGAAACGAAGAACTGCCTCTTTATGCAGATATCATGAATCATGTATGAGGAAACATCTTAAGAAACCTGCGAACAATTAGCGTAGGAACTGAGAAAGTGTGGTCTACCCATATGATGGAATATTACTTAACCATAAATAGGAAGGAAGCACTAACATGCTACAATATGGACGAACCTTGAGATTGAAAACATGATGAGTGAAAGAAGCCACCAGACACAAAGGGCCCCATGTTATCTGATTCCAGTCATAGGAAAGGGACAAATCTAAAGAGGCAGAACCCAGATTCATGGTTGCCAGGGCTGGGGGAAAGGAGGAGCAGTGTGACTACTTGGTTGGTATGGTGTCTCCTTTTGGGGTAAGGTGAATGTCCTGGACAGTGGCTATGGCTGGCAACATTGTGAATGCACTAGATGCCACTGAGTTGTACACTTCAAAATTGTGTATAAGTAGTGGATTTTATAGCATTTGAATTTTACTATGATAAAAACCAAACTATTAGTCCAAATAAATTAGTTTAGCCTTGCAGCATTTAACCTTTATTGAAAAATCAATTTTAGGTCTATCTACTAGCAATGAATACTTAGAAAATGAAGTTAATTGGAGTAAAAAAAAACTTTCTTAAGAATTGAAAGACCTTTACACTGAAAACCATAAGACATTGCAAGGAAAAACACAATAAGTGGAGGGATATATTCTGGTCATGGATTGGAAAACGCAATACTGTTAAGATGAAAATTCTCTCCACATTGATACCAAGTCAATTTATATATTGAATGAAATTTTGATTGAAATTTTAGTGCTCCTTTTGGAAGGAAGCTTTGCTCACCAGTATACTACCAGTGACACTCATGGTCCTTTTGAAGAAATGGGACAGCTGATGCTAGGATTTATGTGAAAAAACAAAAGGCTTAAAATAGCCAGAAACAACTTTGAAAAACAAGAACTAGGCTGTGGGGCCCACACTACTTCATCTCGAAAATCGCCCTACAGGTATAGTAATCACAACAGTGTGGTTTTGGTATCAGGAAAGAGACAGAGACCAATTGAGCTGAAGGGGACGTCAAAAGAGACCCACATTTATATAGCCACTTGATTGTTCATAAAGTTATAAACTTAATTCTTTCAGAACTAGCTTTTTCAATAAATGCTGCTAGCACAAGTTGATATCTACATGGAAAAAAAATACTTTCAAGCCTTACCTCCCCTCACATGCAAAATTGTCTTGAGATGGATCGTGGACTGAAAATTGGTGCTAAGACTTTTAAAGTTCTAGAATAAAACAGGGAAGAATTTTTATGACTTGGGCTAGAATAAACATTTTTTAGAAACAAGATGTGAAAAGCACAGATAAAAAATGAAAAAGTGAATTCAGCAAAATTGAAAAAGTTTGCCCAAAATTAAAAACACAGAGTTAAGAAAATGCAAAAGCAGACTACAGACTGGCAGAATAATTTTACAAAATGCATATCTGACAATGGGCTTGTACTCAGAATATGTGAAGATATCGTATAAATCAGTACTTTGAAAATGTGATCAAAAATGACAAAGGACTTAAACAAATACATAACAAAAAGATGGCATATAAGGAAACGATCAACATCACTTGCCATCAGAGAGGTACACATTTAAATCAGTCTAAAGTTAACAAGATTGACAATACTAAGTGTTGACAGGGATACAGAACAATGGGAATTTACATACAACTTAAATGGGAATGTATGTAAATTTTGTTGGAAATTTAAATGGAAATACTTGGGAAATGGACTGACACTATCTGAGAAGTAAAACATTAGCCACATGACTTAGCAATTCCAATTCTAATTATTTACCCTGAGAAAATGAAAACATGTCCACACAAAGATGTGGACACAAGTGCTCACACCAGTGATATTTATAATACATCCAAACCGCAAGAGCCCAAATGCCCATCAACAGGCAAGTTGATAACCCATGGTACATCCATATTATGGGATACTACCCATTAATAAAAAATGAACAAAATATTAAGCCCACATGACATGGATGAATCTTGAAATCATTGAGTTAAGTGAAGAGATAGAACACTGTTCCGTGTCTATGAGCTTCTAGGAAAGGTGAAGTTACAGGGACAGGAATCAGATCACTGTCTACCTGGGGCTGGGAGCTGCAGGAGGGAATCTGAAGGAGCAGGAAGGAGAACGCTTTTTAGGAGAGTGAAATGTTCCACATCTTGACTGTGGTAGATGTTTCATGACTGTATACAACTGTCACATGAATGGGCTTTACTGTTGGTGAATTAAACCTAAACAAGCTGCGGAAAGAAACTGAAGGAGCATGGGCCACTGAAGCCATGCCTGCAGGTGGGTGTTGGACGCATGGAGCTGTGTGGCACAACCCACAAAGAGCAGGTGTCTCCTGTGGGTGCCTGGGGATGATTAAGGCAACCTCAAGAAGCCCACCAAGATGCCCCTGGGGAGGCAGGAACCCCACAAAAGTTTCTGAAAGCGACTTCATTTCCAAGTAGAGAGGGAGGTGGGGATGAGGGGGCACCACACAGAAGGGACTTGATGGAGACAGCATCTGCACAGCATGGTGATTAAAGCCCGATCAGGGCTCAGACTTCCTTGGTGCACAGCCTGGTTCTCACCTGCATTCACTGTGTGACCTTCAGGAAGCTACCTACCTACCATCTCTGTGCCTAGTCTGCTCTTTCATAAAAGATGGTTAATGAAGTGGCTACCTTACTGGGCCCTTGAGAGAGAATGACGTGAGAGAATACAGGTACAGCACTGGGATCAGAACTGGGATACGGAGAGGTGTTTGTAAATGGTGCCTGCTGTAATTAATATTGATCTAGGAAGAGGACCTTAGCTTTAACTCCATGTGAGAAGAAGGGAAAACCAAGGAGGAGGGACTGGCCCAAGGCAATAATCCCATGTTCCAGACACCAGGCCAAGAGGCCTGATGCCCGAACACAAGTGTGGTGGAGAGCCTTTGCTGCCCTTCAATGCCCATGGTTGGGAAGGGAGATCTTGGCCCCCACAGCACCTGAGCAGTGCTTAGGTGTCCCCCTCAGTGCTGGCAGGGAATGCGGAGTTGATCTGACTCACTCAAGAATGGGATTGGGTCCAGGTTCCTTTCCTTACCACTCAGAGTCTGATGGCACAGTAGCTGCCTGAATAATACACAGCCTTTGCAAGTCTTTGGGAGCCTAAGGAACTGTCATCCTTTCTCTGAGAAGCATTCAAGTTGACAGACAGCCGTGCCACCACTTGCTGCTATTTCTCTTCAAACTTCGGAACTGCGGTCACAGTGGCAGACACAGCTGTTATTCCCTGTGTCTGCTGAGGGTCTGAAAGTGGCGTGGCGATTTGGCTATTCCCTGCCCACAGCCCACCCTATGTGATGGGGCCAATGACGTCGGATCCCTGATGGTCCTGGTTCTGGCTGTCGCTGGAGGGGAACATAGACTCTGCCTGCGCTGAGCGTGCCATTGCCTGTGTTCTCCATTTCCATGTTACCACAAATTCCTGCTCTCTTTTCCTCATGTTTCAGGATCTCACAGCTACCTAAGGGTCACTGCTTACTGTCCCTGCAGAGCGCAGAGATTTCCCTTTGAAGAAAAGGTTCTAGAGCTATCAGAGGGATGAGTGCGGATGCAGCCAGCTGCAGTCCCATACTGCTCCTCAGACTAACAGTGCTGAAGGCTAAGAGAATGAACAAACGGTAGTGAGTGTTTTTCTCGTTAGGATTTTAAAATCCCCCAGGTAACAGATCATTCTGTAGCATCTTGCATTTCCTGCTTATACTAACAGTGTGTTATTACTGGATCTGGATAATTTTAATGAGGGAAATTCTTTTCCTTATAAAAATGTGAAGTGGCTATCGATTTAAAAAATGTTATCCAGGTAATTCTAAGGGTGTAAATCAACAAGGAGGCCGTTAGCTGTGGTGACCCAGTGCCCCTGTGTTTTAGATACCAGGGCCTTGGAGGAAGCAGTGACCAGGACCTGCCTTCTGCAGTGGGGCATTCCCAGGCCTCTGCCGGACAGGTCCAGTTTGTCCACACCGACTGGGATAGGCCCTGGAGTGTGCACAGAGAAACCTCCACAGGGATTTGTTCTATCTGGGGTGTGGCAAGAAATCTTGAGCTGAAAGAGAAGATGGTGAATGCTGAAAGAGAAGATGGTGGATGCTGAAACAGCCTCTGTCCTTCTGCCGCTACCTGAGAAGTTTTGCTGTTTGCCTCAAAACAATCCCTCTCCTTCCTTGGCTTCAGTTTTTTACCCACGATGTCTGATGCAGACTCACTGAGTTTCCTCTAGGTCTTCTGGGTTGCCTGGTGTCTCCAAGTGCTCATTTCTCTTCCTTGCTCACCCTATGAACCCTTACCCCGTGAGGGAGCAGCACAGATACCCACACAGACCCTAGTGGTTTGGGGTCCTCAGTTGAGGCCATTTTAACTGGGTTCCATCACCTCCTGAGTGACAGGCTAGGAGTAAGCGGTGGTTTATTACAGGGACAGATCACACTGCACCTGGGAATGCCAGGAAAGTGTATTCCCATTTTACCTCCTCTAATAATCTTCTATTTTCATCAGTGGCTGAATGAACATGGCTTGTTCCTCCCAAGGATGGTGCAAATATATACTTTCTCCCAGTGAAATCTGATTTTAATTAGAGACTGAATCAGAGGAAAGAGTAACTTTTTAGATAGTATGCACGTCAGGTTAATTTAGAATCAGCTTTGAGGTCAATCTATCTTAATTATTCTATTAACTGCTTTTGACTAGCAATTCCAATCATTGTATTAGCATAACACTTAGGAGTGTAATTGCTTTTTGGATTCTGTTCATTGTTATGTCAGAGTCCGTTCCTGTACCTCTCTCCCTGCTAAACTATGCTTGGGTTGAATATGTATGCATTAGTGTGCCTGTATGCACATGTTTGGTTGAGTATGTGCTTGGGCTAAGTGTGTGTGCACGTTTGTGCAAGTGCACCTGTGGTTGGGTTGAGCATGTGTGCATGCGTGCATGCTTGGGTTGGGTGTGTGCATGAGTCTGTATTATACATGTGCTTGAATTGAATGTGCAGATGGGCATGCATGTGCATGCATGCTTGGGTTGCGTGTGTGTGCACATGTATCTGCTTATGTGCTCGGATTGAGTGTGCATGGGTGTCCATGTGCACATGTGCTCAGGTTGAGTGCTTGTGTACATGCACATATGTGCACATGGTCTTGCACTGTGTGTTTGCATGGGTGTCATGCACACATGTGCTTGGGTTGAGTATGTGTGCACTGCATACATGAGTGCATGTGTTTGGGCTATGTATGCATGTAAATACATGTTTGGGTTGAATGTGTGGGCATCCACATTCATGTGTGTGCATTGTGTGTGCACAGATATGCATGTGTGCGTGTGCTTGGATTGTGTGTGCATGGGTATGCATGTGTGCACATGCTGTGTTGAGCATGTGTGCATGTGCTCAGGTTGCATGTGTACATGGGTATAATGTGCCACGTGTTTGGGCTGAGTGTGTGGGCATGGATGCACACAGGCATGCATCCTTGGTTTGGGTGTGTGTACATGAGTGAATGTATGGAGATGCTTGGGTTGAGTGTGCACAAGTGTGCTGTGCATGTGTGCTTAAGTTGAGGAGTGTGTGCATGGGTGTGCATGTATGTAGATGCTTGGGTTTTGTGTGTGCATTGGTGTGTGTGTGTGTATGTGACTGTGGGTGTACATGTATGCAGATGCTTGGGTTGAGTGTGTGTGCACAGGTGTGTATGTGTGTGTGAGTGTGTGCATGGGTGTGCATGTATGCAGATGCTTGGATTGGGTGTGTATGCATGTATGCAGGTGCTTGGGTGTGTGTGTGCATGAGTGTGCATGTGCATGTGTGCTTGGGTTGAGCATGTGTGCACAGGTGCGCATGTGTATGTGTGCTTGGGTTGAGTGTATGCATGGGTGTGCATGTATGCAATGCTTGGGTTGAGTGTGTGTGCACAAGTGTGCATGTGTGCTTGGGTTGAGTGTGTGTTCACAGGTGTGCATGTGCACTTGTACTGGGGGAGGTGCTTCCCTCATTATTAATGAATGTAGTTTCATGGGGTTTATTGATATCAAGGACCCCATCTTCACTTTTTATTTTTAAAATAAGCTTCATTTTAGAATAGTTTTACATTTACAGAAAAATTGTGATGGTAGCACAGCGTTCCTCTACACTCCACACCAATGTTTCCCTGCTCTCACCAAGTCACATTATATTGGACCTTTGTCACAGTGAATTAGCCCATGTTGATACTGTAGTAGGAACTAAAGCCCATACTTTGTTCAGATTTCCTCAGTTTCCTTTTCTTCCTCAGAATCCCATTAAGTATGATGTTGTAGTTGGTCCTCATGTTTCCTTAGGGCCCCCATAGCTGTGACAGATTCTCAGACTTTCCTTGTTTTTGGTGATCTTGACAGTTTTGAAGAGAACTGGTCGGGTATTTTGTAGAATGTCCCTCATTTGGGATGTGTCTGATCTTTTTTCTGATTAGCTTGGGGTCACGTGTTGTTGGGAGGAGGCGCATAGATGGAAAGCACCCTTCCCACTGCATCACATCAAGGTCCTTGCTTCCTGTGTGACTTGTCACCGGTGATGTCAACCTCAGCGAGGTGAGTGAGGCAGTAGAGTACTGGAAATCTCTACTGTAAAGTTACTATTTTTTCCTTTTCATGCTATATTCTTTGGAAGGAAGACACTATGCAATGCTTATATTTTTAATTGTTTATTGATGCATAATATTTTACATACTTATGCAGTGCATGTGATACATTGATATGGCCATGCAATGTGTAGTGATGGAATCGGGGTATTTAGGATCTCCATCACCTCGAACGACATCCTTTCTTTATGTTGGGAACATTTCACATCTTTTCTTCTTGCCACTTTGAAACATACAGTATGTTGCTGTTAACTACAGTCCCCTCATTGTGCTGGCAACACTAGAACTCACTCCTCCTACCAAATCGTTTATTCGTACCCATTAACCAACTTCTCTTCATTCCCTCCACTTGTCCCCCACTATATTTAAGCAGCTTTACTGGGTTATAATTCACATACTGTGCAATTCACCCATTTAAAGTGTACAATGGCTTCTAGTATATTCACAGAGTTCTATGACCATTACTAAAGTCAACTTTAGAAAATTTTCACCACCTCAAAGAGAAACTCCATACCTGTTAGCTACTCCTAGCCACCAGTGCTACCCCCACTCCTGCCTCTTGGGTTCAAGCAATTCTCCTGCCTCAGCCTCCTGAGTAGCCAGAATTATAGGTGTGCGCCACCATGCCTAGCTAATTTTTGTATTTTTAGTAGAGATGGGGTTTCACCATGTTGGCCAGGCTGGTCTCAATCTCCTTACCTGGTGATCTGCCTGCCTCCGCCTCCCAAAGTTCTGGGATTATAGTCATGAGCCCCCGTGCCTGACCAGATGTATGGTTTTAATCATCTGGGATACAAACCTGAGAGCGGAATTGCTGGGTAATGTGCACACTCTATGTTGAATTCATTTTCAGCACCTTTTAATTGTTTTGTATGCACAGTTTTCTTTCCCAAAGAAGGTTTCCATTTCTCAAGTCCTTGTCAACACTGTTTTCTGTTTTTTTGAGGATTACCCCCCTAGTGTGTGAGGTGGCATTTCCCTGTGGTCTTGATTTGCATTTTCTAATAACTAATAATGTTGAGCATCTTTTTATGTACTTACTGGTCGTTTGTGTATCTTCTTTTGAGAAGTGCCTATTCAAATCCTTTGTGCATTTTAAATGGGGTTATTTGCCCTTATTTTTGAGTTTTAAGTGTTCCTTACACATTCTGGATATAGGCCCCATACCAGATACAGTCGGCCCCACTTACCTGCTGTCTTGCTTTCTCAGTTTCAGTTACCTGTGGTCAACCATGGCTTGAAATATGACATGGAACTGTGCATTGTTCTGAGTAGCAAAATGCAATCTTGCGCTAGCCCAAGCTATCCCAACCAGGTGTGAACCGCCCCTTTGTCCAGCGTATCCCTGCTGTATAGTCTGCTCCTTCCTCAGTCATCACATCACCTGCCCCTGACATCCAGCCATCGGCCTCATGATGGCTTGATGATCCTCCTTCCAATCAGAAGGTCAACAGCATTCTAAGGCAACGTCACAAAGCCTCCGTCATTCACCTTACTTCACCTCATCCCGGAGGCATTTCGTCACCTCACTTCACCTCACCCCAGAGGCATTCTGTCATCTCACATCATCATGACAAAGAGGGTGAGTACAGTACAATAAGGGATATGTATATATGGGAAAAAGCAGTATATACTGTGTTTGGTAATATCTGCTGTCTCAGGTATCTACTGGGGACCCTGGGATGTATCACCTGCAGATAAGAGGGGATTACTGTATGTGATTTCCTAATATTTTCTTCCTTTATGTGGGTTATCTTTTCACTTTGTTAGTGGCATTGGTTGCAGCACAGAAGTTTTTAATTCTAATGAAGTGTAATTTATCCCTTTTTTCTTTTATCACTTGTGCTTTTGGTGCCACATTGAAGAAATCATTGCTAAACTCAGGCTATGAGAATTTCCTCCTGTGTTTTCTTCTAAGAGTGGTTTTGTATGTATCCATTAATATGCTGTATTATGTTGATTGGCTTTGGATGACAAATCAACTTGAGTTCCTAGGATAAATCTCATCTGGTTTGTGTGCGTAATTCTTTTTATATGTTGCTGGATTTGATTTGCTAGTATTTTGTGGAGGATTTTTGCGTTTATATTCTTAAGGATATTGGTCTGTAGTTTTCTTGTAATGCCTTTCATCTCTAAGTATTTTCTAATTTCCGTTGTGATTTCTTCTTTGATCTGTTTGTTGTATAGCAGTGTGTTGTTTATTTGACACATTTTCGTGAATTTCTCAAGCTTCCTTCTGTTATTGATTTCTAATTTAATTCCATTGTGGTTATGGCATCCACTTTGTATGATTTCAGTCCTTTTAAATTTATTGAGGCTTAACATGTGGTCCTCCTGGAACAAGCTCTGACATGCTCAAGAAGTGTGTATGCTCTGCTGTTGCCAGGTGGTGTGTTCTGCAGATGTGGGCAGATGGTTCCAATCTGACATTTCCTGATTGACCTTTTGCATACTTGTTCTACTCATAACAAAAGTGTGCTATTGAAGTCCCCAGTTTATTGCTGAATTGTAGTCCTGCCTTTTTCCTCCAACTTAGAATCTGAGTCTAAACTTCTTGATGGGAAACATGTGATTGGCTCTCAGGTCCTGGCTTCCGATCTCCCTGCATCACATGCCTGAAACACCCTGAGGGAGCTCAGAGCAGGTGAAAGCCTGGCTTCATGCTTCAGATGTGCTTCCATTACTCCTACCTTATAAATGAAGAACTGAAGACCAGAGGGGTCAGGAACACTGCTGGCTGGCTCAGAGCTAGACTGTAACCTAAGGCAGCTCCGTCTCAAATTTATGCCCAGCTCCCAGTTGGTCCATGCCCTCCTGGGGTAGTCAGAGGGTGTCGTGATTACACCAGAGATGGAGTAGTCGGAATATAAATCCACTCCTAAGCTGCTGTGTGGAGAATTCCAGAAGTGCATACTGATGGAAAAATAAAAATAAAAATAAAAATTTCTAATAAATACTTTTTATCATTTATTAGAATAATAAATAATAATAATAAATAAATAATAAATAATTTTATTAGCAGGTGTATCCATGGCACCAGCGACCCTCAGGCCCCACTCTGTGGCTTTGGTGAGTGACAGATGACTGCTCAGTGACTGAACAGTGGTGCAAATGAAATGCCAGGGGATCAGACCCATTTGGAGTTTCCTTAAGAAGTAAACCCCTGGACACAGGAGAGGGACATCCATGTATATTCGGCCTCCTTCTGCCTTGAAATCCATGAAGCTCTGAGGCTTCCTATGGCAGGCTGGCTGTACATGGGCCTTTCAGCCTCTTCGGAGGGGAAGGAGTCCTCAGCTTTCTGGGCCTCCTTAATGAGCCCAAGGCCTGCTGCGACCCAGTGAGGCCCACTCTGTGCTTTTGCTGGCTGTTTGTGAAGTCAGTCCTGCCTTTAGTGGGCCTGCTTGCAATTAACGTGGAATATAATACTGAAGAAAATCCTGTAAAGCACTTGGCCTCTCAGGAGCAGAACACTAAATGTTGATGCACAAAGGCACTAAATAACATGCATAATTAGGCAAGTAACTCTCCCCTAGTACAATGTAGAGAAAGGAGGGAAGTTAAGGAGGGTGTGTTCAAGCCTGTTGGTTCTGTGATGCTAGGGAGAGTCCTGGGGCTGGCTTCGTAGGGCCCAGGGTCCTATGGATGACTGGGCAAAGCAGCCTTGCCGTGTGCCTTTGGAATACTCTCAGGGAAGGGTCACAGGAAAAGGTCACACTTCAGTTCCTTAGGCAGGTGCAGCTTACAGCTTTCCAGGCTGATCTCTATCCCTGGGAACAGCAGACCCAGAGAGGGGACACACCTGCCCTAGGCCCGCGGAGATGGAAGACCCTCAATTCTCCTGCAGATGAGGCTTGAATCTATTGGGTCCTTTTGGAAAGTAAGTCTGGAGAAGTTCAGGATGCAAACATGATAAAATGATGCAGAGTTACAGTTTTTCTCATCACAGGGTGTTGAATTTTCTCAAGTCCTTTTTCTCTGTCAACCGAGAAGGTTGTGTAGTTTTTGTCCTTTATTATGATAATGTGGTTCATTATCTAGGTTGACTTTTGTATGTTGAGCCATCCTTCCATTCCAGTAATAAATCCCTCTTGGTCAGGGTGTATCATCCTTTTGATGTGCTATGGAATATGGTTTGCTAGTATTTTGTTGAGGATTTTGCATCAACTTAGTTATCAGGGAAATTGGTCTGTAGTTTTCTTTTCCTGTAGCTTTATTGTCTGGTGTTGGTGTCAGGATAACGCTGGCCTCATACAATGAGGTTGGAAGTGTTCCTTTTGTTTAGCTTTTCAGAAGAGTTTGAGGAGGATTGCCGTTCATTATTTAAATGTTTGGTAAAGCCGTCTACCTGGTTCTGGGCTTTCATTTTTCGCGAGATTTTTGATGACTAATTCTATTTCCTTGCTAGTTATAGGTCTTTCCAGATAATTATTTTTTCTGATTCAGTCTTGGTAGGTTGTATATTTCTAGGAATTTATCCAATTTGTGGTGTATAGACATTGATCATGGTATTCTCTTATAATATTTTTTATTTATGTTGCATCAGTTGTAATGGGCCTCTTTCATTTCTGATTTAATTGAGTCTTGTCTCTTTTTTTCTTAATCTAGCTAAAAGTTCCCATCAGTTTTGTTGATCTTTTCAAAAAGCCAGCTCTTCAGTTTGTTGGTTTTTCTGTTACTTTTCTATTCTCTATTGTGTTTATCTCTGCTATAATTATTACCACTTCCTTCTTTCTGCTAATTTGTGTTTAATTGTTCTTCTTTTTCCAGTTCCTTGAGCTATGAAGTTAGGTTGTTTACCTGAGATTCCTCGTCTTTTTAAGTGTAAGCTTTCACCACTATAAACTTCCCTCTTAATACTGCTCTCATTGCATCCTGTAAGTTTTGGTATGCTGCATTTTTGTTTTCATTTGTCTTAAGATAGTCTCTATTTTTCTCTGTGATATCCTCCTTGATCCTTTGTTTTTTTTTTTTAAGAGTGTGTTTTTAAATTTTCACTAATTTGTGAAGTTTGCAGTTTCCCTTCTGCTATTGATTTCTAGTTTCATTCTTTTGTGATCAGAAAATATATTTTCTATACACTCAAATGTATTAAATTTGTTAAAACTTGTTTTGTAGCCTATCACATGGTCTGTCTTGGAAGATACTCCATGCACCTTTGGGAAGAATGTATTATATATTCTGCTGTTGTTGGGTAGAGTGTTCTATACATGTCTGAGCTCCAATAGATCTATAGTGCTGTTCAAGTCCTTCGTTTCCTTACTGATATTCTGTCTGGATCTTCTATCCATTGTTGAAAGTAGAGTATTGAGGTCTTTTACCACTGTTGTGTTCCTCTTTATTTCTCCTTTCAGTTTTGTCAGTGTTCCTTCAGGTATTTGTTAAATCTTCCTGGTGAATTGACCCTTTTATCATTATATACTGTTCTTTGTCTCTTGTGATAGTTTTTGAGTTAGCATCTATTTTGTTTTCTGTAAGTTTGGCTGCCCTTGCTCTCTTATGATTACCATGTGCATGGACTATTTATTTCCATCATTTTACTTTGAGCCAATGTACACCCTTAGATCTGAAGTGAGTCTTCTGTAGACAGCATATAGTTGGATCTCGTTTTTTATTTTTTACTCCATTCAATCTATGTCTTTTGATTAGGGAGTTTAATCTATTTACAGTTAAAGAAATTACTGGTAAGGAAAATTTACTATTGCCAATTTTTTGATTGTTTTTTGTATGTATTACACTTATTTTGCCCCCCTTTTTCTCTCTTACTCCTTTCCTTTGTACTTTAAAAATTTTTATAGTGACATTCCTTATTTCATGTTGTATGTCTTCTATAAATATTTTCTTTATATTTGCCATGGATTACATAAAATATCTTAAAGTTATAATAATCCATTTTAAACTGATGGCAGTTTAACTTCAATTGCAAGCAAAAACTGTACTCTTTTACAACCTCACTCCCCCACACTTGGCTACTGATGTCACAAATTGTATCTTTTATATTGTGTAACCATTAACAAAGATCTATGATTATTATTAAATGTTTTTATCTTTTAGAGTCTTTACAAGAATTAAAAGTGATTTGTATACTAACATGATAGTACAGGATTCTACATTGGTCTATGTATTTACCTTTAGCAGAGAGTTTTATGTTTTCATGTGGTTTGGGTTGCCGTCAAGTGTCCTTTTATTTTAACTCAAAGAACTCTTTTCACATTTTTTATAGGGAATAGCTAGTGGTGATGAAGTCTCTCAGTTTTTGTTTGTTAGGGAAGGAGGTTTTTGAAGGAGAATTTTGCTGGATATAGTGTTCTTGTACAGTTTTTACTCTTGTAACTTCGAATGTGTCATTCTACGCCCTCTGGCCTACAAAGTTTCTGCTGAGAAACCCACTTATAATCTTATGGGAACTTCCTTGTACTGATGAGTTGCTTTACTTTTGCTGTTTTCAAGATTCTCATTTTGTCTTTGACTTCTGACAGTTTGATTATAATGGTTCTGTTTGGATTTATTCTAGTTAAATTTCTTGAAGTCTTCTGTCCATTCTTTTGCTCAAATTTGGGAAGTTTTCAGCCATGATTTCTTCAAATAGGCCTTCACCTCTTTCTGTGTCTATTCTGGAACTCCCATAATGTGTGCACAGGCATATTTTATTGTGCTTTGCTTTACTGAGCTTTTCTTTATTGTACTTCACAGGCATTATGGGTTTTTTGTTTGCTTTTTTGTTTGTTTGAGAAGAGAACTTGCTCTGTCTCCCAGGCTAGAGTGCAGTGGCATGACCTTGCCTCACTGCAGCCTCCACCTACTAGGTTCAGGTGATCCTCCCACCTCAGCCTCCCAAGTAGCTTGGACTACAGGTGTGCACCACCACGATCAGCTATTTTAAAATTTTTTTTTGGCAGAGACAGTGTTTTGCCATGGTGCCCAGGCAGGTCTTGAACTCCTGGACTCACACAGTCTGCCTGCCTCCACCTCCCAAAGTGCTGGGAATACAGGCATGAGCCACCAGGCCCAACTGACATTGTGTATTTGCTTTACGAATGGAAAATTTGTGGCGACGCTGCATCCAGCAAGTCCATCAGTGCCATTTTTCCAACAACATGTATTCACTTCTTGTCTCTGTGTCACATTTTGGTACATTTAAGTTTTAAACTTTTCACTATTGATATATATGTTCTGATGACCTGTGATTGGTGATCTTTAATGTTACTGTTACAGTTGTTTCAGAGTGCCATACACCATGCTCGTACCATATAAGATAATGTTGTGTATGTTCTGACTGCTCCACCAGCTGACCATTCCTTCATCTTTCTCCCTCTCCTTAGGCCGCCCTATTACCTGAGACACAATAATATTGAAATTAGCATAATTAATAACCCTACAATAACCTAAGTGTTCAAATGAAAGGAAGAGTCACACCCCTCTCACTTTAGGTCAAAAGCTAGAAATGACCTTAGTAAGCTGAGTGAGGAAGGCGTGTCGAAAATCAAGACAGGCTGAAAGCTAGGCCTCTAGCACCAAATAGTCATGTTATAAATGCAAAGGAAAAGTTATTTAAGGAAATTAAACTTGCTCTTCTAGCGGACAAATAAATAAGAAAGACAGCCTTGTTGCTGATATGAAGATAGAAGATCAAACCAACCACAATATTCCATTAAGCCAAAGCCCAATCCAGAGCAAGGCCTTAACTCTCTTTAATTCTATAAAGGCTGAGAGAGGCAAGAAAACCACAAGAGAAAAGTTTGAAGTTAGCAGAGACCAGTTCATGATGCTTAAGAAAAGAAGCCATCTCCATAACATAAAAGTGCAAGGTAAAGTAGCAAGTGCTGGTGTAGAAGCTTCAGCAAGTTCTCAGGAAGATCTAGCTGAGACACTGATGAAGGTGGCTAGGCTAAACAACAGATTTGCAATGCAGATGAAACAGCCTTCTATTGAAATAAGATGCCATCTAGGACTTTTAGAGCTACAGAGAAGTTAGTACCTGGCATCAAAGCTTCAAAGGACAGGCTGACTGTCTTGTTAATTACTAATGCAGTTGGTGGTTTCGAGTCGAAGCAAATGCTCATTTACCGTATTGAACATTCTAAGGCCTTTAAGAATTATGCGAAATTTACTCTGCTTGCACTGTATAAATGGCACATAAAGCTTTGATGACAGCACATTTGTTTATAGCATGGTTTACTGAATATTTTCAGCCCCCTGTTGAGACCTATTACATAGAAAATAAATTTTCTTTCAAAATATTACTGGTCATTTATAATGCACCTGGTCACCCAAGAGCTCCGATGGAGGTGTACAAGGAGATTAATATTGTTTTCATGCCTGCTAACACAATATCCATTTGCAGACCATAGATCAAGGAGTAATTTTGACTTTCCAGTTTTACTATTTTTAAGAAATACATTTCTTAAGGCTACAGCTGTCATAGATAGTGATTGCTCTGATGGATCTGGACAAAGTGAATGGAATGCCTTCTGGAAGTAATTTACAACCCTAAATGCCATTGAAAACATTCCTGTTTCATGGAAGGAGGCAAAATATCAACATGAACCAGAGTTTGGAGGAATTTAATTCCAACCCTCATGGGTGACTTAGAGTGGTTCAAGACTTAAATGGAGGAAGGAACTGCAGATGTGGTGGAAATGGTGAGAGAATTAGAATTAGAAGAGGAGCCTGAAGATGTGGCTGAATTGCTGTACTCTCATGATCAAACTTTAATGAATGAGGAGTTTCTCCTATGAATGAGCCAAGGAAGCTGTTTATTGAGATGAAATCTATTCCTGGTAGAGATATTATAAACATTCTTAAAGCGACAACAAGTGATTCAGAATATTACATAACTTTAGTTGATAAAGCAGCAGCAGGGTTTGAGAGGATTGGCTCCAACTTTGAAAGAAGTTCCACTGTGGGTAAAATGCTATGAAACAACATTACATACTGCAGATAAGTCTTTTATGAAAGCAAGAGTCGATTGATGAGGCAAAATTCATTGTCGTCTTAAGATAGTTACCCCAGTCTTCAGCAACTACCACACTGATCAGTTAGCAGACACCAACGCTGAGGAAAGAGCCCCACCACGAAAAAATTATAACTTGTTGAAGGCTCAGAAGATCATCAGCGTTTTTAGCAAAACAAAGTATTTTAATTAAGGTATATACATTTTTTAGACATAATGCTATTGCACAATTAACAGACTACGGTATAGTATAGTCATTACTTTTATGTGCACTGGGAAACCAAAATATTTTGTGATTCACTTTGTTGTGATATTCACATGATAGCAGTGGCCTGGGATCAAACCCACAATATCTCTGAGGCATAACTGCATTATTCTGCTGGATGGTTTCCTGCAAGTCTTGTAGGCTCTCATTACTTTTCTTAGTTATTTTTTTCTCCTCCCACTCAATAATTTTAGATAATTTTTCTTCAACTTTGCTGATTCTTTCTTCTTGATCAAGTCTGCTGTTGAACTCCTCTACTGATTTTTAAAATTCAATTATTCTTCAGTTTCAGAATTTCTGTTTTGTTCTCTTTTCATAATTTCTGTCTCTAGATATTCTCATTTTTGTTCATAAATCATTTTCTGAATTCATGTAGTTGTCTATGTTCTCATTTAGCTCATGAGCATTTTTTTATGCCTTGTGATCTTGTATTAATATTTGGGCATTTCAAATAAATTGCCACTTCCTATAGTCTTTGTTAACTGGCTTTGTACCTTCACTAATCAGCACGGGTAGAGATTCTGGGAACTTCTCAGCATTTTCTGGGGATGCATCTTCTTTGGGCTTGTGTAAGGAATTTCCCAGTTAGAGTTTTTCCCCTGTTTTTCAGGAGGCCTCTATCCTCTGGTGTCTGTGACCCTGCAGCTTCCTTTGTGCTGACTGAAGGTGCTCATCTTTGCTCTCAGCAGCCCCTAACCCGACGTTCAAGCTCTGCAAGTTCCCATGAGTTCTCTGAGTCATGTGAGACAGATAACCATCCCATGGGAAGAAAGCCCCCTGAAAAGCCAGAACATTGGATGCATGTTCCACTCTTCTCTTCCCCTCTTTAGAGAGAAGCCAGGCATTGAGCTTTCCTATCATGCCAGAGAGGACAAGTGCAGTGACTTTTTTTCATACCTGCTCAGACATCGTTCTTCTGGGCTTTGCATACACAAGGGTGCTGCAGCCTCCTAACTGGATTCTGGAGTTCTCACCCAGGCTGTTTTGTCCATGATTATTGTTAACCAGTGTCTATGTGGGGGGAACGAGGGCTCCCTGGGGCTTCTTAGTTCACCATCTTGCTGATGTCCCTTTGTTTAATTTGTTCTTAGATTATCTATGTTGATTTATAAATTCTAGCTCATTCATTTTAATATCCCATTTAATCAGATAGTATACCATGATTTAAGTATCTCTTCTGTGGATGATAATGCAAGAACCACATTGATAATGCCAGGTTTTAATTTTTGTTGCACTCTGAGTGTGAGATGGTAGCCTTCACATAATAAGACAAGGTGAAGGAAGCTCCAGGTCACACTGATGGAGCTGACAGACCAAGAGGGGTCCTAAGCAGTTGGATTTCCTACTTTTACGTGGCTGAACTGTCAGAAACCTAGAGCCTAGCAGTGGTGTTCCTCCAGGAAAGTGGGAGGAGAAATAGCCACTGGACTAGGTGAGAACTGCATCAAATTTAAGAAGCACTGATTGCTTCCTGCAGGACTGAAATGGAACTGTGTTCCTTCAGGTCACATGGCTCCCTCCTGTACGTGAATTTTAGTGCATCTTGCTCCATTAGCATAAATCAATCTGTGTATCAATTTCAGTGCATGCTACTCCTTTAGTATAAATCAATCTTGTGTTTTAAGGTAGCCATCCCCAACCATTTTGGCACCAGTTTCATAGAAGACAATTTTTCCACAGACTGGGGGATGAGAGTGGGGCTGGGGGAATGGTTTTGGCATGAAACTGTTCCACTTCATATCAGCAGGCATTAGAGTCTTATAAGGAACATGCAACCTAGATCCCTCACATGCACAGTTCACAATAGGGTTCAGGCTCCTGTGAGAATCTAATGCCATCACTGATCTGACGGGAGGCGGAGCTCATGCTCACCTGCTGCTGTGCTGTCCCGTTCCTAACGGGCCACAGACCAGTATTAGGCTGCGGTCTTAGGGTTGGGCATCCCTCTTTTAAGGCACTTTGTTAATATGCCCAATCTAGTCCCAGAAAATGCTGTGTTCACACCAAGTTGTGTGTGCTCATAGCTGGAGACACACCCTAGACACTCCATACCTGGAAGCAGCGATCAGAATTCTCTCATCTACTGGAGGATTCCAGCAGAGTCTGAGGGGTGCAGCGCTGACAGTGTTGCATTTATGAGGAGCCAGGCCAGCACCCGGCCTGGCGATAGTCCTGTCATTTCTCAGGGAATGAGGAGGCGTGAAGGCACAGGCCCCTGACCGCCACTGCCTGGTGTGGGTGCACCCTTCAGGAGGCAGCTTGCTCTGCAGAGATGCTCACACACTGCTGTCCTAGGCACGTCCTGCCCTCAAAGTCTCAGGTTACTAAATGATAAAATTGGTAGTTACTAAGTATATTTTCTTGCAGTTGTAACATACCCTTTCCTTTTTACTGTCAGATTTTAAATCTAAAAATTAATTCAAGTGAGGACAGTACCTCTGTTTTCTCATGAAATTCTAAGAAATGAACCGAGGTGGATTTTCCTGTTCTCCCAGGAAGACCAAGAACCATACAAGGGTCTTGGCTTTCTTCGCTTCTCTTTTCTTTTCTTATTTTTGTGCCTTTCTTTCAACTTCAAAAGCAGTCTCTGCTCCATGGAGAAAACCTAGAATGTCGTTATGAGCAGAAACATCAAATTATCCAAAGAGCCACTCCTGAGAGGTAACTGGTAAGAGTTTGGCATTTGTCTTTCTGGCTTTCAAGAAACTGGTCTAAAACTTCGGTTCTGCACATTGGGCTGTGAAGCAGGTAGAAAGTATTGATGACCATTGATTGAACATTCATATCTGTAGTTCATGATGACAGACTACGTAGGCATATTTGCCTTCAGCATTTCTACATTTAACTGAATTGCAATTTATTTATTCACTTATTTATGTCAAAACAGGGTCTTGCTCTGTCATTCTGGCTAAGAAAAAAAAGTGGTGTGATCACAGCTCACTGCAGCCTTGGCCTCCTGGACCCAAGCGATCCTCTTGCCTTAGCCTCCCAAGTAGCTAGGACTACAGGTGTGCACCACCACACCTGGCTACATTTTTAATTATTATTATTATTTTTTTTGGTAAAAAAAGATCTCACTATGTTGCTCAGGCTGGTCTTGAACTTGGCCTTCAGCAAACCCCCAAAGCTTTACCTGACCCTCCCAAAGCACTTGGATGACAGGCATGAGCCACTACACTCAGCCAATTTATTGATGTATATAAAGAAATAAATCCAAAGCATCAAAGGAAAGAGAATTCGAGCAGAGACATCAGTCATTAGTAGACTAAAGATTTTAAGAGATTTCAACAATAAAGAAAATAGTAAGAATATAATCCTACAAAAAACAGAGTAGTTAGGCCCATGGGCAGAAAGGAAGTTGGTTCTTTTTGGGAGGAGATGCCAGGCCAGGAACACCCTGGGTGCACACTGGGGCACCCTGCCTCCTCCAGAATCGGAGGTAGCCTTATGAGAGCTGATGTGCCCCATCCGCTGCAGAAATATCTTCCCTCAGGAATCAGAGCACAGCCCACTTCACAGGACAGTGGAATCCAAAGAAATACAAAGCCATGACATCGTTTATCTTCAGATTTCTTGGTTATCAACAAATCCGTTTACACCTATGCCTGCGTCTACATGTGTCACACACTTAAACTTCAAGGTGAGAAACCCAGTCTCGTGACTTAAGACCTCAGTGTTTTCAAGTTCCAAAAATCCAGGTTGGTTCCTTGATGAACGAACAGGGGTGTCCAGCCAGGTTGCTTCTCCTGGGGCCCACATAATCCCACTGTATGGTCCTGGCAGGCAGCCAGAGACTCTCCCTGCCTTGGGGTCTGCTAGTGAGAGGATCCTAAATACAATTAATTCCCTAATCTCTTTATTCCAGCACTTTCTGTCTACGTTATTAAAAAATGGGCATTCCAGATGCCCATTTTTAATGACTTGCCATTTTGCACCCATTTGGTCACAGCTCTGTTGAGTTTTATTGTCAGCGGGTAAAACACCTGCCTCTGGGCTGTGCAGATAAACTACAGAAAACTGCATGTTCCTTCTCCCTCAACCAGCAATGAGCCCAGGCAGGCAAGGGAATTAAAATTCACAACTTAATTGGATTTTCATCATGTCCTTCTGGCTGATAGAGGAGCTCCCCTCTCTTCATTATTGCATTCAAATGCCAGGTTTAATTCTGAGACTGCAGCTTGAAAGGTGAAAGGCATTTCGCAGTAAACAGTTCATTAAGAGACACTTCCAGCCTCTCCGCCTTCTCTGAGTGGAGAGAGGCTTTCTGTGTAAGGAGTTTTTGATTTAATTGAGAACTGAGTGAATGTCTGGACTGTGTTGTGGGCCCAGGATCATTGCCACAGACACATGAGTGCTCTCCCCTGTTTGTACTGGGGCTTTCAAGTGCAACCAATTCAGATGCCCAGGACCCAGGAGCCTTCCCCAGTGAGTCACTCTACGGCCACTGTGGGCTGCCACCCTGCGCATTGCGTGCTGTTGCCCCACTGAGAGAGGTGGGATCAGAGGCTGGGAGAAGGATGAATGTGACTAGGATCACCTGGCTGGAAGTGGTAGAGGGACACTCCGCCCTGAGGCCGGCTGGTGGCCGGGTTCCTTTTCAATGAATGAATGAATGAATGAATGAGTGCCCAGAAATAGGGACTCTCTTGCCTGAAGTGATGGTTGGGGTAAGCCCAGGGCTGGAGGCAGGGGGTTGCCTGGGAGGGCAGAAGGGTTAGGAGCAGGGAAGGTGGGAGCCACAGTCCCTGATGTGCATCTGTACCCGTAGGGTCCTGGGAGGGAATAGGGAGGCGGGCACCACAGCTGAACAAGACAGAAGCCCCTGTCCTGACCTGTCCTCAGACCTGGACCCCCTGCTCCTGACCCTACAACTGAGAAGGTTATGGATCTGAAGCCTCAGAACTGAGCTCTGGCTTGGGATATGAAATCTACCTCCAAAGGGAAAAGAGTGTGGCTCTGGAAGCATATGCCCCCACCCCTTCTGCAGACACCATAGGCTGAGGCCGTCCCCTGATCTGCACTCCAACACCCACACTCACCCACTGTCCTCCACACAAAATGTGAGGGCAGGTCTCCCTACACTCAGGGGAAGGGGCCTCATAGGCCCTGGAGAAGTGCATCCTTACCTCACAGCACCAAGTCAGCACATCGCACATACACAGATACATGCACACACACACTCACACACACACAGCCGTACACATGCACATACCTATACCTGGATGTGTATACACACACACACAGACATATACACTCATATACACACAGGCACATACATATAGACATGTAGACACATATGCACACACAGACATACAGATATACACAGGCACACAGGGACATGCACATAGACACATGTGTGCACATGCATACACAGAAAGTCACATATACATCTTGAATGTCCACACAGACACACATACAGACACATATAGTCACACCCACAGAGAAACACACACACACGCACACCGCCTTCCGTTTGCTGCCCACACTGCCTGCCCTGCCCTTTTCTGTGAAAGGATAAAAGAAAACCTCAGTTTGGTACTGACGGCATTTAGCTAATTATGCAAACTGCACACTCACCAGAGTGAAGACGTCTCTGCGTTTTATCCTCAGATTAGGATGGATTCAAGTCATTTCGTGCTGAATTCTTCCTGGAGTGTTGCAACTCCCGAGACGGGGCTCTGGGCCGGGCCTCGCTCATCCTTTCCCTCGGGCCCTGCCACCCTGTTCTCCGGTGGAGTTTCCCTTCCCACAAGAACAGAGCAACCACTGGGGGTGGGAAAACAGTTTTCCATATGGAAAAAGAAATAGGATCCCTATTTCCCAACATACACAAGGTCAGTCCTAGATGGATCAAGA
Source organism: Sapajus apella (assembly GCF_009761245.1). Classification (NCBI taxonomy): domain Eukaryota; kingdom Metazoa; phylum Chordata; class Mammalia; order Primates; family Cebidae; genus Sapajus; species Sapajus apella. The sequence continues at coordinate 5,323,922 of NW_022437052.1, forward strand.
ACTTATGTTAAGAGTTTTCCTTTAAAAGTTTCTGTGGAAAACGTAAGTGGACATTTTATGATCTTGGCGTAGGGAAGGATTTCTTAAACACGACATAAGAAGCCCTAGCTATGAAACAGGAGTCTGATAAAATTTGAGCACTTTTAAAAAAAACTGTTAGTCAAAAATAACCTCAAGGAAAATGAAGGAGAAGCTAAAAAATGAGAAGATACTTACCGTGACATAACTAACAAAGGGTGGGCCTCAGGAATATGTAAGGAATTTCTATAAATCAGGAAGAATGGAAAAAAGACCCTGAGACATGAAGGGGCATTTCCCTCTGGAGAAACAGATGTGAAGCAATGTTTGTCAACTCAGACATGCGCAGATCAAGACCACAGAAATCGCCATCTGGCTAACTCGTTGGCCAGCACTGGCCAGGGGTGAGAGGCCTGCGTGGCTGCCCAGGCTCACAGGCCCATCCCAATGATCTCGTACCTCTGGCACAAAGGGTTTTGCAGTCTTCCCATCCTGTGAGAGAAGGGTTGCCCAGGGCCGCTCAGCAGGCTGGGTGGCGACCCTGCCTGGGACCCTACCTCCTCATGGGCTCCCTCCCTGTCCTCGGCTGCCCTTCCTGGGCAGTGGCTCAGCTGGAGACCAGCAGGTGGGTGAGTCACAGCTGCGGGTCTGAGCTGTGGGCGCCTGTGCTCCCCAACTGTGGGGGCGGAGAGGGCATGAGGAAGTGGTTCTGTGAGTCAGAGACCCCTAGGGTATGTGTTTTCCAGGATGATGACTCCCTCCACGGCCCTGACAGAAGTGGGGCTGTGACTTCTGCCCTGTGAGACTTTGACACATGCAGACAGACACACAGAAACACATGGAGACACATGGACATTGACACAGAAACACACTGACATGGAGACATATATGTAAGCATATACACATATACACATGCAGACACACAGAGACACACATGGACATAGATACACGGACACACACATATCTACATTGAGATGCACATATCCAGACACACACATATGCAGACATTGAGACACACGTGGACATAGACACACACAGACACACATATCTACACTAAGACACGCATGTTCAGACATGCTCACACACACCTGCAGACACACATGGACAGAGATGCACATCCTACTGGGGGATGAGGCGAGAGGCGAGTGCTACTGGCTGCCCACCCATGGCACCCTCCCCACCAGGCTGAGGCACCGTCTGATCAGGCCTACTGTGACGGGAGGTGTACCTAAAGTGGTTTTCCCAGGAGAGGGGTCTGCTGGATTTGAGGACTGGCTCTGAATCCTAAAACCCATTGTGGGGACCCTCCATGACTCCATGTAAGAATTAGGAGAAGCAGGTGGGACACAGGGCCCAAGAGAGTTTACCAAACCTGGGAACAGTGAGAAGCTGGAACTGAGGCCATGACCTCGGCTTGGCAGCAGGAAGGGGAGTGGCCTGCAGGGAGGGCAGGGCTGCAACTGCGGAGGTGGTGGCCATGCCCAGGCTGGGTTTTCTCTTTATGGCAACGGCACCAAAGGGATTTTGGGATTAAGGCTTGGCTGGCAGTGATGGAGAATGTATAAGAGAGGGTGCCTGGAGGCCATGAGGCCCGCCCAGACCCCGGTGTCTCCCACACTGAGCTGGTCAGCCCCCGAGGCTGGGGGATGCTGTGGTAGGAGGGTGATGGCCCTGGAGATGTCCACGTCAGAATCCTTGGGATCTGTGCAGTTGCGGATAAATTAAGGGCTTGGGGATCGTCCTGCAGTGTGGAGTAAGCCCAGGACAATGATGTGTCCTGAGAGGGATCTGACTGCAGGGGGAGCCCACGTGACTAGAAAGGCCGCGGCTGGAGGGTCCAGGAAAACTCGCTGAATGTGGGGGCCTCTAGGAGTGGAACGGGGGTCTCTGCTAGTGCCTCCAGGAGGCCCAGCCTGTCTGACACCTTGGTAGCCCAGTGAGGCCCGTTCCAGACCTCTCACCTCCAGAGCTGTGAGAGAGCAAAGGGCTTGTTTTGGGCAATGCCTGTTACAATTGCAGCAGGTGGCTGATGGAAGCTTTGTGACTTGGATGGATAGTGAGTTCTATTGTCTATCCTCTGCCTCCGTTAGACACCTGCGGTACCTTCTCCCCCACCAGCGACAGAGGGGCTCAGATGCTGGGGTCTCCACAGAGAGGCTGGGGTAGACAGTGGCCACATGTCCTGTTCTGGGTGTCAGAGCTGTCCATGGCCACCACTCCATCAGAACGAAATCAACTGGGAGTTGAGTCTGTGTCCGATTGGGGCATGTGTTCCCTGACATCTCCCACACCCCAGGCAGACACAGCCCAGACAGCCACCTGCATCTTCTGTCGCCAGCCACTTTCTTTCCCCACCACTGGTGGCTTGAAGGCCCTGGGGCAGGTGGGTCACCTTGTGGGTGTCTCGGGGTCCCAAGGCCCATGCTGCACTGAGATCCTGCAGCTCCTGATGTGGCCACTGGAGGGGCCCAAGTAATAGGGGAATCCCTAGGCAGTACACGGCTCTGGGCACTGGGGAAAGGGAAGGACCTGAGTGGTCACATTAAGAAATCATCATTGTCCTTAACAGAGAGCAGAGGGACCTTTTGAAGTGCCCGCTGGCTGGAGTATCCCCAGTGGTGCCCCATCAGGATGCAGCCCAGAAGAAGCGTCTCCCGGCGCCCCTGTCCTGGGGGACCCTGTGCTTCCTCAGGTACTGCTCAAAACTGTTCCATGCAAGCCTCACTCAAGCCTCCTGCTGGGAATTTGTCTGGGCTTTGGCTGGAATTCTGACAGCAATAGCTGAGGGGAAGGAGCCCAGCTTTAAGCTAAAAGGGACACCATAGGTGGAACTCGGGCCCTGGGGTACAGCATCTGGGGTGGCCAGGCCTCTCTGGGCCCAGACTCAGGGCCTGGGCAGTGGTCAGCCTTGCTTAGAGATCCTGCACAGATCAAATAGAAAATTCTCAGTGGGACAGAAGACTCAGAAAGAAGCATGTGGGGCAAACTTCTGGCCACCTGCCCATTGCTCCAATAAGCTGCAGGGGGGCTGACCGATGAACTGGCACCTGGCCTTCCCCTAGTGAGCACAAGCTGCTCCCCACAGCAAAGCAAAGCCTAATTCAGAGGGGCCCCTGGAGACCCGCAAAGCCTGCATCCCGTGTGTGCTGATGGAGTTCACTTTCTGTATATTTCAGGGAGATAAAGCAATCATTGCGTTTGCCTCTTTATCCCCCAAGACCTCACTGATCCTTGGGGTTTTCCACCTGAAGAGTTTAATTACTGGGTCCAGGTTGACATAGGGGAGCCCTGTGGGACCAGGACCACCTGCTCAGTTCTCTCTGCTGCCCTGTGGCTCTGAGGGTCCTGCAGGAGGGGGCAGCAGGGACTGTGACCAGGACAGAGCCCGTCTTTCTGACACTGCTATGCTTGCTTGAAGGAAGTGATGAAGAGCACACAACCCTGAGTGGCCCCAAGCCAAGCTCAGCACTGGGACCCATGGTTCCACCTTAAGCCAAGCAGGCCCCAGAGCTTGCCCCGGTGCCCACAGCTCTGTGGTCCCGGGTGTGAGATAGGTGGCTCAGAACCGGGTTTCTGATAAACCAGGCATCTAGTCCAGGAGCTGCTGGAGGCAGGAGAAGCCAAGACCTGCTCCTTGAGCTAAGATAAACTTAGGAGGCCAAGGACAAGGTCAGCACAGTGGGGAGGAGCTCAGGAGGCTGAGGAGGAGCTCAGGAAGCTGAGGACAGGCTTAGGAGATTGAGGATGGGCTCAGGGGCTGGTGTCAGGCTCAGGAGGCTGAGGAGAAACTTAGAAGCCTGGGGATGAGCTCAGGAGGCAGAATCCGAGCTCAGGAGGTAAGGATGGGCTCAGGAAGCTGGTAACACTGATCCAAAAGGCCTTGTGCTGAGCAGAACCCTCCACTGGACCAGGACCCATGGCTCTGGGGGGGTTCCCAGGGAAGCTGCAGAGGGTGGTCTGAGCTCAAGGCAGTAAGAGTGGGGGTGCCCCCCAGCTTCCCCTACACCCACCCCCATTTCCCTGCACACTGTGGCATTGACGTGGAGGGGCTCTGTTCAGAGCAAACAGAGCACACCCCACCATTCAGGCCCAGACACCCAGGGCCACCGGCACTTCCCATTGTGACAGGGCCTTCCTAGACAACTTCCCAGGACCTCTGAGCCCCTTCCAAGAGTGGACAGCAGCAACTGTGTGTCAGACAGTGCCCAGCTCCAGGCAGAGTGGCTGGACACTGCACTCCCAGCCTGACCTTGCCAGCTCCCTTTCAAGGGGTGGGCTGGCTGCCATCAGCAAGGAGTGCATCTTGTCGGCAGGCAGCAAGGAGGAAAGGAATGCCTTTCTGCTTCTCACTGGCAAAACCTTCTGCCCTAGATAAGATCAGAGACAAAGATTTGGGAGAAAATGTGCTGAGAGCAAGGCTTGCCCTGGAGGCTGGGATGCCCTGCACCCAGGCTGTGTCTCTCAGTGGCCCTGCGGGGTTCACCGAGGCAAGGGCACAGGTTCTCAAGACATGGCCCATGGTGAGGACCCGTACACAGACACCATTCACTCACACATGCTCATGGAGGACACACCCACCCATACTGACACATGCTCATGGACATACACCTACACACCAACACAGATGCACAGTCACAACTCATGGACACACACCCACACATACACATGCACATTCACACCACACACCTACACAGAGGCACTCACACACTCATGGCACACACCCACACACCAATATAGATATGGACATATTTGCACACTCAGATATATGCAGTCACCTACATGCCCAGAGGGACACATATTCACCCTTGCACATGTATAGCTACACTCACCTACACACCCACACGCATTCACACACTCATACTCATGGGCACACACACCCACACAGACACAGACACACAATATGGAAACATACACCCATGCAAACACAGACATTTTCACACAGTCACACACAGATGTACATACACATTCACCTACACACCCACACACATTCCCACACCCACACAGGTGGGTATGTATGTGTAGGAAAAGACACTCTCTGGGGTTTAGCACTGTCTAGTTTCAGGCATCTGCTGGAGTCCTGGAAGGACCCCACAGGTGAGGGGCCACAGTGCACACAGCCCCCAGCTCTCGGGGAGGGGCTCTTACCCATTAGAAAGGACACCTGCTGCCCGGGCATGGGAGGGACTGCAGAAGATTTAGGGTGGAGGCTTCACTGAGGATCTGTGGGGGCTTTCCTCATCTAAGGCTGCTCCTGAGCCTGCATGAATTTAGCATTTCACGTACCACTAACTAAGCTGAGTGAACCAATTGTGAATCAGCCACTGGGTTCTGTGTCTCAGACATTTGCCCTGCCCAAGGCCTTGGCTCCATTGGGCACTTGTCCTTCCAGTGTCCATGGCCCTGGCAGGCTCCTCTGTTTTCCTGTCCATGAGGCTCTAGTGGGAGGCCTTCTCTGTTCCAATCCCTCTGCATCCAGCTCTCCTGGGTCCTCAGGGTGAGGAGTGGGGAAGGGTCAGAGAGGGTCCTGCCTGCCCGTCACTGGCTCAGGGCTTGCTTGGAGGTTCCTGGGGCCCTTGTCTTCATCCTGGGGTCTGTGACTCCACATCTGAGGCCTGTTGGCAGGCCCTGCACCAGAGTTGCCTGCCTCATTCTTGTCAGGAGGGACCCAGCGGTCCCTAGACAGAGGCAGAGGACAAGGTCGTTCTAACGCTGTCCTGTGCCCACAAGCCCTGTCACCCCAGTTTCCTTCTCACTCTGCAGACGATGCCCTTGGCTCCACGCCCCAGTGTGTGTGGTGGAAGAGACGCACACTGCAGCCTTAGGAGCCTGCTAGAGGCGCCCTCAAGGCTCAGCCTGCCTGCCCTGACCCCCACGCTACCTGGAGTCCAAGTCTCTAGGAAGACATCATCTCTCTAGCCCTTCATCTGGCTCTTGGATGAGGCTTTTGCTCAGCAGCACTGGCACAGTTCCATTTCCAAAATGTGAGGGGCAGGGGCCCAGGATGCCTTCAGAGCCCCGGAACCCGCCTACCTGAGTTGGGCATCGGGCAGGGAGAGTGTCAGGGCCTCCACCCCTGCTGGCCCAATTATTAAAACCAAGCATAAAGGGTGAGTGTTTATAGATCACTTGCTGCACATGGCCTCTAGACATGTACCATTCCCTTTAATTTTCACAGAGATTCCATGGGGTGCTACTAGTGCTGCCACCAGACAGGCTGGTCCTGTGGAAGGAACACAGCAGTGGGCAGCTCCTGGCCACCGCTATTGACTCCTGAATCACCTTGGGACGCTTGGCCCGATTTGTGGACTGATTCTGGCTCTATCCTAATGGGAGCTGCACTTGAGGAGAGCCAGGGAATGATCTGGGCCAGCAGGGGCAGAGGCCCCGACACTCTCCCTGCCTGATGCCTGACTCAGGTAGGTGGGCTACAGAGCCTCTCCCAGGGCATCCAACACCAGGGCCCTTGCCCCTCACACTCTGGAAATGGAGCTGTGCCAGTGTTGCTGAGCAGAAGCCCACACATGCAGGGGCCAGGTGGGAGGGACCCCTGCCAGAGCCTCTCCCTTATGCTGGCCTGGCTATGGCACGTTGTCTCCAGATTTCCTCCAGGAGATGGCCCTGGCCCCTTGCCACAATATGAATTGTGCTTCATAATTCTCTATTGTAAAACCTGATCTTTTCCTGCAAGCAACTTATTAAAACTTCAGATCCTGCAGGCTCCATGTCACATGAATGCCCAGGACTTAGCACAGCTTCTGCAGTGACCGAGGCTCAGCAAATCACATTGGGTGATGATGGAGTGGTTGTAAACATACGTGTAAGAAGAAAGGAAGAAGAGGGGGCACAGCCCCTTCCCCACAAGCCTCCCCCAAAAACCCGAACCTCACAGAATACAGGTGTGGAAAATTAACCTTTCTCCATCTTCTGACTCTACAGGAGAGAGAGAGAAGCAGCAGGTCACGAGATCAGGAGGGGATGCTGTCCAGGACAGCTAAGCACTCACCAATTAAGCAAGCAGGACACCACAGTTGCTGCAGTGCGCATCAGAAAAAACAGCAGGAACTAGACATTGTTTTGCAGGCAGAAATCACAGCTGAAAATCAACTCTAATTGCTGTGTGTGATGGAACGTTTTCATAAGTATAAACAATAGCTAACTTGATAAAAACACCTTTCCTGGGGACCTGAGTGCTGCAATCTGAGGGTGCTGGTAGTGTGAGGCTGGTGAGGGCCTCTGCAAGGCCCTGAGCTGGGCAGATCTTGGGGAGGTCCCTCTCAGTGAGCCGGAAATCAGGGATGCCCTGGGCCAGCCAGGGATGGGGCTGGACACCATGAGGTTTCCAGCAGCCAGGGCCGCAGCCAGAGCAACCCCCATAGAATACTCAAGCAGGAGGAAGTGCGGGCTGGTGGGGAGAGTGGGAACACTTCCCCACATGCAGCTGCGTAGGTGCTACCCGGCGGACAAGCTGCCTCTGCCCCCACCTTGGCCTTGCCGTATGGCACATTTGCCCCTGGCAGTGTCCAGCCCAGGCCTGGGTGACTGGGGACACAGTATACTGGTGGAGAAACACATTAATGAGCTCCGCCTAGGGAAGAGGCCTGCAACAGGGAGGAGGCAGCTGTCTGGGCAGAGCTTCCTGGTAGCCAGGCCCAGGCAGTGCCAGGACACCCACCTCAGGTCTCACCAGCAGAGCATCCACGAGTCACTCACGCTGGGCCAGGCACAGGGTGTGCACACAGAGGGCAGATCCAGATCACACGACGGCACAGGTGCCCGTGAGTATGCAGGGAGTGTGTGTGTGGGGGAAGGAGTGTGTGCTCATGTGCCTGTGGGAGGGTGTGTGTGAGTGTGGCTGTGCCTGTGGGTGTGGGTGTGTGCATGTGCTGGTGGGGGTGTGTGTGTGTGAGTGTGGCTGTGCCTGTGGGAGAGTGTGACCATGAGTGTGAGTATGCACCATGCCTGTGGGAGGGTGTGTGGGTGTGGGCATGGGCCTGTGGGAGGGTGTGTGGGTGTGGGCATGGGCCTGTGGGAGGGTGTGTGTGGGTGTGTGCATGGGCCTGTGGGAGGGTGTGTGTGTGTGTGCATGGGCCTGTGGGAGGGTGTGTGTGGGTGTGTGCATGGGCCTGTGGGAGGGTGTGTGTGGGTGTGTGCATAGGCCTGTGGGAGGGTGTGTGTGTGGGTGTGGGTGTGGGCATGTGCCTATGAGGGTCCTGTGAGTGTGGGTGGGCTTGTGGGAGGGTATGTGTGTGTGTGTGTGTGTGTGTGTGTGTGTGTGTGTGCATGTGCCTGTAGGAGGATGTGTGTGGGTGTGGGTGTGGGCTTGTGCCTGTGGGGGTGGTGTGAGTGTGTGTGATCCTGAGTGTGAGTGGGAGGGTGTGTGTGAGTGGGAGTGGGAAGGTGTGATTCTGTATGGCTATGCATGATCGTGTGTGCCTGTGCATCTGTATATATGTGCGTGTGTGTGCATGCTGCACGTCTTTGCTGCAGGAACCTGTAGGGTCAACCTTGGGTCCTAATTCTGGGGCGACTGTGTGTCTTCCCCCACAGGCCCCTGTATCCTCGGTTCCTCATCTTGCTGTGGGCAGAAGCCCAGCTGCCTGCACAGTCTGACATCCGTAGAAGGGAAGGGATGAGGGCGGGGCTAGCTACATGCAGAGCCATGTCCAGCAGACCCTGAGGCCATAGGGTCATGCTCTGGATAGATGTCACCCAGCAAAGGTTTTGCCTCTTCCAGGCTTCTTCTACAACCAGGCTTCACCCGTCAGCTTCCCTCCTTAGTCATTCCACAGCAGCCCCTCCTGAGAGTACACTACCCCACACGCTCAGAGCTGCACCCTCCAGCTCCTTATTCCCTGCTCACCTACTCTGACCCAGCCAGGGTTCCAGCTTCCCTCTTCGGGCCACTGCTCGTTTGCCAGCATTTTCTCTTTTTTCCTCCATCATGCTCTGCTATGTCCTCATGCAAAATTAAGCCCAAAACGATTTCAGTTACTCCCAACCCTGAGACAAGTTTTAAAATAGTGACAGGAATAACATCTCACCTCCCATGTGAGGGCTGTAAGGGACTGGCAGTTCCAAACGCACTTTCCACTTGCAAACTTGCTAACAAATCTCAAGGGGAAAAGGAAACTGCTGACCTTTCAGCGTGCAGATATTTCCTCTGATGGATTTGCTTCCCTTCAAAAGAGCGCAAATGAAGCTCTGCACAGAGGCCTGTGCATTTCTGCCCCTCCTGTCAAAATTGAACAGGCAAGCCTTCTCCATTGCCTTTATCAATCAAGGCCAAAATCACAAGTATAAATTACCACGGTGGGAAGCCAGCTGCTCTGATGAAAGACAGGTGGAGGAGGCTGCCTCATTCATAATGCATCTGATTGGAAAGAAGGGGCTGATCAGAGGGAGGCTGGGCTCCTTGAAGGTTCTGGTTTTCCCACGGAAAACTTCACCAGCTCTCTGCCTGCCAAGTTCCTGCTCTTGCCCAGACAGGAAGTACAAGCAGCCTTTATATCAGACCTGCCGCTCGCCACCTGAATGGTTTCCATGGACACTGACATTTGTCTCTGCAGTGGCGATGGCCACCCTCACCCAGTCTCTTGTCTCTGTGGATGCCTCTGCCTGGCACAGACTTTTGGTGTTAGAGCCCCAGGTGCAGGTCTGAAGCAAGAATTAAAAGGACACAGAATCTCAACCCTTCTGAACCTGCGTGGTGGAGTTGCCCTGAGATTCTGTAACATTTCAGTGAGAGCTGACAGGGAGGGTTTGCACACTGTCATGGTGTGTGAGCAGCAGGGAGCCCATGAGGCCCCGGGGCTGACTCAGGGCATGTGCAGCTTTGGGAGCAGCCAGGGAAGCCTCCTGGGCAGCTGGTTGGAGGACAGAGCTGAGGACACGCAGACTGTCTTCTGTGATAGAGGGTGGGTGAGGCACAGAGGAGCTCTGGTGACAGGATGCAGCAGTGAGGGGCTGTGGCTCAAGGATGCACAGCAGTGTCTCATGCTGGCTTTGCTGCAGGCCTCAGAAAACATTGCTTCATTTTGCATGAGGAAGTGCTGGGCCCTCCTCCAGCAGTGAGCTCCAGCTCCCTCCTTCTCAGGGGCTGCTCTGCTCTGATACAGGCTCTGATACTGGATGGCAGCTCCCCTGCTCTTGGGGTCTGCCTGGTGTCACCTTCTTCCATGACATCCAGTCCCAGGATGACTGACACTCAAGGGGATCCATGGCCACTCCTCATAGACCATGTGTGTTCACCGTGGCAGCAACACGCTGCTCCTCCCTTAAGGTGTCCTGAGGAATTGTGCAGTTTCACCATTTCTGGGATATAAAGCAAAAGAAATACTTTTCAGATAGTGAGAACACCAGTTCAGGTGGCTGATGGCTCAAATTGAACGAAATTGAGCGAGGTGGGGTTGGTTCCAACCAGCACCCCGTCCTGAGAGCCAGGCTGGAAAAAACACCCTTTCCTGTGGCACCACAGCACACTCACTGAGGTGTCTTTGCTGCCTGGAAAGCACAGTGGTCTCCCCAGTGCTGGGGTCATCTGGAGAGCCAAGAGCCTTCCAGGGGAGCCTTGATGAGGGGGTGCCAGCCCCCCAGGTTGCCCAGGCCAGACTGCCTCTTCTCCGGTGGTTCAGGAAGAGCCCCTTTCTGCCTTGGATGCTCCCAGGGTGTGTACTTTCTTTGCTTATGATTCTTTTCTGACTTCACCTTTATGTTTCTCCTCTCCATGTCTGGATGGTAAGCCCAGTGAGGGCAGGGACCCAGCCTCTCACGTCTGCAAAGCAACCACAGCTCCTGTCTTGTGCCTGATGGCTGTTGCTCTCAGCGGTGGAGCTCTGAGGGCACTGCCTGTCAGCTCCCACGTGTATAACAACCTGAGTCAGACCTGGGGCTTGGCCCACGATGAGCCCTGGAGGGTGGGGGCACCCAGCAGCAGCCCCTGGGGGCTAGGCTCGCTCCCTACTCAGGAGCCCTGTCAGAGACGCACACCTGGCCAAACCTGGACAGTCACATCCACTCGTAGGACTCCGGGCTCTTTGTCTGCCCAAGGAGCTGACAGCACTCACTCCATGAGGCTAGGGGTGAGGAGGGGCAAATTATATTAAATTAACTGATGGAAGATGCTTGAGCTTGTAGTGAGTGCTCAAGAAATGGCTCCGAATAAATGTTATCGATCTGAGTTCATTGGTAAAGTCAGAGGTTGTGATCAGGGCACGAGCCTCACACTCCCCACAAAGCTCCCGCCTCTGGGCCTTTGCATGTGGCATCCGTGGCTGGACGTGCTTTCGCCAGATGTGCACCCATCTGGCTGCCCCCTTCCCATCCTTTGCAGTGGTTGACCCCCAGGACCCACCAGAGAGCGAAAGCCCCTCCTGCACCCCCACCAGGCCTCTCGTTCCTTGCTGGCTTTGTGGTCTTCAGCACATTTGTAGTGATCTTAGTTACAAGGTAATTTGCTGCCTGCTCCCCACTAGAGCCTAAGCTGCAGGAAGGCTGGTTATGTGGTGTGAGGAATCACACCTGCACATGGGGGGTGCTCGGTAAACATGCAGATGAATTGAGTGAATGAACAAACTTTTATTTTATTTTACTTCGTTTTTTGAGATGGAGTCTTGCTCTGCTGCCAGGCTGGAGTGCAGTGGTGCAATCTCTGCTCACTGCAATCTCCAGGTTCAGGCAATTTTCCTGCCTCAGCCTCCTGAGTAGCTGGGACTACAGGAGTGTACCACCACTTCCAGCTATTTTTTTTGTATTTTTAGTAGAGGTGGGGTTTCACCATGTCGGCCAGGCTGGTCTCCATATCTTGACCTCATGATCCACCCACCTCGTCCTCTCAAAGCACTGGGATTACAGGTGTGAGCCACCGCTCTGGGCCACAAACTATTATTTTTAAAATCATGGCCGGTTCTTGTTAGGGAAGAGCCACATCCAGCCCTGTCTGCCCCTGACAACTTGGTGTCAGCTCAGCTATAGAAGGAGTTGAGGGTTTCTGCCCTGCATGCCTTGCAGAGTCGTGGTGGGGCCCCATAATGCTGCACAGAATGGCCCACCTATGCATACATTTCCAGGATCATTTCTCCTGCACAAGCATTGCCTCAGATTCAGAGATGCAGGTGTATACCCGGCCCCTGCAGCACACTTGCAGTCGGAACCCACCGTCAATGCTCTCCAGAAAGCCTGTTTCTTCTCTGATGATGAAAACCATGCCACCATTTCCTTGCTTCCTAAGAATTCAAGGTTCATTAGCATTTCATTAGCTCTTAATTGGACTCCAATTTTAACCACACTGATGAATGCACTCTTTGCAACAGCTATATTTTTATGGGCATTTGTTTCCACAAATTATAGTGTTCAGCCTAAAAATTCATTTCAGTGAGATAGAGCCTGTTACAGAGGGTTGCAAACTTCTGCACAGTTGCATTCAGAACTGCAGTGCTTAAAAATAGTCTTACCCACACATGTCCTTTCCTGGATAAAAATAGCTTCTCAACATCATGTAGTCAAACCCTGTAAATGTACAGGAAACGTTACCTGAGAGTAGAGGGCAGAGGAGAATCTGTGTTCAGAGCCCTGGAGGTGTGGTCCTGCCGCCCTCCTGAGCAGGTGCTGGGGCGCCTCACACTACAAGTGTGTGTACTTTGTCAAGAAGAAGACTCAGTTCACTTCTGGAGGATTGCTGTCAGGAGCTGGCTCTGTAACGCAGAACCCAGGTATGGTGGCTGTCACAGAGGCAAAGATATAATTTGATCAAACGAATGCAATATTGTTATTCCTACTACCAAAACAATCCCTAATGGAGCGATTAACACTTACATACCTAATGCGAATGAAGACACGTTCTGGATTGTTGAAAGTCCTGGAAGGGGCTTTGCCACCAGTGATGCTTAGTGGTTGTCACATTTTCCCTTAAGATGTGGCAATCACACAGGTGCCCACAACTGCCTTTGACCTCCCACAGAGCTGGGTGAGGGAAGCTTTGGCTGATCCCCGGGAGATGGAGACCCGATCACACACGGATTTACGATGGCCACAGCGACTCCATGCCATCATCTGCCACTGGATTGTGGATCCATTTGTTTCAGCTACTGATTACCACCTCCAGAGGAAAATCGATAACTGAGTCCTGCCTCCTTTGAGCTGGGCTCTGGGTGCCAAGCTGGAGAGCATTTTGCCCTCTTCCACTGCTGCTGAAACAGATACCACAAGCCTAGTGGTTTAAAAGAGCACAGATTTCTTCTCTTGCAGTGCTGGAGGTCAGAAGCCCAAAATGAGTTTCACTGGGCCAAATCCAGGGAGTCAGCAGGGCTGGTGCCTCTGGAGGCTGTAGGAGGACACCTGCTCTGCGCTGCCTCTGGCCCCTACAGCTGCTTGGCACCCAGGCCAGCTGTGCTGCCTCTGCTCTGTCTGAGCTGCTGTTGTCCCATTGCCCTCCCTGTGAGCTTGCTGTCTCCTTCTCATACGAACTCACCCAGATCATCAGGAACAACCTCCCTGCCTCTCGACACTTATCCTAACTACATCCACAGAATGCCTCTTGCATGTAAGGTACCATACCCACAGGTTCTTGGGATTAGGCCGTGCACACCTTTGGGGGCCTGATGTAGCTGACCATGCCCATGTCTGGTGGGAATCCATCTTCAGGGTTTCTTCTCCTTGGACACAAGCTACAGCCCAAGCCAAATGTCCCACAGCCTGGAGCAGGGTCCCTCTTCCTACTTTTCCCAAAGAGACTGGTGTGGGAGCAAAGCCCCAGTGTGGTCAGGAGCTGGGAGGACAGAGCAACAGCCATCCCAGCTGGTGAAGATTGTCAGGGTGGAGATGGGGGAGGTCGGGCCTCAGCCGGGCTGGGAGCAGACCTGCTGGTCCTCCTGTCACAGAAGGGAGGGGCAGCGGGCTGGGGAGGAGAGGGCTTTGAGATCAAGCCATGGCCTGCTGAAGCCTGGCAGAGGAGCTGTGCCTCTGGGAAGCTGGTGTGAGCTGTTGTCTCATGCAGCTGGTCTAGGATGGGCCAGAGGCTTGGCCTCGACCACTCCCACACCTGATGCCACTCGCTCCTCCTCTCCTGGTGGCCCAGCTGGAGAAGCAGCTGCCTTGAGGGCTGGCATTAGACACTGCCTTTGAGGTCTCCCTGATGGATTTTTCAGGCTTCTCCCAGCAGGGCACCATGACTGCACTGCTTTCTGGGAGCCTGCTGCTGGGAAAGGCAGTGGTACAATCCCTGCCTGCCCAGGGTCAACGAGGGGCTTCCCTACTGAGCTGAGACAGGCCTTCTCTCTGTATCATGAGGCTGCAATCCCAGCTTCCTACAGCTATGAAACTCCAAGCTCAATCCACCCAGACTCAATTCTGTTCCCTGAGGCCTTCGGTCACAACGGCACCCTCACCTGGGATGGAACCTCCTGCGGTTTACAGCCACTAGCCCAGGGTGAGCAGAGACAAGGCATCAAGACACAGGCTCATCAGAGAAGAGCTGGGTAGGATAGACACAGGTGGACAGGGTGGCGGAGAGGCCGTGAGAGAGGGAAAAAACAGAGCGGATGCACTTATCATCCTTTCCTCAGCACCTGACGCCAGGCAAGCCCTGAGCCTCCCGAGTCCAGCTCTTCCAGATGCTTGATAATTTCTGCGACTGACCCAAAGGCTTCACAGGTCACACTCCAGCCAAGCCAAGCCTGCAAAAAGACCTTTTTCAGAAAGTCCAGACAGTAGTGATCATGGATGGCTGGAAATGCTGGAAGACCTGAGGGCTTCGGGCGCTTTCCTTGGCCTTTCAGACGTGTCCCTTCCTCCCTCTTTTCTCTCCAAGGAGAGTCAGTGATGGTTCACCTGGTGCCAGGCTGTTCACTGTCCAGCAGGAGTCATTAGGGAGGAGCAGGTGGGCTGGGCCCAGCAGACTCGGACGGTCAGGTCCTCAGTCTTGGCTGGCCCCAGCTCTGGCCAATGGCCAGTCACTGAGGCTGTGGCCCTCCCCTGTCTCCAGGAAGCCCTGACATGGAAGGCTCAGGATAGAAAATTCCCATGACCCCGCTCACCACCCTTCCCATGAGGCTCAGGGAGACTAGATGCCATGTGTCTTTAAAATGGTCTGCCTGGATGGCCGTTTAGGAACAGCTCAGGATCGCAGCTCCCAGTGAAAGTGCAGAGGGTGAGTGGACGCCACGTTTTTATTGCCCACAGACTAGGAAATTCCCGGGCGGAGGAGCTCCACGGTCGCCAGCGCGGCTGTTTCAGCCAGCGCGGCTGTGCCAGCCAGCACCGCTGCTTTGCACTACCCCCCCCCACCCCCGGCTGCTTTGTCGGCGCCCTGGAGCAGCGGTTCTCTGTACAAAATACACTGGTCCGGGTGCCCTTTTGGCTGGCGATTGGAGCCACGGGAAGTCGCCCATTCGCCGGTTCAAAAAGGGGATTGAGCAGAGAACTAGGACAGTAGACTCCAGGACAAAAAAAAAAAAAAAAGCGCCACAAACCTCAGTGCCACTGTTTAAGCCAGCGCAGTGAGTGGCCACAGGGGAAAACAAACAGACCCCGGCGCCTCTTCAACAGGCGACTGGAACACCAACTTAAAAAGGCTCTGAGGCAGGGAGCCAGGCGATCAGGCTCGGCTGGTCCCACCCCCACAAAAGAACAGCAACCAGAAACTCTGGATTGAGAGTTTCACAGCAAGCGCAGCTGAACCCGGGACAGTCCAGCTCTGTGGGGGAGGGGCGTCCGCCATTACCAAGGCAGCCCGCCGTTGCCAAGGCAACCCGCCATTGCTGAGGCAGCCTGCCGTTGCCAAGGCAACCCGCCACAGCAGAGAGACTCCGCCTCCACAGAGGCGGGCCACCATCGCCAAAGCAGTTCTAACTACACCCATATAAACAGGACTGCAGGGAAGTTCCCTCGGCAGCGGGGCGGAGCCCACAGCAGCTCAGCAAAGCCTCTATAGGCCAACAGTGACTAGGCTGCCTCCTTGCTGGGCTGGGCAGGTCTGAAGGAAAAAAAAGAAAAAAAGAAGGCGGCAGCATAACGGAAACTCATAAATAAAGCCCTAAATCCCTGGGACACAGCACTTGGGAACAAAAAGCAGTTTATGAGTTCTGCTGCAGCAGACCTAAGAGTACCTGCCCAGCAGCTCTGAATGAACAACAACAGAGCTCACAGCTCACCATTTGAGCTCCTATAAAGAAGAGACCATCTCCTCAAGCAGCTCCCTGACCCCTATATATCCAAAGAGACACCTCATAAAAGAGAGATCAGATTGACACTAGGCGGTTATCCATCTGGTACAAAGATAGCAGAAGAAGAAAACTGGTAACAACCCTTACTGTTCTGCAGCTGCTGCAGGTGAACCCCAGGCAAGCAGGGCCTGGAGTGAACCTCAGCAGACCTACAGCAGAGGGGCCAGACTGTCAGAAGGAAAACCAAGAAACAGAAATAACCTCATCATCAACAAACAGAACGTCAATCTGAAAGATTTGAGACCCAATCTGAAAGCCAGCAACTACAAAGTCGACAGGTGGATAAATCCTTAAAGATGGGAAGAAACCAGCGCAAAAAGGATGAAAACACGTGAAACCAGAACACCACTCCTCCTACAATGGATCACAACTCCTCACCAGCAAGGGAACAAGGTTGGAGGGAGAACGAGTGTGATGAAATGACAGAATCAGACTTCAGAAGGTGGGTAGTAAGAAACTTCTGTGAACTTAAAGAACATGTTCTAACCAAATGCAAAGAAACTCAGAACCTTGAAAAAAGATTTGATGAAATGCTAATGAGAATGGACAAAATAGAAAGGAATATAAGTGAATTGATGGAGCTGAAAAAGTCAACACGAGAACTTTGTGAAGCATGCACAAGTATCAACAGCTGAATTGACCAAGCAGAAGAAAGGATATCAGAGGTCGAAGATCAACTCAATGAAATAAAACGGGAAGGCAAGACTGGAGAAAAAAGGGTAAAAAGGAATGAACAAAGTCTCCAAGAAATGTGGGACTATGTGAAAAGACCTAATCTACATTTGATAGGCATACCCGAATGCGACGAAGAGAATGAATCCAAGCTGGAAAATACTCTTCAGGATATTATCCAGGAAAACTTCCCCAACCTAGCAAGGCAGGCAAACATTCAAGTCCAGGAAATACAGAGAACACCACAAAGATATTCGTCAAGAAGAGCAACCCCAAGGCACATAATCGTCAGATTCACCAGGGTCGAAATGAAAGAGAAAATTCTAAGGGCAGCCAGAGAGAAAGGTCGGGTTACCCATAAAGGGAAGCCCATCAGACTCACAGCAGATCTCTCAGCAGAAACCCTACAAGCCAGAAGAGAGTGGGGGCCAATATTCAACAACCTTAAAGAAAAGAACTTTCGACCCAGAATCTCCTATCCAGTGAAACTAAGCTTCATAAGTGAAGGAAAAATAAAATCCTTTGGGAACATGCAAGTACTCAGAGATTTCGTCACCACCAGGCCAGCTCTATAAGAGCTCCTGAAAGAGGCTCTACACATATAAAGGAACAACAAGTACCAGCTCAACTAAAGGGCAAAACACCCAGCTAGCACCAAAATGGCAGTATCAAATTCACACAAAACAATATTAACCCTAAATGTAAATGGACTAAATGCCCTAATGAAAAGACACAGACTGGCAAATTGGATAAAAAGACAAAACCCATCAGTGTGCTGTATCCAGGAAACCCATCTCACATACAAGGATACACAAAGGCTCAAAATAAAGGGATGGAGGAAGATTTACCAAGCAAATGGAGAGCAAAAAAAAGCAGGAGTTGCAATTCTCATCTCTGATAAATTAGACTTTAAAGCAACAAAGATCATAAGAGACAAAGAGGGACATTACATAATGGTAAAAGGATCAATGCAACAAGAAGAGCTAACGATCCTAAATATATACGCACCCAATACAGGAGCACCCAGATACATAAGGCAAGTTCTTAATGACTTACAAAGAGACTTAGAGTCCCACACAATTATAGTGGGAGACTTTAACACCCCATTGTCAACATTAGACAGATCAACCAGACAGAAAATTAACAAGGATATCCAGGACTTGAACTCAGACCTGGACCAAGCAAACCTAATAGACATTTACAGAACTCTCCACCCCAAATCCACAGAATATACATTCTTCTCAGCACCACATCACACCTACTCTAAAATTGACCACATAATTGGGAGTAAATCACTCCTCAGCAAATGCAAAAGAACGGAAATCATAACAAACAGTCTCTCAGACCACAGTGCAATCAAGTTAGAACTCAGAATTCAAAAACTAACTCAGAACCGCACAGCTTCATGGAAACTGAACAACTTGCTCTTGAATGTTGACTGGATAAACAATGAAATGAAGACAGAAATAAAGATGTTCTTCGAAACCAACGAGAATGAAGACACAACATACCAGAATCTCTGGGACACATTTAAAGCAGTCTCTAGAGGAAAATACATAGCAATAAATGCCCACATGAGAAGCAAGGTGAGATCAAAAATTGACACCCTATCGTCAAAACTGAAAGAGCTAGAGGAGCAAGATCAGAAAAACTCAAAGTCTAGCAGAAGACAAGAAATAGCTAAGATCAGAGCAGAACTGAAGGAGATAGAGACACAAAAAACCCTTCAAAAAATCAATAAATCCAGGAGATGGTTTTTTGAAAAGATCAACAAAATAGACAGACCACTAGTCAGATTAATAAAAAAGAAAAGAGACAATAACCAAATTGATGCAATAAAAAAATGATAAAGGGGATATCACCACAGATTCCACAGAAATTCAAACCATCATCAGAGATTATTACAAACAACACTATGCAGACAAACTAAAAAACCTGGAAGAAATGGATAAATTCCTGGACACTTGCCTCCTGCCAAGCCTAAACCAGGAAGAAGCCGAAACCCTGAACAGACCCATAACAAGGTCTGAAGTTGAGGCAGCAATTAAGAACTTACCACCCAAAAAAAGCCCAGGTCCAGATGGGTTCACAGCTGAATTCTACCAGACGTACAAAGAGGAGCTGGTACCATTCCTTCTGAAACGATTCCAAAGAATACAAAAAGAGGGAATTCTTCCCAAATCATTTTATGACACCAACATCATCCTGACTCCAAAACCTGGCAGAGACTCAACAAGAAAAGAAAACTTCAGGCCAATATCCATGATGAACATAGATGCAAAAGTCTTCAATAAAATACTGACAAGCTGATTGCAACAGCACATCAAAAAGCTTATCCACCATGATCAAGTAGGCTTCACCCCGGGGATGCAAGGCTGGTTCAACATATGCAAGTCTATAAACGTAATTCACCACATAAACAGAACCAAAGACAAAAACCACATGATTATCTCAATTGATGCAGAGAAGGCCTTTGACAAAATTCAACAGCCCTTTATGCTAAAAACACTCAATAAGCTAGGAATCAATGGAAAGTATCTCAAAATAATAAAAGCTATTTATGACAAACCAACAGCCAGTATAATACTGAATGGGCAAAAACTGGAAGCATTCCCCTTGAAATGTGGCACCAGACAAGGATGCCCTCTCTCACCACTGCTATTCAATATAGTATTAGAAGTTCTAGCCAGAGCAATCAGGCAAGAAAAAGAAATAAAGGGCATTCAAATAGGAAAGGAGGAAGTCAAATTGTCTCTATTTGCAGACGACATGATTGTATATCTAGAAGACCCCATCGTCTCAGCCCCAAATCTCCTGAAACTGATAAGCAAGTTCAGCAAAGTCTCAGGATACAAAATCAATGTGCAAAAATCACATGCATTCCTATACACCAGTAACAGACTTAAAGAGAGCCAAATCAAGAACAAACTTCCATTCACAATTGCCACAAAGAGAATAAAATACCTAGGAATACAACTAACAAGGAATGTAAAGGACCTCTTCAAGGAGAACTACAAGCCACTGCTCAATGAAATAAGAGAGGACACAAACAGATGGAGAAACATCCCATGTTCATGGTTAGGAAGAATCAATATCATGAAAATGGCCATACTGCCCAAAGTAATTTACAGATTCAATGCTATCCCCATCAAGCTACCAATGACCTTCTTTGCAGAACTGGAAAAAACCACCTTAAACTTCATATGGAACCAAAAGAGAGCCTGCATAGCCAAGTCAATTCTAAGCAAAAAGAACAAAGCGGGGGGCATCACACTACCAGACTTCAAACTATACTACAAGGCTACAGTAATCAAAACAGCATGGTACTGGTACCAAAACAGAGATATAGACCAATGGAACAGAACAGAGGTCTCGGAGGCAACACAACTTATCTACAACCATCTGATCTTTGACAAACCAGACAAAAACAAGCAATGGGGAAAGGATTCCCTGTTCAATAAATGGTGTTGGGAAAGCTGGCTAGCCATGTGCAGAAAGCAGAAACTGGACCCCTTCCTGACACCTTACACTAAAATTAACTCCAGATGGATTAAAGACTTAAACATAAGACCTAACACCATAAAAACCCTAGAAGAAAATCTAGGCAAAACCATTCAGGACATAGGTGTAGGCAAGGACTTCATGACCAAAACACCAAAAGCATTGACAACAAAAGCCAAAATAGACAAATGGGACTTAATTAATCTCCACGGCTTCTGCACAGCAAAAGAAACAATCATTAGAGTGAATCGGCAACCAACAGAATGGGAAAAAATTTTTGCAGTTTACCCATCTGACAAAGGGCTGATATCCAGAATTTACAAAGAACTAAAACAGATTTACAAGAAAAAAACTAACAAGCCCATTCAAAAGTGGGCAAAGGTTATGAACAGACACTTTACAAAAGAAGACATACGTGAGGCCAACAAACATATGAAAAAATGCTCATAATCACTGGTCATCAGAGAAATGCAAATCAAAACTACATTGAGATACCATCTCACACCAGTTAGAATGGCGATCATTAAAAAATCTGGAGACAACAGATACTGGAGAGGATGTGGAGAAATAGGAACACTTTTACACTGTTGGTGGAGTGTAAATTAGTTCAACCATTGTGGAAGACAGTGTGGCGATTCCTCAAGGACCTAGAAATAGAAATTCCATTTGACCCAGCAATCCCATTACTGGGTATATATCCAAAGGATTACAAATCGTTCTACTATAAGGACACGTGCACACGAATGTTCATTGCAGCACTGTTTACAATAGCAAAGACCTGGAACCAACCCAAATGCCCATCGACGATTGACTGGATAGGGAAAAAGTGGCACATATACACCATGGAATATTATGCAGCCATCAAAAACGATGAGTTTGGGTCCTTTGTAGGGACATGGATGAACCTGGAAACCATCATTCTCAGCAGACTGACAGAAGAGCAGAAGATCAAACACTGCATGTTCTCACTCATAGGTGGGTGTTGACCAATGAGAACACATGGACACAGGGAGGGGAACACTACACACTGGGGTCAGTTGGGGGGAAATAGGGGAGGGACGGTGGGGGGTGGGGAGCTGGGGAGAGATAGCAAGGGGAGAAATGCCAGATGTAGGTGATGGGGAGGAAGGCAGCAAATCACACTGCCACGTGTGTTCCTATGCAACAATTTTGCATGTTCTTCACATGTACCACAAAACCTAAAATGTAATAAAATAAATAAATGCGAAAAAAAAAGGATTAACATACACTAGCTGCCACTTAGTGGTTTTATGCTGATTTATACAAGTCTTCTGCAAGTGATGATTCAAGGCCATTTTGGGTCTTCATCTTTACCATTCATCTTTCAAATTAATTATTATTAATTCATTAACCTGGTAAAATAAAAAAGATACTAGCAATCAAATGAGAAGCATTTCAAAGACATAGGCCTAGTAAAAATGTTCTTTTTATTCACTGAACTAGAACTCAAACATAAAGTCAGCCACACTTAATTGCATGGAAGACTGGAAAATATAGTTTAAATACATGTTGAGGATAAAGATGAAATATGTTTGACACATAATACCATCTAACCTAAAAATCATCTGACATTAGGATACACAGAAAAAAGAAACCGCCAAATGAATAAAAAGAAAGTTCTTTAGCCACAAATAAATAAATAAATACAATGGTCTGCCCATCTCAGTCTCAAACTTTGGAAAGAGCTGACATAGGCTTCCATGACCAGGATGCTTAGACTTTGAAGTCTCCCCCTGCTAAACAGAACAGAGCCTCAAAAGAGCTCTTCCCCAAGCTGATTTAACCAGTCACTGGGTGGCACAGGCCATCAGCACTGAAGGCCGGCAGCAGAGAGATAAAGGGACGCAGCATCATTTATGCAAAAGCAGAGTAAGATATTAGTGGCTGCAGATGGCTCCTGGCATTTACCTTGTTGGATCTCATGTTAGCAACGACCGCCAACACTTCCGAACAGCAACACTTAATGACAGTCTTTTCATTCTCCGTGAAAAGAGTTGTCACAGAAAAATTTAATGGGAAAGCGGTTTTAAGCTGCCCATATCAAGTAGGAGTCTCTGGGGCTTGGCTTAGTCCGTTCCTTCTTTTAACTCTTCCATGTCATTAGAGAGACAGTGTTTGAAAGCATTGGGATGGAAGAGGAGGAAGAAAGAAAGATTAGGATTAGGCGAGGACAAGGAGGAGGGGGCGGAGGAGAATGAGGAAGAGGAAGAGGAAGGCAAGGACAAGGAGGAGGCTTCGGACAAGGAGGAGAATTAGGAGAAGAACAAGGAGGCAGCGGAGAAGAATTAGAGGGAGAATTAGGAAGAGGACGAGGAGGACAAGGACGAGAATGAGGAGGGAGAAGAGGAGGAGAAGGAGGACTAGGAGAGAAGGAGAATGACAAGGAGGGGGATGAGGAAGAGGGTGAGGGTGAGGAAGCAGACAAGAAGGAGAATGGATGAGGAGGAGGAAGAGGAAGAGGAGGAGGGTAGTGGGAGAAGGAGAAGGGGGACAAGGTGGAGAAGGAGAGGAGATGGAGGGGCATGAGGAGGTGGCTTGGATGAGGTGTGGGATACAGGTTGTCCTTGGCTGTTGCCTCCCTCTAGACCTCAGCCTCCTGTCCTGTGAAATGGGCAGGCACCGAGGACCCTGTAGCGTCCTCAGTCCGTCGAGTCCCCACCCCAACAATGAGCATCACTAGGATATAGAAATACGTTGGATTTAAGACATTTCCAAGCCATTGTCCTAAGTGGCGGCCACATTCAAGGCTCTCTTCAGAGGCGATGAGGATCCCAGATGCATGGTACAAGCCTCACCATTATGTTGTCAGCCTTTCCGTCTCCACCCTGGTGGGAGTGAAGGGCATCCCACTGAGATGCTCAGTTGCGCTTCCTGATCCCTACCAGGCTGAACACCTTTTCTCAAACTCATCAGCTATTTGTGTATCTTCCAAAGTGTTGGCTCGAGTCTTTTGCTCTTTTTTTAGAATTAGATAGTACTCTGTTTATTGCTGGTTTTC
This sequence comes from Sapajus apella, assembly GCF_009761245.1. Classification (NCBI taxonomy): domain Eukaryota; kingdom Metazoa; phylum Chordata; class Mammalia; order Primates; family Cebidae; genus Sapajus; species Sapajus apella. The sequence continues at coordinate 5,347,349 of NW_022437052.1, forward strand.
CAGAGTTATTAAGAATTAAGAATAAGTGTATTCTTAATGCAAGTCTTTCATCAGGAATACCTGTTGTGTGCATTTTCACCCTATGGCTTTTCATTTCCTTGAAGTCCAATTTACCGACATCCTTCTTCCCCTGTGGCTGGTTTTTTTAAATGAAGTTTTTTAATTTTAGAGATGTTTCAAATTTACAGAATTGTTATAAAGATAGTGAGAGTTCCCATATAATTCACACGATTTCCTGATTATTAATACCTTACATTAGCATGGTATATTTGTCAGAATTAATGAACACATATTGCTATATAATCATTAGCTAAAGCCCGCGGTTTATTTGATTCCCCCCTGTTCCTCAGATGGCCATTTTCTGTGCCAGGATCCCATCCAGGATCCCACGTGACATTTGGTCATCACATCTCCCTAGGCTCCTCCTGGCTGTGACAGTTTCTCAGACCTTCCCTGTTTTCTATGATCTTGAAAGGCATTCGGGGGAGTGTCTGTCTGTTGGGATTCCTATGAAGTCTTTTTCTTGTGATCAGATTCCGGTGTGAGCCTCATGGAGAAGAGAGGTGAGGCACTTCTCATCCCACCACATCAGGGGCGCCGGCTTCAGCCTAACTCACTGCTGATGCTGAGCTCAGCTATCTGGCAGAGTGGGCTTACCAGGTTTCTCCAGCGTGAAGTCACCGTCGTTCGCCTCATACGTTCTACTCCGGTTTATCAATCTTCTAGTTTACGGCTTGTGTCGTCTCTGTGAAACCTTTGCCTAATCTCTCAGGTTCAAAGGTATGAGAAGGAGGAGTCAAGATTCTTTTAATTTTCTTTTCATGTGGATATCCAGTTTTGTTTTATTTATCCATATGTTTTATATTTTAGAGACATGATCTCACTCTGTTGCCCAGGCTGCAGAGCAGTGGTCCAATCATGGCTTACCGTAGCCTCAAACTCCTGGGTTCAAGGGATCCTCCTGCCTCAGTGTGCACCTCCATGCCTGGCCTATTTTTTTATTTTTTGTAGAGACACAGAGTCTTATTATGATGTTGCCCACACTGGTCTCAAACTTCTGGGCTAAGCAATCTTCCCAGGTTGGCATTCCAAAGTGCTGGGACTACAAGTATGAGCCCCACCATGCCTGGCCTGCTATCCAGTTATTTTAGTACCATTTTTGCCCCTGCGCTTTTGGGCCGCTTGTCAAAAATCATGGGATGGTGCCTATTTCTGGACTCTCTGCTCTATTCCAGTGACCTATTTACGGCCATACTGCTACAAGATCCGCCATGAACACTGCAGCTCCGTCATCGGCCTTGACAACTCTTCTGACGATACCATTTCTTTCCAGATTGCTGTGGCTACTCTTAGACCTTCACCTTCTCTATGAACTTCTACATCATCATGTTAATTTACAGAAAAAGTCCACGGGGACTCCAATTGAGATTTCATTGAATGATTAGCTCAATTTGTGAAGAATTAGACACGGTGTATTTAGAAATATATCTCTCGGATAATTTTTGTTGTAGAGGTTTAGCAAATATTTTGTTAAATTTATTCCTATTTGATTTCACTATTATAGATAGCATTTTTAATTTTTATTTTAAATTAGTCATCAGTAGTATAAATACAACTGATCTTTATATATTGACTTGGTATCCTGTGATGTTGCAAAATTCACTTACTAGTTCAAGTTGATTTTTTGTGGATTCCTTAGGATTTGCCATCTCATTTCACCTGTAAATGAGGTTAGTTTTCCTTATTTATTTCTAATATTTATACTTTTATTTCTTTTCCTCATCTCTTTTGCACTGGCTGGAACCTCCCAGCCCAATGTTGACTAGAAGAGATGAAAGCAAAAACAGAAAGCCCTCCCTTTTTCCCCATTTTAGGGGGGAGTTATTCAGTATGTCATCATTTGTTATGATGTTGGCTGTAGAAAAAAAGAAGTCTGTTTTAACAGTGCTAACCACTTGGGAGAGTAAGCACCTGTCCTCATCGGAAGGCAGGGACTTCTGAAGGCCTCTGTGCTGAGTTCCGAATGACTTTCTGGCCACAGTTAGCTCATGGATACTTTCAGCTAGAGTTGCAGAGGCCTTTCTGGGGCCTATGACCCCCGCTGGGCCCCAGGCAGGCAGAGGAGAAAGCAGCATCCTCAGGCCTGGTCCAGGCGAGTGTCCCGCCTCTCTCACTCTTCCAGGGACAGCAAGAGCTACGGTCCCAACCTCTCCCTGCTCCTTCTCCACTTTACAGCCATTAAGGCTAGGTGATCCCTGCTCCAGGATCTCAGTCATAAAGGATAGAGAAACATTTGCATCAGGCAAGGTGGACCAGAAGTCCAGGCCAGCGTTCGTCCCCACTCGGCCTTGCTGCTCTGTCTCCTCCAGGCTAGGACCTGCATGTGTGTCAGGGAACCATATGGCTGGGCTTGTGGGGGCAGAGAACCACCAATTAGGTGGGGAAACAAGGGTCATGCTTCATTTAGAGGAGCACATAGTGCACAGGGAGCCCAGCTGGGCAAGACGTGCATCCTGAGTGAGGCAGGAGAGGCCACCTGCATTCAGTGTGCCTCCTGTCTCACCACTTGTCAACTCTTGTCACACACTGGATAAGCAGAGACATAGAAGAGAACCACTCCATGTCATTGAATAAACCAGTTTAGGGCTCTGTCTGACAAAACCCACAGTGAACAGAGAAGAAGAGAATCATCATGTTTCCACGTGTGGCCGGCCTGGGTGCAGCCTTCTGATGGATCCCTGGAAGACTCAAAGCCGTTTCATCTCTGGCCAGGTATGGGATCCTCTGATATATGTTGATTCTCTACTATATGAGAAACTTTAGGCTCAGAAAATAAAAAAGTTGGGGGCTTTAAACTACTGTCTCCTCTCTTCCTTTGGTATAGTGCATGAGAGCAAAATGTACAAAAGGGCTGTATTATAGTCAAGATACAGACCAAGGAATGAAAACCAGGGAGCAAGAGGCATGGCAGACAGCAGCAGGGCCGGGGCTGGGTCCAGTCCTCTGACTGCAGACTCTGTGTAAAGGAGGCCTTGGGCTGCTTGAGCCACACAAGATGATGTCTGGAGTAACTAAACCTGCCCTAATTAATAGACCATTTGACCTAAGTCTGAGCTAGGAAACAAACACAAAAAGGGGTCGCTATAAACACAGTGGCACAGACATGGAGCCATTTCCGCATGTTGCGGAGAGAGCTGATTCTGGGGTGCTGATCCCTTGAGGCCATGTGAGGGCTCCATCCCCAGCTTGGCCACCCACACCTCCTCTGGGCCTGCACTTTCTTATCTGGATAGGAAAAATTCCCACCTCAGGGGATAGTTGCAGGCAACATTGTTTATTGCCTGCAGAGCTCCCTGTGTGGTTTTGATGAGGGACCAGCAAAAGCAAATTCCTTCTGCTCTTTGTTGACTACAGCACCTCTGTAGATTTGACCGAGTCGCCACCGTCTGACAATTCTGAAGGATTTGATTTACTCTGGACACCAGGCTTATCCAAGCTGGTGGTGAACAAGGTCCTAGAAAGGTTGTTAGGTGATGACTGTGGGCCACATAATTATTCAGAGATTCTGCACCTCTTTGGAGCACTGGCTGGGTGCTGCCTGGAGGAATCTTCTGATGGTGGAAATGTCAACAGATGGTTAGATGTTCAGGGGCGTCCTGTCCACCAGGCGAGCCCAAAGCAAACCTTCTTCTGGAGTGAGTGCATGGGTCCAGGAAGGCCAGGCATGTCATTGTGTGGGGCCACGAGGAAATGAGGTGCCAGTCCCCCCGGCTCTTCACAGGGATGGACCAGGACCCATTTCTGACCAGTTAATTAACAGACTAGAGATATGTGACTCATCTGAGGACCAAGTCCTCACAGGGCACTGGGTGGAACAATAAAGATAAACAGTGGCATGACCTCTAATGCCAAAGTAGAAATGGGTGCTCCACACCCACCCGGGGCGCTTGGCCTTTACTGCAGCCAAGACACTGCTTCTGTCTGGTCTTGGGTGCTCAGCAGCTGGGACAGAAACCCCTCCCTCAGCCCAGCCGGCTGCTGACTCCATGCAATGAGGGACACAGACCCTCACAATCTCACAGTGTCCTGCCCTGCCCCTGTGAGGTGGGAATCATTATGCTCACTTCACAGACACAGAAACTCAGAGGGCTTAAGGGTGATTGAAGGATGCTACAGGCATGGACTCGAATGTGTGTCTTTGCTTCCTAAGGTGATGCTCCTTCCATCAAAACCAGAGCATCCCAGCTGTAGATCCCCCACTCAATCCCCAAGGCCCCCATCCACCACCTTCCGTGGCTGCCTCTCCACCACCAGTGAGAATCCGTGCATCCTTTCCATCAACCGCCTTTCTGATGCAGCCCCCGACCTGCACCACCTCCCATTACTGGAGAGGACTCCTTTTCTCCTGGATTTCCTGTAGGAAGTTTCAAAATACTCTCCAGGTTTTCTGTGGGTGGATTATCCTCTTGGGATCTTTCTAAGTGAGTTCTGTGTTTCACCACAGCTACCCCTACACAGCTGAGCAGCTGCACGGTGGGGGGCTTGGTCCTCCTGCCCCATTTGTGTGATGTCTATTGTGGGCATGCTGGGGTCCTGACCTCAGAGCTCCACACTGACATGTGCTCAAGCCGGTTTACAAACCCTCCCAGGACCAGGCCCACTTCTCTCTTCCAGGACAGGCCCAGGATCTCCAGCTATTAACGGAAGCATTCCGGCCAGCAGCCTCTGCAACTCCCAGCCTCCCACACTGCTGTGTCTTCACAGCCACAGCCCGGTCACCACATAGCTCCCCTCGAGGACTGTGACCGTTTCCAGCCATTGTCTCTTTGGGCCATACAGGATATATCTCCATCTCCCCATTTAATTGGGAGATTTTGCCAAGAGAGTTTTCTCTCCTTGCTCCAATGCCAGCAAGACCATTAATAGCTGTGTCATTTTCACTTCCCAAGCCTCAGCTTCTGTGCATAAAAGAATAAAGTTAATCATGATTTCCTCCTCCTGAGTCGCTATTGGATGAAATGAGGTTATGCACACACAAGGCAAGGACCTGCATCTGGCAGGAGGAATATCTCATTCATTGTCATGATCACTTCCGATTATGTGAGATGGGGGCTCCCAGGCCTCCCCAACAAAATACACTTCTCCAGTTTTCAGAGGCTGGCATTCCTAACTTCTTGCCATAAATCCCTATCACAGTACAAATTTAAACACATCATGGTATAACTCAAATCCACAGCCCCTGCTTATGCCACGTTTCAACCTTTTATTGTCATCGGCTTCCTGAACAGTGGCTTTAACAGACACACAGGTTTGTAAGCTTGGAAGCTACTCACATATCTCAGTCATTCAGAAATAAAAAAAAACTTGTTGAACAGCTAGTCTGCACCAATTGTATTAAAGTTCTCCATAGAAATAGAACCATTGGATATACAGAAAGGGAGGAATGAGTGGGGCTTTTTCATGTGAGTTGGCTCATATGATTACAGAGGATGAGAAGTCCTGGTGCCATCTACAGGCTGGAGAACCAGGGAAGTAGCTGGTGTATGTCCCAGAGTCTGAAGGCCTGAGAACTTGGAGTTCTGATGTTTGGGGGCAGGAGAAGATGGATGTCTCAGATTATGAAGAAGGAAAGAATTCATCTTGCCTCTGACTTTTTGTCCTATCTGGGCCCTCGCACTTCGGGGATCATGGGTTTTCCCAACTCAGTGCCCTGATTCCAATGCTGATCTCTTCTGGAAATACCCTCTCAGACACACATAGAAAGCATGTTTTATCAGCTATCCAGTTTCCCTTAGCCTAGTCAGGTTGACACCTAAAATAACCATCCCGCCAGGCAACACACTAGGACCTAGGAATACTGAGCCAAGGAGAGCAGGACTTTCCCAGGCCTCAAGGTCTCTCATCCATTGAGCAGACAGGCATGAAGCAGCCTCTCACAAGTAATTACATCCTGAGGTTGGTGGCAAGGACTACATGCAAAGTTGCACTAAGTCCTAAGATAAACCCAAATCTGAACTGCAGAACTGTGGGCTGTGATGTTCACCCTCACCCAAGTGGTATATTGCCACATCGGCTCCAAACACAAGTGAAATTTGGCTGGGTATCAGGAAATGAAGTCATTCTGGGAATGTAATTTTAAGCTTCTTTAGGGGACTGTGAAAATCTGCATTGGAAAACAGATACTGTGAGAGAACAGATTCTGCAAACCAGCAAACAGTCCAGATGCTGGACCTCTTTCCTGATCTCTGTCCAGCCACAGCAGGGGACAGGCAGGCAGAGCAGGAGTGCATCAGAAGGTGTTTTCTAGGAGAAAGAAGGGATAAAAGAAGACCCAGAGGAGGTGCAGTGACATCGGGAGGTTGAATAATTTCCCTACAGTTGGGGCTCCCTGATCACTACTTCCCTAGCAGAGACAAGGTGGTGGCTGGCATGAAGGGAAATTCCTTGGAAGAACCCAGAACCTGTGTATCTCCCTGAGAAGCACCATGAAACCTCTCAGATCCCTAATACCTGCACTGCCCTGGAGTGTCAACACCCTGTGCTCCTGCTAAATATTGTGAATGTGTATTGTATGTGATTTTTCCTGACTCACCATAGAGTCAATAATTTCCAGTTTAAATGAATTTGTTAAATATCCTTCTAGATTATGTCATTATCCAAGAAAGTCTTAGCTGGCTCTACTGGAGCAACCAATTCTTTTAGGAATTTGGAGAGCAAGCTTATTGTCAGAACCTTGCAGCTATGACAGAAATGTCCACATAGAGAGGAGAGGCCTTTGACAGGTAGTGAGCCTGATAGCTGAGCACCAGGAGGGCTGCAAAGCCTGACAGTTCAGCCTCGGGATCCAGCCCAGCCTCTGTTTCCCCACAGTGAGCCCCTGCCAGAACGCAATGCCCTCCAGGATTCCTCACATGGATCTGAGCTATGGGGAGGATCCAGGTCAGACCCAGCGCAGCGAAGCATCTTAGATGCCATGGGTTTCCTGGTAAGCAGCACCCAGGGGCAGCACGAGGGAGAGCACCTTCTGAAGCTCCCAAGGAAGCACATGGGTCAATGGACAGCAGCCTGCTCTGAATCCTACCAGGTAATCTGTGGAAGGAGGAGGCGGTGTTGGCACTTGGCCATGTTGATATATGACCCCTTGTCCGTCTTTTTCATCACCCTCTTTTCTCCAGATCAGGATTGTAAGGCCAGTTAAACTAACTTCTATAGATTGCCACAAGCTCCAGACATAGTTACTGAGGGAAAGAACAGCGTTGCTGATATTATTCAATCGTAACACCAGAATGATGAGTGTGTGCCAGGAAAAGTCCTTCACAAAGGAGACTAAAATTTTAGCGGAGGAGACAGGCAGTAAACAACTAAATAATTAAAGCATGCCATGCGCAAGGCAACGAGAACAGCTTTGAAGGAAAGTAAAGCAGAAAAAGGGTAGGGAATGTGAACACAGGAAGCAAGTTCAAAGGTATGGCCAGGGAAGGCCTTCCCGAGAGGTCATCACCTGCACAGACCCTGAGACAGGCAAGAGCCAGGCATGCCGGGACTGGAAAAGGAGCCAACCAGAGAAGCCTGAAGTGTGAGCGCATGCAGATCACTCCAGGAGCAGGGCGGCCATTGGAGCCAGCTGGACCATATGCTATGGAAGAGGGAGTTGAGAGGGAACGGGCAGGGCTGGCAGGGCCTTGCAGGCCACTGGGAGGCAGGGAGTTCTTGAATAGTTGGAGCAGAAAGCTGGCATTCCAAGACCTGTTTTAACAGGAACATTTTGGCCAATGGATTGGCCACAGATTCATGATCTTGGTCTGACGAACAGAAGTCTGACTCATTTCACCACAATAGAGAGTCACAGCACCTCAATTCTCAGACATAAACCGGTTCACAGACCCAGAGCCCCTGGAGGAAGGGCCCAGCACACTGCCACCTGGTGAGACCACAGAGGCTTCATCTTCCTCCCAGCCTTCACCATGGAAGGGAACTGTCCAAGTGTTACTGGACACTGGCTCTGAACGGATACCAACTCCTGGAAACCCCAAACGTCACTGTGGTCCGCAGTCAGGGTGGGGACTTTGGGGTCAGCGAGTTTCGGCTCAGGTTTGTTGTACAGTGGACCCCCTGTGTCCACCCTGTGGTTATTTCCCCAGTTTCTAAATTCATTACTTGAATTGACATATTTGGCCCAATGGGCAGAATCCTCACATTGGCTCTCTGGGCCACAGAGTGAGGGCTTTTATGGTCAGAAAGGCCAATCAGAAGGCACTGGAACTGCCTGTCCCTAGGAAAATAGCAAACTCAATGCCATATGAAAATAGCAAACTAAATGCAATACCACATCCCGGGAGGGTTGCAGAGATTAGTGCCACCATCACAGACCTGAGGAGGCAAGGGTGGGATTCCCACCACATCCCCATACAGCTCACCTACTTGCCTGCACAGAAGGGAGATAGCTCTTGGAGAAGGACTGAGGATTATCATAAACTTAACCGGGGTCACTCCGATTGCAGTGACTGGTCCAGATGCATTTTTGTTGCTGTTGCCAATCAACCAGTCCTCTGGCTCCTGGTCTGCAATGGGTACTGGTCGCCCCAGTACCCACTGTCAGGGATGGATGAGCCCTGACTGTTGGTTCTAATGCAGAAATTCCCAAGGAAGGCTTGTGGCTGGCCCAGTGTGGGGCAGAGCCTCCCACAAACCAATTATCCTTGGAGTGGGGCTTAGAGGATATTCCCTGAAAAAGAAATGTATCGTTGGCTCCAGAAAAGGTAGGACAAGGTGGGTACTGAGCAGGCTGAATAGTAGATGCCTTTTGCTGAAAACATAAATGCATGAAGTGATTAATCCTGTCCAAAAAAAAAAAAAAACCCAACAAATCAAAATAAAAGTTCTCATATGACTATAGTGCCCATTTAGCCACTTTGCCCTGAGTGACCTAGCTAAAATAACTTTACAGACACTTTAACTGAAAACCAGATGGTAATTAGATCAGGTAAATCTTTGTAAATGTGGCTGTCTCAGCAGACCTAGAATTCGGTAGGTGCTCCACGTTTGCTCATCCTCGCTGTTCCGCTGGGAGGACACAGCATCTCCGGAGCACGTCTCTCCCTCTGTCTCCATGCACCTCTGCTGCTTTCTCCCGATGCTGAGTAATTCTGCCAGGTCTGTCCATCCCAGCCCAGCTGCTGAGTGACAAGTGGGTGCAGATTTCAAGAACAATGATGCAGTAAGAGGCTTATACCACGGCAGCTCCATGCCACCCCCATGGACTTTCACCCACTGAGGAGGATGAGCCAAGAGCCAGTGCCTGTACTGCCTTCATCACACACATGGTGGGAGCCCTGGTGCCAAGTCTCCAGGTGTCCCCGCTGACCATTGGGTCACCTGATGGGCCCATAATGAAGGAGGACCCTGCAAAGGGAGCGCTGTGTGTGCCCCGTTCTGAGAGGTGGTCCTGATGTTGCACCTCCCTTTCTCCCACCCACAGGCACAATTGGAATGGGAAGGTGGTGGGTTGTCAGGTGTGGGAGGCTCTAAAATGGACGAGAAAGGAAGAGCTGCACACAGTCACGACGACCCTAGAAGTCCCTTCATGAGTGGGTACTCCTCCCTCCCCACTCTATGTGCCCACACACTTGTGGGGTGCCAGCTCTTGGCACAATTGTGCCTGGCATTTTTCCTCCCCACGGGGCACTGTTTGGCCAAGCACCAGAGAAGTAGTCATAGGGCCCGGGCCCGGGGCCATGGTGTGTGATGGCTACATCTGCCGGCAGGTGCTGGCAGTGCCCCTGTCCCCCTCCCTGCCCAGACACAGGCCTCCTCTCCTATATCACAGGAGGGAGCTTGCTGGTATCTCAGTGGGATGGGCCAGATATGCTGGACATGTTGGGGAGTTGATCCCGGGAGGAGGCCTCAAACAGTGTAAGACAAGGCTGATGGATGAGTCCTCAAGCTCCTCTCTATCATCCAACAGTAGTGAGAGGTGACCCCACGGCTCCCCGCGCTGGATCCCAGCTGTCCTTTGCAGAGACATGCTCTTAGGGCTGCTGGTCGGATTCCTCTCTCCCACTCTCTGTACCCACTCACAGAGCTACCCCCGAATAAACTCCCAGCACCCCCAAAATTGCCTTGAGGTCTCCTCTGGGGAGGAGCTAAGGCCAGGACACAAACTTGACTCTTTGAACACCAGAACTGTCCCATGCTGCTAGGTGCTTGTCTGCCAGCAGGCAAATGGCCCAGGCCAGGGCACCATCCACTAGGAGGGGACGCAGCGTGGGGCTCACATCTAGCACCTACGGGAACCTGCCCCAATTCCCGGTTTGTCACTGGAAACATGGCAGCGATAGAAAGCGGGTACTTTGAGCCGGGCATGTGACTTGAGCCTGTAATCTCAGCTACCCAGGACACTAAGGCAGAGGACCGCTTGAGGTCTGGGCAACATAATGAGACCCTGTCCCCCCAAAAAACTAAAAAAAGAAAGGGGCACTTTGAAAGTCTTGAAAGAGGTGTGTGGAATAAGGGCAGGGCCTCAACCCACTGGCCCTCCACTGCTCAGGGAGGCTCATGCCCCATCTTCTCCCAGGAAATGGGAAATACCCATCCCAGGATATCCCGTCCTCCACCATGGCCAGAGCAGAGGAAGGCGCCTTCTGTGGCTAGGCCGGTTCACAACTGTCAGATTCCCGAGTGGACAGGCAGGAGAGGGGCTGTCTTCTGAGCTGCACTGCTGTCTGAAGGGTGTAGACTTCACACAGCTGAGGGGAGGGATGGTGCTGATGCAGAATGTCAAGTGAGAGATGTTTGCTTTCAGCTCGGAAGATGCTGTTCGTTGTTGATTTGACCAGGTTGTGTGCTAGTGTTAGGGTGCATCTTGGAGAGATGAGACGTACTCATTGTGCCACTAGAGGCCAGGCTCAGGTCCCTGGTGTTCCCTGCAGCCCTGGGTGACTGTCTGCAATGGAGGGAGTGCGTGGGCTGATTTGCCTCAGAGAGATTTGCCTCACGTCACCAGTAGCCTGGCCGGACACCAAGGTGACCATGGCCAGATGGATGGAAATGGATGCCCACTTGTGTAATTTGCTTCACTTCTTTCTCTAGGGGCCATTTCAAAATAAAAGGGAATGGCCCTTTCTTGTTCAGTGTGGTCTCAAATAGACTTTTCTTGCTTTGGATGAGGCTTCCATGAGAGGGGAGAGTGAAGGGTGCTGCCCATGGTTCTTGTCTGGGAACAGACTCTGTCTGGACCTCTGGGTCCCCCGGGTCCCCTCCTGCCAGCCCCTTGGATGGCTCCTGGTCTCCCTCTCAACCAGGGGGCATGAATGAAGCTGCTTCCCCAGCTGTTTGTCTGTTTTCTGAAAGTTGCTGGTGATTCTCCACAGTGTTTGGAAGTCCTCTCTGTGCTCCGAAGCGCTTGTGACTCAGTGCAGCCCTGACCGGTCTCAGTGCTGGAGGACTTAGAATTCTCACCTGACTGTGCCCCCGGCTGCAGACAGTGGCCTCAGCTTCCTAGTCTCTACGATGACACAGTTGGGCAAGCTGCTCTTCAGGGTCCCCCTGGCAGCTCTGATGGCCAGGAACACCCCCAGCCTGGCCCCAGTCAGAGAGGATCAGCAAGTTCAAAGGACCCCAGAGCTGAGAACGTTGCACATTGTAATGGCCACCTGCCCAGATGGTGACTAACGGTGGCTTCCGTGATCATCGCCTCACTGGGCTCAGCCCCATCATAGGAAAATCCTCCTGCAAGCATGTGACTGTCCCCCACCAGAGGAAGGGATGTTTACAAACCCCTATCCTGTAAGAATGTGTTCATAGTACAGACAGAAACTCCACATCTTGGCTAAAGGATGTGCCTGTTGAGTTCCCAACAGTAAGTCTCCTGTGTTGCTGTCACTTGCTGGGAGGTGATCAGGTCAGGCCTCGGGGTGTGACCCCTTGCTCTGTTGTTGCCACTCTTGATTTGTAAAAGCATGCATCATGTTCAGTTAGTACACCTAGAATCTGCTTTTATACAAACGAATTAAAGCTCAGCCTTAGCCATGACCCAGTGGGGCCTGGGGCCACCTCTGCGTGCGATGGTGGCAGACCCTACAGTGCCTGGCAGGCCAGCATCTGGGGCCCAGCAGCCTCATTTGGCCACAGCAGGGACCATGATGCCATCCCTGTCCCCTGGCTGGACCACAGGGATCTGTATAATAACTAAGCAGAGACTCACGTCCTTGCTGTCTTTTATCGCGTGATTAAAGGGCCCCACCCCACCAAGCACCGTGAGCTCCAAGGGCAACGTCTGCTCCTGGCTTCTCTGAAAAGTGGGGCCCCAGTGAGGCTGAGCTACATGAACCATGCAGGCTCAGCGTGGTGGGGACAAAGCAAAGACCGAGCCTTACGACAATGGGGCAGCTTATGGAGCTGGCTGTGACTTCAGACGAGTTATGCAAGGCTGGCATGGCTGTGCCCCCTTGGGCATGCAGTCTCCCAAGAAGCAGCAAGAAGAATCCACCCCACAGAACAGCCTGCAGGAGAGAGCACCCTCCCTGCCTGCTCCTCTGTCCAGAGAACTGCCTCCCTACCCTTCAGCAGCTCCAGGAGGGGCGACTCCTTCAGGCCTGAACTGAAGGGATCGGGTGTCTGGAGCATTGAGCAAGGAGAAGGGAGGAAGGCTGAGAGCATCACTCTGGGGGGACCGATACACTGCATTTCTCCTCCCACGATAATCAGGTCCTCAGGCCTGCCCTTGCACTGCAGCATCCGCCGGGTGTCGGCTACCTCAAGCCAGCAAGATGCCTCAGCCTCTGGAGGTGAAAAGGAAAGCTAGCTGCGCCCCCTGGTGGAGAGCTTCTGGTTTATTCCTTAGTGATGGGTCCTGACCATTGCCCTGATTGTTTTGTAACACACTGATACCTTTCGGGAGCCCCTGAAAACACAGTTTACAGCCGTGAAGGATGTTTCCTTGCTAAAACCTAGTAAGTTGTTTTCCCTAGCAACTCTGAAATGCAGAAAACACCATCTCAGCATATCAGCACCCCTCCCCTGCCCCAGGAAGGTAAGGGAGGGCAGCAGGGGAAGGAGGAAATGCTAGAAAGCTGCTCTTCCCTGGTGAGACATTTAAGCCCCAACAGTGCTGGGTCAGTCTGCATCCTCCTGGGAACCTGGTTCCTGCAGTTCCCACAGCCTCTCTGGGTGAAGCTGGCAGGAAAGGCAGGCATCTACCGGGCAGGGCCACTGCAACTACTTTCTCCTGTGTTAAACTGTTCTCAGTGACAGAGGCTGCCACGATGGTGACACTGAAGAGCACTGATAAACACACTAGCTGAGTAACAGACACTGGAACCAGTTGATTGCAGCAGTCAAGGTGGGCGAGCACCGCCTGACTGCAGGGGCAAAGGGCCTCTGGTCTTCTCTACATCCTCCTGGCATCTGAGAGCCCTGGCCTGAGCCTGCCTTCCTGGCTGTGGCCGCGAGCAAGGAGGCCTGGTGTACACATGTCCATGAGTGGATCAGCAGAGGGATAGAACGAGGTCTGTGTTTTTTTACCCCATCCCACCCCATGACCTACACCAGAAAGCCATGTGGAATGAGGAAGATGAAGAGGGTCTTTGCAGCTGACATCGGGCTGCCCAGCTTAGGTTGCACCCCGCCTCAGGACTGAGCCCAGCCCCCAGGGCAGCCCAGCACTCACCGTCATACCACATGATCCCCTTTTGTGTTCACAGGGGCACGAGGCAGCTCTCCATACACAGAGAGCTCCCAGGACAGGTCCTGTGGAGGGTGTGACTGATGACCTGCTCCCCTAGTCCAAACTCCTAGCCCTGGGCTCTAATGGGCACTGCTGGGTCAAGTCCAGGCAGCTGTGGCAGGGAGGGTCACATGGCACAGGCTGGGAGGTCCTTCCCCACAGAGCTGGCATTCACCATCCACCAATGCTCTCCCTTTCAGGGTGCCTGATAGTGGTCAGATTAGGGATGACAGAGGTCATGGCCAGGGCAGGTGGTACAGAGAATGCATGACCTCCTGACCTTGGAGAGCTTGCAAAGTGCCCTCGGATCTGACACAGGCTGGAGAGCACAGCACGCAGTCACTGTGCACTTACTGGCTCCCACCTGTGGGGGCGCCTCACCGCTGGACCAGAAATGGCTTTCTGGGGGACCATCTGCTGCTCACTGATATGGCCAGCCTGGCCTCTGCCTTAGACTGGGCACCTGCTGTCCCCAGACCCAGGTCCTGGCCACTCACCACCTAACACCTAGCAGCAGAGGTGCCTCTTTTCGTTACACAAAGAATGGATTTGCTTCTGTTGACTGCAGAAACAGCCAGTGCGCAGGAGCCACTGTCAACAAAGACAGGGCCCCCTTCTCCCAGGCTGGCCGCAGGTGGGCACGGCCAGGTGCTCTCATCACTGTGCGCTCTGCACATCTAGGACAAGGTGAGCAGGCTCAGCTCCTTCCTCACGACTGTGTGTCTGTGTGTGGGGGGCAGTTCAGCACTCTGAGTCCTCTCCTAAAGGGCCCGGGTGGCGCTGGGCCATCACGTCAGTGCACGTGTGCTTCGTGGAGCAAGTGGGCGGCCCTGTGATCCCCATGGGCCTGGCAGCAGTGCCACCTACTTGTCTGCTTGTCTCAGGGCATCTACTTTGTGCTGAGTCCTGAAGTGAGCTCTGGGCTCCAGAGAGGGGCTGGAGGGGGATCCCTACCCTCAGGGAGTGCCCAGCCTGGTGGGGAGGGGGACATGGACAACTACGAGTTGGACAGGGGATCATAGGGCCTTTGAAGAGACCTGGGCTTCCACAAAGACAGCAGCGCCCCATCCTACTCATAATCTCCCCCAGAATTGCCCCTCCAAGGCCGTCGGGAGGTTGACCTGGAGAGCTGGAAACGATCTCCACCCCTTTCCTAGGAGAAGTGGGAGCAAAGAAAGGAAGGAGCAGGAATGTGACCCCTCCAAAGACCCCAGGCCCCGGGGTGGCTGTTAGAGGGTGCTAGCTCAGGGGTCCCTCCTATCACTCAGGGAAGGTGGTACATTGGAGTCCCCTTCAAGCTGCAGGGAGTGGTTGGGCTATGTGAGGGCAGCAGAGGAACCGGTGTGGGGAGGACGAGAGTGTGGGAGCTGTGCCTGGCTCTGAGGGTGCAAGCAGAGCCCTCTGGGAGGGATCACAGGGAGACTTTTAGCCCTGAATAGGGAGTTGGGGACTTTAGTTTTGGCCTCAGCATTTCCTGTGGTCCTAGCCCGACTCCAGAGATCGAAGGTGTCCAAGATCTGCATGCTCCAGCCCTGTGGCCTCTGCTGGGCAGGCCATGCACAAAGGGGACTCATTTATCCACAAAGACACACTGCAGCACTGAGACACAGACCTTTCCCTTCCAAGACCAGTGGAAGGAGCTCAGGGCTTGCTCCTTCGAGCCAGAAAGCCCTCTAATTGCAAGGCCGCTCTCAGGTCCAGTGTGCTCAGAGAATTACACCTCAGTGCCAAGCTCTTTTCATTAAAGCCCCCCTCCATAATCAGAGCTTGAAAAAATGACGATAAAGCATACAGGAGCTCACCTATCTAGAACAGAGCTCTCAGAAGAAAGATAAACTCCCTCAAGTTCAGAAATGGCAGCTAAGCACATTCCCCAGTACCTCAAGGGCGACACCTGGCTGGTTGGCAGTGGGGGAGGTCCCTCTCTGTGAGGTGGGTCAAGGTAGAAAAGAGGAAATGCCTCTACCTACCCTGTCCCAGGCCAGGGGCCTGGGATGTGAGGAGGGACACGGGAAGCAGATTGACACCAACGCACAGGGATGAGCCTCCCCTACTCAAGGGAGCAGGAAAGCCACATGGGGGTCTCTTGAGCACACCAGGTCACGGGCATTTATTCACTGCTAACCAAGCTCCCTTTAGCTGGTCATTGTGGTGACAGCAAGAGCTGACCCTGCAGTTTAAAAGGGCAGGTCCTGGAGAGCATGGCCATCAGGAGCCGTGGGCATGGGGATGCTGTGGGCAGATTTGTGGAGGGATGTGTCATGGTGAGGAAAGAGAACTGGCCCTCAAGATCTCAACCTGAGGAGGGCAACCCAGTTCCTGTCCATCCTCCACCTATCTTGCTCCTGATCCTACTCATTTTCTTCTCTCTCTGCCGGTCCAGTTGACTCACCGTCAGCAAGACCAGGCCCGCCATGGGCCCTGCCCTGAGGCTTGGCCTCCATGTGCCCCACCTGGAGACAAACACTGCCCATGAAATGAGGCTTGGGACTCCGCCCAGACAGTGGCTGAGCAGGAACAATAGCACCTGGCATCAGTGACCGAGGATGATGTAAAGACCCCATCAGACAAGGCAGGGACGAGGCTTCTGCCCTAGTGATGGTGTGAACCCAGGGCCTGGGCTTATGAAAAAGCTCTTCAAAACATAATTTAGAGAAAAATAAAACTAGCAGCTTCTTTATAAAGTACCTCCACTTGGGACACTGCCACCCCTTGTGACCAGCAGGGATAGAGGGGCATCCATTGGTTCCCTCTCACCTCCAGAGGCTGCCTGTGCTCAGCCAACCGTGGTCCCTGAGCCAGCAACTCTGTCCCTTAGGTGGCTCAACAGGGCAGTCATGCTGAGCAAATAAATCTGCAAGGAAACGGCGAGAGCCTTGTCCTCCCAGCATGAGGCTTGCTTCCACCTTGTGCTTCGCTGTCAGTATGAAAACCTGATTCACAGAGATGCTCCGATTCTCTGCTCCTTGCTTCCTCAAGGTCAGGCCATTTCGAATGAGTTAATGAGATGATAATTTTCTCCCCAGGAATTGTTCTTATCATCTGCTTTGCTAGTGTCTCCTTATTAATCCCAGCCCTGCTCAAATGCTCCCCTATGAGGCCCCAGGTGCCCATCAGGGCCGGGCTCAGCCTGGGCATCCTCCTTGACTCAGGGCCGTCAGGATGAACCACTTTCTGGCCATCAGGGCATGGGTCCCAGCTTTCCTCATGTGGAGTGTAGGGGGCTTCTGGTGGGTTCTACTCCCATGGCAGCGTTAGCCAAGGAGTCTGGTTCTCCACCAGGTCTGGGGGAGCTTGGAGTCATCAAAGGAATCTGCTGTGAAAATCTGGAGGTTGCTGTTACCTTGTCTGGGATTCCAAAAACAATGTTGCCAGAAGAAGGAACCTAGACTGAATCTGACCTCCATAAATTAGCTGCACCTGTGTGGATGAGCACAGATTTGTTGAGCTCGATTTTTGCATTACATTTGCATAAGACTTTCATTTTCGTAATGAGAGGAGACGGTATGGAGATGGAAGATGGGGGAATGTGGCCTCTGAGCCTGAGGGCTCCTAGTAGAAGGAGCCCGGGAACAGAGCTGCCCCTCCCACAGTATGACCTCCGCTTCCCACAGATCATATGGCAAATGGTGTTTTCTGGCAGGGTAGGGGGTGCGGGAGAAGAAGCATGCCCCATGACCCAGTCTTTGTTGCCCATTGCCACCTGGTGGGGAGTTGGAGAAAGCCAAGGAAGGCAGAATGCATGGACCAGTGTGAGGTCTGGACTGCATCCCCAAAACCCCATGTGCTTTCTCCAAGTTGTCTAATCATATATATTTTTAAATTTCTGTGTTGTATGATGCTCCATCCAGGGCTAGCTAATTCCAGGGGACTCCCTGTTGAGCGCTTTCATATGCAAACCACCCAGTCCAAGCCCATGGCTCCAGCCACCTCCTGTGTGGGCTCTCACACTCCCAAGCCAGTATTTCCTGACCCTAAATCACCCAGGGCCAGAAACCAGACCACTAGAGGCCATAGCTGCATTCCAGAGCCCTCCAAAATTGCTGAAGCGTCCAGCCCTAGGCCTGCTCAGCTGTTCACCCCGCCTCCCCAGCTCCTTCCAACGATAAAGACTCTGGGCCTGCTTGCCCCTTGCTCCTGCTGCCTCCTGGCTGAGCTGGTGCTTTCCTGTGTGGCCTTGCCTGGTTCGCCATGCCCCTCCTCTTGGGAACTGTAAATAAACAACTCTTCTTTCAAGGCAGTTGTCTCCATGTTTGTCACCTTATCATAACTAATTAAAATAAACCCTTGGTACTTCATAAACCACAAGCCTCTGTCGCCCTGGCAGCCGGGAATGAACAGGAGATGCCTTACAGGTGCCCAAGCACTGGGATGATAACGCTGGTAGGCACAGAACAAGCTGAAGCTGCAAGTCCCAGGAAGACTGCAGGAACTCTGAAAGGAAAAGCAGGCTCAGGACCCCCTGCTCAGGGACTGAAATGATTATTACTAACACCATCTTCCAAAATAGTGTCTTTTTTTTTTTTCCCATTTATTTATTTTATTGCATTTTAGGTTTTGGGGTACATGTGAAGAACATGCAAAATTGTTGCATAGGAACACACGTGGCAGTGTGATTTGCTGCCTTCCTCCCCATCACCTACATCTGGCATTTCTCCCCTTGCTATCTCTCCCCAGCTTCCCACCCCCCACCGTCCCTCCCCTATTTCCCCCCAACTGACCCCAGTGTGTAGTGCTCCCCTCCCTGTGTCCACGTGCTCTCATCGTTCAACACCCGCCTATGAGTGAGAACATGCGGTGTTTGATCTTCTGCTCCTCTGTCAGTTTGCTGAGAATGATGGTTTCCAGGTTCATCCATGTCCCCACAAAGGACCCAAACTCATCGTTTTTTATGGCTGCATAATATTCCATGGTGTATATGTGCCACATTTTCCCTATCCAGTCTATCGTCGATGGGCATTTGGGTTGGTTCCAGGTCTTTGCTATTGTAAACAGTGCTGCAATGAACATTCGTGTACATGTGTCCTTATAGTAGAACGATTTGTAATCCTTTGGATATATACCCAGTAATGGGATTGCTGGGTCAAATGGAATTTCTATTTCTAGGTCCTTGAGGAATCGCCACACTGTCTTCCACAATGGTTGAACCAATTTACACTCCCACCAACAGTGCAAAAGTGTTCCTATTTCTCCACATCCTCTCCAGCATCTGTTGTCTCCAGATTTTTTAATGATCGCCATTCTAACCGGCGTGAGATGGTATCTCAGTGTAGTTTTGATTTGCATTTCTCTGATGACCAGTGATGATGAGCATTTTTTCATATGTTTGTTGGCCTCACGTATGTCTTCTTTTGAGAAGTGTCTGTTCATATCCTTTGCCCACTTTTGAATGGGCTTGTTAGTTTTTTTCTTGTAAATCTGCTTTAATCCTTTGTAAATTTTGGATATCAGCCCTTTGTCAGATGGGTAAACTGCGAAAATTTTTTCCCAATCTGTTGGTTGCCGATTCACTCTAATGATTGTTTCTTTTGCTGTGCAGAAGCTGTGGAGTTTGATTAGGTCCCATTTGTCTATTTTGGCTTTTGTTGTCAATGCTTTTGGTGTTTTGGTCATGAAGTCCTTGCCTACACCTACGTCCTGAATGGTTTTGCCTAGATTTTCTTCTAGGGTTTTTATGGTGTTAGGTCTTATGTTTAAGTCTTTAATCCATCTGGAGTTAATTTTAGTGTAAGGTGTCAGGAAGGGGTCCAGTTTCTGCTTTCTGCACATGGCTAGCCAGCTTTCCCAACACCATTTATTGAACAGGGAATCCTTTCCCCATTGCTTGTTTTTGTCTGGTTTGTCAAAGATCAGATGGTTGTAGATAAGTTGTGTTGCCTCCGAGACCTCTGTTCTGTTCCATTGGTCTATATCTCTGTTTTGGTACCAGTACCATGCTGTTTTGATTACTGTAGCCTTGTAGTATAGTTTGAAGTCTGGTAGTGTGATGCCCCCCGCTTTGTTCTTTTTGCTTAGAATTGACTTGGCTATGCGGGCTCTCTTTTGGTTCCATATGAAGTTTAAGGTGGTTTTTTCCAGTTCTGCAAAGAAGGTCATTGGTAGCTTGATGGGGATAGCATTGAATCTGTAAATTACTTTGGGCAGTATGGCCATTTTCACGATATTGATTCTTCCTAACCATGAACATGGGATGTTTCTCCATCTGTTTGTGTCCTCTCTTATTTCATTGAGCAGTGGCTTGTAGTTCTCCTTGAAGAGGTCCTTTACATTCCTTGTTAGTTGTATTCCTAGGTATTTTATTCTCTTTGTGGCAATTGTGAATGGAAGTTTGTTCTTGATTTGGCTCTCTTTAAGTCTGTTACTGGTGTATAGGAATGCATGTGATTTTTGCACATTGATTTTGTATCCTGAGACTTTGCTGAACTTGCTTATCAGTTTCAGGAGGTTTGGGGCTGAGACGATGGGGTCTTCTAGATATACAATCATGTCGTCTGCAAATAGAGACAATTTGACTTCCTCCTTTCCTATTTGAATGCCCTTTATTTCTTTTTCTTGCCTGATTGCTCTGGCTAGAACTTCTAATACTATATTGAATAGCAGTGGTGAGAGAGGGCATCCTTGTCTGGTGCCACATTTCAAGGGGAATGCTTCCAGTTTTTGCCCATTCAGTATTATACTGGCTGTTGGTTTGTCATAAATAGCTTTTATTATTTTGAGATACTTTCCATTGATTCCTAGCTTATTGAGTGTTTTTAGCATAAAGGGCTGTTGAATTTTGTCAAAGGCCTTCTCTGCATCAATTGAGATAATCATGTGGTTTTTGTCTTTGGTTCTGTTTATGTGGTGAATTACATTTATAGACTTGCGTATGTTGAACCAGCCTTGCATCCCCGGGATGAAGCCTACTTGATCATGGTGGATAAGCTTTTTGATGTGCTGTTGCAATCGGCTTGTCAGTATTTTATTGAAGATTTTTGCATCTATGTTCATCATAGATATTGGCCTGTAGTTTTCTTTTCTTGTTGAGTCTCTGCCGGGTTTTGGAATCAGGATGATGTTGGTCTCATAAAATGATTTGGGAAGAATTCCCTCTTTTTGTATTGTTTGGAATAGTTTCAGAAGAAATGGTACCAGCTCCTCTTTGTATGTCTGGTAGAATTCAGCTGTGAACCCATCTGGACCTGGGCTTTTTTTGGGTGGTAAGCTCTTAATTGCTGCCTCAACTTCAGACCTCGTTATGGGTCTGTTCAGGGTTTCGGCTTCTTCCTGGTTTAGGCTTGGCAGGAGGCAAGTGTCCAGGAATTTATCCATTTCTTCCAAGTTTATTAGTTTGTGTGCATAGAGTTGTTTGTAATAATCTCTGATGATGGTTTGAATTTCTGTGGAATCTGTGGTGATATCCCCTTTATCGTTTTTTATTGCATCTATTTGGTTATTCTCTCTTTTCTTTTTTATTAATCTGGCTAGTGGTCTGTCTATTTTGTTGATCTTTTCAAAAAACCAGCTCCTGGATTTATTGATTTTTTGAAGGGTTTTTTGTGTCTCTATCTCCTTCAGTTCTGCTCTGATCTTAGCTATTTCTTGTCTTCTGCTAGACTTTGAGTTTTTTTGATCTTGCTCCTCTAGCTCTTTCAGTTTTGACGATAGGGTGTCAATTTTTGATCTCTCCTTGTTTCTCATGTGGGCACTTATTGCTATGTATTTTCCTCTAGAGACTGCTTTAAATGTGTCCCAGAGATTCTGGTATGTTGTGTCTTCATTCTCGTTGGTTTCGAAGAACATCTTTATTTCTGCCTTCATTTCATTGTTTATCCAGTCAACATTCAAGAGCAAGTTGTTCAGTTTCCATGAAGCTGTGCGGTTCTGAGTTAGTTTTTGAATTCTGAGTTCTAACTTGATTGCACTGTGGTCTGAGAGACTGTTTGTTACGATTTCCGTTCTTTTGCATTTGCTGAGGAGTGATTTACTCCCAATTATGTGGTCAATTTTAGAGTAGGTGTGATGTGGTGCTGAGAAGAATGTATATTCTGTGGATTTGGGGTGGAGAGTTCTGTAAATGTCTATTAGGTTTGCTTGTTCCAGGTCTGAGTTCAAGTCCTGGATATCCTTGTTAATTTTCTGTCTGGTTGATCTGTCTAATGTTGACAATGGGGTGTTAAAGTCTCCCACTATAATTGTGTGGGACTCTAAGTCTCTTTGTAAGTCATTAAGAACTTGCCTTATGTATCTGGGTGCTCCTGTATTGGGTGCATATATATTTAGGATCGTTAGCTCTTCTTGTTGCATTGATCCTTTTACCATTATGTAATGTCCCTCTTTGTCTCTTATGATCTTTGTTGCTTTAAAGTCTAATTTATCAGAGATGAGAATTGCAACTCCTGCTTTTTTTTGCTCTCCATTTGCTTGGTAAATCTTCCTCCATCCCTTTATTTTGAGCCTTTGTGTATCCTTGCATGTGAGATGGGTTTCCTGGATACAGCACACCGATGGGTTTTGGCTTTTTATCCAATTTGCCAGTCTGTGTCTTTTGATTGGGGCATTTAGTCCATTTAGATTTAGGGTTAATATTGTTATGTGTGAATTTGATACTGCCATTGCGGTGCTAGCTGGGTGTTTTGCCCTTTATTTGAGCTGGTACTTGTTCCTTTATATGTGTAGAGCCTCTTTCAGGAGCTCTTGTAGAGCTGGCCTGGTGGTGACGAAATCTCTGAGTACTTGCATGTTCCCAAAGGATTTTATTTTTCCTTCACTTATGAAGCTTAGTTTGGCTGGATAGGAGATTCTGGGTTGAAAGTTCTTTTCTTTAAGGATGTTGAATATTGGCCCCCATTCTCTTCTGGCTTGTAGGGTTTCTGCTGAGAGATCTGCTGTGAGTCTGATGGGCTTCCCTTTATGGGTAACCTGACCTTTCTCTCTGGTTGCCCTTAGTATTTTCTCCTTCATTTCGACCCTGGTGAATCTGACGATTACGTGCCTTGGGGTTGCTCTTCTTGATGAATATCTTTGTGGTGTTCTCTGTATTTCCTGGACTTGAATGTTTGCCTGCCTTGCTAGGTTGGGGAAGTTTTCCTGGATAATATCCTGAAGAGTATTTTCCAGCTTGGATTCATTCTCTTCGTCGCATTCAGGTACGCCTATCAAACGTAGATTAGGTCTTTTCACATAGTCCCACATTTCTTGGAGACTTTGTTCATTCCTTTTTACCCTTTTTTCTCCAGTCTTGCCTTCCCGTTTTATTTCATTGAGTTGATCTTCAACCTCTGATATCCTTTCTTCTGCTTGGTCAATTCAGCTGTTGATACTTGTGCATGCTTCACGAAGTTCTCGTGTTGCATTTTTCAGCTCCATCAATTCACTTATATTCCTTTCTATTTTGTCCATTCTTGTTAGCATTTCGTCAAATCTTTTTTCAAGGTTCTTAGTTTCTTTGCATTTGGTTAGAACATGTTCTTTAAGTTCACAGAAGTTTCTTACTACCCACCTTCTGAATTCTGATTCTGTCATTTCATCACACTCGTTCTCCATCCAACCTTGTTCCCTTGCTGGTGAGGAGTTGTGATCCCTTTTAGGAGGAGAGGTGTTCTGGTTTCGGGTGTTTTCATCCTTTTTGCGCCGGTTTCTTCCCATCCTTAAGGATTTATCCACCTGTCGACTTTGTAGTTGCTGGCTTTCAGATTGGGTCTCAAATCTTTCAGATTGACGTTCTGTTTGTTGATGATGAGGTTATTTCTGTTTCTTGGTTTTCCTTCTGACAGTCTGGCCCCTCCGCTGTAGGTCTGCTGAAGTTCACTCCAGGTCCTGCTTGCCTGGGGTTCACCTGCAGCAGCCTCTGCGCTTTCACTGGGAGCTGCAATCCTGAGCTGTTCCTAAACGGCCATCTTGGATCGGATCCCCAAAATAGTGTCTTGTATCTAGATCAGTGGTCTTCAATCTTTTGGCTTCCCGGGGCCACATTGGAAGAAGAGGAATCATCTGGGCCACACATAAAACACGCTAACACTAATGGTAGCTGATGAGCTAAAAAAAAAAAAAAAAAAAAAGAAAATGCAAAGAAAATCTCATCATGTTTTAAGAAAGTTTGCAATTATGTGTTGGGCCTCATTCAAAGCCATGCCTGGCCGCATGCAGCCCGCAGGCTGCAGGTTGGAGAAGCTTAGTCTAAGTAGTGGCCCATGTGGGGACAGCTGCTCTATTTGCAGAATGACTGTTCCATGTGCACACACAGTGGGCTCTTTGTACATAAGTTGGACTGTCTGCCCGTGAGCTATGCAGGAAGCCTGGCCTATACACAGATCAGCTCATTTCTGGTTCCTCCAAATGCTGAGATGTTCTAATAAACATGCTGCTCAGAGTTGGCTGGTCAGAGGCGATTCACAGAGCTGACGTCAATTAGCTGCCCTGGAACTGAGCTCAGTGTCCATCCAGAGGATAGCTGCTGGCCCAGGACACATACATGCCAATTCTCCCACCCTGGACCCCGCCAGCTAAGTGGGGCTCCACTGCAGGATGTGGTTCATTTTCATGCATGTTACTGCTATTCTCTGTCCATCCGTGCAAAGCAGGCAGGCAAGAGGGAAAGAAGCATTAGAGCTGTCCTAGTTTGTGGAGACCCCCAGGCCTCAGCCCGTGGCTCTCAACCCCGGTTTTCCTGCCATGAGGCTGGGCAGCATCCAGGAAGTACATCTGGGCTTTGGCCAAGCTTCCTGCAGGACAGTGTGGGGAAAACTCTCCTTCCACTTCTGAAATGATGCTGCTAAACGCCTCTGCCTACCCAGTAGATAAACTGGTACTTGCAATATGTTTGCAGCTTTTGAGCGGGAATGGGTTGCCTGTAATATATAATTATATCTAATAAGAAATGAAACTGAAAGCTTGTTGAAATAAACAAACAATTGTATTCTCATCTTGGCTCTGAAATGACTGGGAAATAATTGGAGATTGATGTCTCCCTACAGGCATCTCTTGAACCCAGAGTCATCTGGCCTGCACGTGGCTGTGTGTGCACAAATGATTCTGCTTCAAGGTGATACTACAGGTCCTGAGAGACCTTGGGACAGGGGCCTCCAGACTACGGTAACACCATGCTTCCCTTTGAAACCCAGGCAGAGAAACTTGCAGGTGAGTGGCACTGGGGAAACACCATGAATGGCCAGCAAGGGGAGAGACCCTCTGCCTGCCCAGGCACCGTGTGCCCAGAGAGAACTGTGGGCGTCTGGGGAGGGACACAGCCCTGCCACTGTGGAGGCAGAGATCTCTAAGGCCACTGCTGGTGGTGGCTGTGTGGAGGTGTAGCCCCCCACGTCTGTCCTGGGCCCCCAGCATCCAGCCTGCCATCATCAGTCACAGCCTTCCTGGGTCTTGCCTGTCTGGGAAGGACTGGGAAGACCAGGGGCTGATCTTCCTTGGAGATGCCCCAGCATCTGGCCTCACATTGGGCCTTTCCACGTGGCTTGTACGTTGGGCCTGGCTCACCCTACCCATCCACCACCGTACAAGAAACCCTTGTTCCCTCCGTCAGGCCTGGCTCACCCCACCTATCCTCCATTGCATGAGAGACCCTTCTTCCCACCATGATGCACAGTGTATGGGGTACCCTGGCTGGAGGCCCAGCTCTGGAGTCAGACTGAGGAAAAGTATGTTGGCTCTGCCAGTGCTCTCTGTGTGCTCCTAGATGGGTAACTACAGCTGTCTGTGCTTGTTTCCTTGTGTTAAAATGGGGACAATAATCACTTATACTTTAAGGGGTTGTGCTTATTTTGAATTACACAAGAAACAGAGCTGGAGTCAAGGATTGTTGGCACTAATCATTTGAGAGACTATCCCAGGAAGAGCTGGGAATGAGTCAATATGTCATGATCAGGTGCTACTGAGCTGACGAGGCCAGTGGAGGTCCAGTAGAACCCTTCTGGGGGCCAGCACTCACGGCACAGGGGGATTCAGTGACTGGGCCAACCCCTAAGGACACTCCATCCCAAGTTCATTCACTGTTCACTCATTCATTCAGCAGTTATGTGTATCACCTGGCACTGCTCTCATGGACAGACTCTCGGCCTTTAATGTGCTCTCTCACCAAGGGGAGATGAGGGCAGCTGACAAAGGCCCCCATTTGAGTCCCTCCAAGGTCCTTGATTTCAACAGTAAAACTTTCCTCTGGAATTAAACAATTCAGGCATCTCAGAATTGTTCAGGGAGAGCCAAAACCTTGGTCATGGGGCTGGGGACACCAATACAGGGAGAGGAGACCTTGAACATGGGGCTGGGGACACTAATACAGGGAGAGGAGACCTTGGTCATGGGGCTGGGGACACTAATACAGGGAGGGGAGGCCTTGGCCATGGAGCTGGGGACATCAATACAGGGAGGGGAGGCCTTGGCCATGGAGCTGGGGACATCAATACAGGGAGGGGACATCTTGGCCATGGAGCTGGGGATATCAGTACAGGGAGGGGACATCTTGACCATGGAGCTGGGGACATCAATACAGGGAGGGGACATCTTGGCCATGGAGCTGGGGATGTCAGTACAGGGAGGGGACATCTTGGCCATGGAGCTGGGGACATCAATACAGGGAGGGGACATCTTGGCCATGGAGCTGGGGATGTCAGTACGGGGAGGAGACATCTTGACCATGGAGCTGGGGACATCAATACAGGGAGGGAGCATCTTGGCCATGGAGCTGGGACATCAGTACAAGGAGGGGACATCTTGGCCATGGAGCTGGGGACACCAGTACAGGGAGGGGCCATCTTGGCCATGGAGCTGGGGATGTCAGTATGGGGAGGGGACATCTTGGTCATGGAGCTGGGGACATCAATACAGGGAGGGGCGTCTTGGCCATGGAGCTGGGGACATCTATATGGGGAGGAGAGGCCTTGGCCATGGAGCAGAGTGATGCCTAGTAGAGCCACATGGGAAGCTGTGGTACAGGTGCTGCCTACACTCTCTGCTCACGTGCTTACTCACGTATTGCTTAGTTGCTCAGCGTCTGCTCTCTGCCAGACACTCTCCTGGGTACAGGGATGCAATATCCCTCATGAGCTCAGACACATACAGGACAGCCCAACAATACAGCAAAACGCAAGTGAACACTGCTTCAGGTGGTGAGGAGTGCCAGGAGGGGGTGTCGGGAGAGAAAGCTGGAGGGCATCCAGGTATCTTGGAAAGAGTGGTTGGGGAAGGGCTTTCTGAGGAGGCAATGGTGGCCACAGCCTGCAACCTTAGCTCCAGGCAACCTCTGCTCAGCCAGAGCTGACAGCATGACAGGATATTTTCTTGAGACTGTAGCTGTCCAGGCCCAACTCTCACAGGAGTAGACTCCACCCCCTGGGGGCCTGACCTTCGGACTGACTTACCCTGTCCCTTCAGGTCAGCCTTGGGGTCAGGGAGAGGGACTTCCCAGCCCCTGCACAGAGCGGATGCTGGAAATATGTGGGGAAGAGGATAGGCCCAGACTTGCCCTCAGAGAGCTCATGGAGGGTGGAGCTAGCAGAAGGATGTATAGGTACAGATCTGATGGAGGTAAGTGCTGGCACCCAGAGGGGAGGCTTCAGGTGGTCCTGGGCTGAGGTGGGGGCTGGGTTAGGAGTAGCTAAGGCTGGAGGCAGAAGAGAACAGCGTGACCGGGCATAATGCAGGGACACTGCTTGAGTCTTGGATGGAGAGAGGGTGAGTTGGGCACAAAAATCCTAGCAAAGCAGCTAATGGTCTGAGCTGCCAGGTACTAGGAGCAGGAGCTGTAAACATAGCTGCAACCTCCCACCTGAGAACAGCACCAGCCCAGACTTCATGGGATGTCCTCTCTTTGCACTTGCTGCTTAAGGTCTCAGGGTGCCGGAGATGAGGACGTGCATTCATGTGATCCTTTCCCTGCTGGGTCAACTCATGAGGCAAGGAAGGCTGCCCAAGGTGACACTGAACTCCCATAACTACCCTAGACCAAGCACGTCTCTGAAAGGGGACTGTGAGCCCCACTGCAGAAAGGGACGAGGTTTAAACACCAATTCCCATTTTATCCTGAAGACCTTAGAGTCTTTCAAAACAGAAAGATTTTTTTTTTCCTAAAAAAGAGGAGAAAATATCAAGAAAAAGGAAAGGATAGGAATAAAATAGATCTCAAAAATCCAATTGAAACAAACCAAATTTGGCTTCTGATAATATAATTTAATCGCTTCATTGAAGTTTCCTGTACTTACAGAAAACTGCTCAGTAGATTTTCAAAAACCAAGCTCACCCTGTGGTCAGTACCCAGACACTAGAGGAGAGTGTGAGCTGCCCCCAGTGCCTCTGTGGTCCCTCCAGTATGGCCTCCTCCAGGGAAAACACTGTCCTTATCTCAGCAGCACAGATTAGTTTCTTCGTGGAATTTCTTTTTCCCAAGGACCACAAAGGAGGCAGGGAATGGGGGCAGCTTTCTTCTTAAAATGACAGGATTGGAGGGAAAGCAGATACAGGCAGGAACCCTCAGCAAGCTCCAAAGAGCCCCACCTCCGTTCAGCACCTGTCAGGGATCAGTCACAGTGAGACCAAAGTTATGCCTCACATTAAGAACAATTAGCAGGTTTACACCACTTTTGTGCATTCTTTTTAAAAAATTATGTTCTTGTATTATTTTTCCCATATGGATTTTTAAGCCTGAGAGTGTTTTAAGTCGATTGGATAGAAGTTCAATCTGGTCTTGAATACATTTGACTTCATGAGTTAATGAGTGTTAAGTAACTCACCTTCCCCTTCATCAGGAAGCAGTGTTATAACTATTCTATTTGCATTTTAATTGTAACTCTTCTCAGAATTTCCCCAAATAGCAAGTTCAGAGGGGAGACTTCTGCCCAAATATTCAGAGCTGGGGCCCATTACAGCCACCAGTCACAGTCCTTGTTGCAACTTAGCTGTCTCTGTTGCTCTTCCTGAAGGGTCAGCACCAGCCACAAACATTGCTTTTCTTTCATGCCCGACACTGTCTCTTCGTTTTCTTTCTTTTTGAGGGAGTGGATGCCTTCTTCTCAAAAGAAGGGAAGGATCTAAGAAATTCCCTCCCAAGGAGGTGATTCAGAGATTAATGAGTCACAGTCCTGGGGGAGTTTGCATTTTACAAGAAGATTGAGGAAGATGCAGATGCCCCCTCACCTCAGGAAGGAATTAGGGAGGACAGGAGGGCAGAGGTCAGGGGGGCTCTGCCTCCCCTCCAGCCTGTCTTCTGTGTGTGTGGCAAAGAGGGCTTCTCCAGATAAATTCAGATGCCCTGAGACTGCTGGGCTGCAGGATCGTCTGCATAGCCTGCCCTTGACCCCTTTGGGAAGGCCACCTGTATTAGTCCATTTTTACATCGCTATGAAGTAATACCTGAAGCTGGGTCATTTATAAAGAAAAGAGATTTAATTGGCTCATGGTTCTGCAGGCTGTACAGAAAGCATGGCACTGGCATCTGCTCAGCTTCTGGTGAGGCCTTTTACTCATGGTGACATGGGGGCAGGCACATCACATGAAAGCAGAACCAAGAAAGAGGAGGGAGGCACCACACTCTTATACAGCCGGATCTCAGGTGGACTCAGAACTCAGTACCATGAGGACAGCACCAAGCCAATCATTGAGGGATCCATCTCCATGAACTAAATACCTCCCGCCAGGCCACACCTCCAATATTGGGGATTACATTTCAGCATGACATTTGGAGAGGATAAACATCCAAATTATATCCTTTCACACCTAGTCCCCATATCTCATGTCTTTCACACATTGCAAAATGCAACCATCCCTTCTCAATAGTCCCTAAAAGTCTGAACTTGTTCCAGCATCAACTCAATCAAAAGTCCAAAGTCCCAAGTCTCACCGGAGACTCATCTCCTTCCACCTATGAGCCTATGAAATCAAATCAAGTTATTGACTTCCAAGATACATTGGTGATACAGGCATTGGCTAAACCATGTTCTCAAAGGGAGAAATTGGCCAAAAGAAAAGGGCAGGAGGCCTCACACAAGTCTGAAACCTAGCAGGGTAGTCATTAAATCATAAAGCTTCTAAATAACATTCTTTTGAGATAGGAGATCAGCAGGTCTTGTTTTCACAACCCTGCTGATCAAAACAGAATGCAGCCCAAACCAGCTAGGACTAGGTATAGGACTAGGTATGATCATGCGTTTGCATAAGACACTCCCATCAGCACCATGACAGTTTACAAAAGCCACTGCAATGACCTGGAAGTTAACTTATATGGTTCCAGGAACTCCCAGCTCCTTTTCTGGAAAGTTCATGAATAACCCACATAAATTAGCATATAACCGAGAGTGGGTATAAATATAGAGAGCCAGCAGTCCATGACTGCTACTCTGGACCACTCTGCCTATGAAGCAGCTATTTTGCTGTACACTGTTGTGCTAATAAAGTTACTTATTTCACCATTGGCTTGCCCTTGAATTCCTTCCTGAGTGAAGTCAAATCCCTCCCAGGCTAAGCCCCAATTTTGAGGTTTGCCTGCATCAACCTGGTGAGCACGAAGGGACAAACAATGTGAAGAGGACAAATGAGACAAAGGGACTCTGCACAGATTGGAGCTGTGGAGTATAATCCCATGGAGCTGTAATGCTAGACGGCTCTAATGCTGTAGAGCTGTGCACCAGCCAAAGGCTCTTTTCAGGGCCACCATCTTTCTTAACAACCAACAGGCTGAGGGAACCTGAGGGAAACCTTCACCCAGACCCTAGGTGCTATTTCGCTTCCACAAATGGTTGAATCTCTCCTTTGGCCCCCCCTTGATTGGGGGTGAACTGGAAAATGGGTTTGACCCAGCAAAGACCCAGGCAGGTGGAGACAGTAAAGAGATTTCACTGCCAGCTGCGAGCACCAAGCTCTAAACACTGTGGTTTATTTCCATCTTCTTGGTGAACAAGTGGTAATTATGACAGAAATTGGACATATCTTACAATGTACATAGCAATTTCCAATACTTCGTATAATTGGATCAGGTTTCTTACAGTGGCCAAATATTTTTAAAGCCTAGAAGCTGGGGAGGTGGTTTGTGTGGTCACTATGCCCCCATGTCAACACACACACACACACACACACACACACACATGCACTCACAGACCCATGCACTGGCACACCTACCCGCAGATTCACACACTCACATTCACAGACTCACACGTGTGCACATGCACACACACCCAGTCACACACTCACGCACACACTGTCACAGACTCTCATGCTTGTGCACACACTCTCATGCCTGACTCATGGTATATGTCTGCAGGAAGCATTTCTCATTGGGATTTGCCACTTTGGGCCTGGACCCCTGCTGTTTCCTGAGCAACAGCCTGCCCCACATTATTACAGTGTAGCAGCTGCTTTGGCCAGTCCAAGTGGAGCTGTTCTCACCCAAGCTCTTCCAGATCTCGCCCTCTGACTCAGAGTCATTTCAGGGAGGGAAAGGGGTAGATTCACAGCAAGGAAGAGCTCCTCTCCTTCCTAGGGGCTGAGCAGTCCCCCCAGGGCAGTGAGACTGGGAGGCTGGGGTACAGCCCTGTGCTCAGCAAGGAGAGCTGGCTCATGCAGCACCAACATGCCTGGCCCCTTGAGACACCAGTCAGCAGCACTGGGCCTGCCTGCGGGGCGGGGGACATGGGCTCAGAGTGGACCACAGGCTCAGGATCACCTTTCCTGGTGCATGTGTCCTGCTCTCAGGACACACATCCACAGGGTCAGAGTGAGTACAGGGAGAGTGGCCCCACCCTGTTTCCCTTAAAGCAGGGTACAGAGGATTGACCTAGTAGAGTCACAGAGAGCACCATGGGCCTGAGACCCTGGCTGTGGTCCTACCTTATCACGAACTCACGTGAGCCTCAGCCTGGCCAGACCTCTCCCAGGGCCTTTGTTTCTCCATCTGTACAATAAGGTCCCATCTATAGCATTGGATGGAAATTGAGTAAGGACTAGTGGGATTGGGAGTGATTCACCAACTCTGCACCTCTCAGCAGAGTGGAAGGACAGCTTCCAGAGAGTCCTTCAGAGGGCACTGGGCCCCTTGAGTCCTGTGAGGAAGGAACCTCCCATC
The DNA here is from genome assembly GCF_009761245.1 of Sapajus apella. Taxonomy (NCBI): domain Eukaryota; kingdom Metazoa; phylum Chordata; class Mammalia; order Primates; family Cebidae; genus Sapajus; species Sapajus apella. The sequence continues at coordinate 5,379,115 of NW_022437052.1, forward strand.
ACCACTGATCATGCTGTGCAACACCACAGCCTGGCTCACTGTGTCCATGGGAACCAACATCCTTGGGGCCAGCCATCTGGACACATGCCACTCTGTTCACAGAGAAGCAACGTTTCAGTGTTTTCCTTTCCCCTTACCACAGGGATGGGAGTGTTAGAATTTACACTCCTCTACACCAGCCAGGTGAGTTACTGCAGCTTTATGACTTGAAAAGTCACCTGTCATGCATTTGTAACAAAATCTCTGAAGTGATAAAATAACAGAATCCATTGCAAAAAACATTAGCAATCTCTCCTCCATAAATCACAAATTTGATAAACTAATTTCTATTCAGAAGACTTAGTGCAATTATGGGCAGAGCTCCGATCCCAGCACAATTCCATTTACAATCAACCTGGCATCTCCAACACACCAACTGAAGCACTATCACTATTGTCTGCCATATGAAATATGTGAGAAGTACATTCTTTCTCTTTATTCCCCCAATAAATAGCATATTCTGGACACGTAGCATTTCAGTGAATGTGGCAGTAGGCCACAGAGACCACTGACCCTCACACCTGAGAGAATACTTGAGGCCCATGGAGGTGGAGAGACTGCCCAATGCACACAGCTCATGGCAGTGCCTCTGTGATGGCTTTCCCCCCAGGTGACTGTCACCCCAACATTTTACTGACACATACAGAGTTCCTGGCTCTGTCCTTCCACCAGCAACCTCCGTGCATAACCAGAGTCTCCTTCCACCTGCTGCACTTGGGGTTTATAAAGAGCATTCAGGCCTGCAGTAGCTAATGATTGCACCACTGTTCTCTAGTCTGGGCAACAGAGTGATACTTGATTTACAAAAAAAAAAAAAAAAAAAAATCCATGGCTAAGTTGATGCAAGAGCAGGATCTAAATCATAGACTTGAAAAAGCAGCCATCACATGTGAGTGAAGCTTCAGAAATTCCCTTTTAGAAGTAGGAGCAAGGCAAAGATGTGCCCTTCTACTCTTTCTATGTAACCTCTGGTAGAGTTACTTGCTTGTGCAATAATGCAAGAAAACAAACTAATTGTAGAACAATGGGTCAGGAATAAGAGGAAACTATCATTCTTTGTTGACACTATGAAAATCTACATTTTAAAAGGTCATAACAAGAGAGTTCAACTGGACACAAGCCCAGCATACAAAATTATCAACCGTACCCAATGCATAATTATAACAAGCAAACAATTTCATTTGGCATCAATAAAATGTCTCAGTTACCTAGGAATACATCAAATAAGAGAAGTGTAATAACTTTATGAAAAAATAAAAATATCAGTCAAGAACATTTTTAAAGATCTCTATAAATGGAGAGGTGTGGTGAGACTTGCTTGGTAAAGTGATCAAGTCTCCCCAAGTGAAGTGATGAAATCGATGCAATTGCAATCAAGCACACACCCATGGGGAGACATTCACATCATCTTTGTTTATGTGTTTTTAAAACTTGACTGTCTGACTCCAAAAACAATAGGGGACAGGAATAGCTAAGATAATTTTAAAGGAGAAAAAGTAAGTTCAGGATACATTATACCACATATAAACACATCATATAAATCCAATGCAATTACAGCAACATGATATCTTTGTAGAAGAGACAAATAGACCAATGGAAATGAATACAGACCACCAAAGAAGACCCTCTCGTGTCAAAACTTAGTCTGTTAGAAAATAAATACATGATGTTAAATACATGTCTACCTCAAGCCATACATAAAGCTTATTTTCAGGTGGACAGAGAAACCTTATAAATATAGCAAGACTTTTTAGATGAAAATATAAGAAAATATATTTGAAAACATTATGTGGATTTCACAAAAATACATAGAAAAATCACATGATCAAAAGATAGTAAAATTGTCTAAAATTTAATAATAAACATATCTATAATAAAATCTAAACTTTCCCTTCAAAAAATGCTACGGAGACTGGGATAAGATATTTTGCAAAACATCTTGCAAACAAAAGATTTCTATTGAGAGCACTTAAAGATTTTTAAGTGATGTTGACTCCCCTCTTACTATCATCTGCTTGACTCTTAGGTCAAACAGATTTTCTTGTATGGCTGAAGCACTGAGTGCCTTTTCCACTCCCATTTCTCTCACAAGTGTGCAGAGGAAGCTGACATGTGATGTCACTGCAGACTGAATGCAGAATCCCACATGGGAAACTTGTCTCCCATCAGTCAGGCAGCAGGAACATTCACATCTAAACAATGCTATTCCCACCCAGCGCGGTGGCTCACGCCTATAATCCCAGCTCTTTGGGAGACCGAGACAGATGAATCATGAAGTCAAGAGATTGAGACCATCCTGGCCATGTGGTGAAAACCTGTCTCTACTAAAAATGCAAAAATTAGCTGTGTGTGGTGGCATGCACCTGTAGTCCCAGCTACTTGGGAGGCTGAGGCAGGAGAATTACTTGAACCCAGGAAGCAGAGGTTGCAGTGAGCTAAGATTGTACCACTGCACTGCAGCCTGGTGACAGAGTGAGACTCTGTCTCAAAAAACAAAAAAAAAGAGACTACAGGAGAAAAAGAAGAAAAAGCAATACTATTCCTGTCACCAGCTTCTAAAAAAATATATAGTTATTTTCTTTCTTTTTTTTTTTTTTGAGATGGAGTCTTGCCCTTGTTGCCCAGGCTGGAGTGCAATGGCACGATCTTGGCTCACTGCAACCTCTGCCTCCCAGGTTCAAGTGATTTTCCTGCCTCAGTCTCCTGGGATTACAGGCATGAGCCACCATATCTGACCAATTTTTGTACTTTTAGTAGAGACAGGATTTCTCCATGTTGGTCAGGTTGCTCTCGAACTCTCGACCTCAGGTGATCTGCCCACCTCAGCCTCCCAAAGTGCTGGGATTACAGGAGTGAGCCACCGTTCCCGGCCAATATAGTTATTTTCTTAACATGTATTGTGTTAGCATAATGGATTCATTATTAATTAGTTTTAACTAATTAGTTAATTACTTAATGTAATGGTTAATATTGAGTGTCAACTTGATTGGATTGAAGGATGCAAAGTATTGTTCCTGGTTGTGTCTGTGAGGGTGTTGCCAAAGTGGCCTGGGAGAGGCACACTCACCCTCAATCTGGGTGGACATCATCTAATCAGCTGCCAGCTTGGCTAAGATAAAAGCAGGCAGAGGAACGTGGAAGGACTGGACTGGCTGAGTCTTCCAGCCTTCATCTCTCTCCCATGGTGGGAGCTTCTTGGCCTTGAACATCAGACTCCAAGTTCTTCAGCTTTTGGGCTCTTGGACTTACACCAGTGGTTTGCCAGGGGCTCTTGATGCCTCCCACCACAGACTGAAGGCTGCACTGCGGACTTCCCTACTTTTGAGGTTTTGGGATGCGGCCTGGCTCCCTTGCTCCTCAGCTTGCAGCCTACTGTGGGACTTCCCCTTGTGATTGTGTGAGTCAATACTCCTTAATAAACATCTTTTCATATATATATCCATCCTATTAGTCCTGTCTCTATAGAGACTAATACACCTAAGAGTTTAAATTGTTCTCTGTTTTCATATTTAACATGGTAAATGGTAATACATAAACAATACTCATTAGGGTTCTCAATGACTTTTTAATTTTTTTTTAATTGACACATAATGGCACATAGTCATGGGGTACACATGATGCTGCAGTACACAGAATGAATCAACGATTAGATCAGGGTGGCAAGCACATCCATCGTCTCCAACATGATCATTTCTCCTCCTAGCTACTTGAAACTATGAATTATGGTTAACTACAGTCACCCTACAGTGCCAACGAACAATAGAACTTATTTTTACCATCCAGCTGTAATTTCATACCCTTTAACAAACCTCTCCTTGTTGACTCTTCCCCACCCCCTTCCCAGCCTCTAATATCCTCTGTTCTACTTTTTACTTCTGTGAGATCAACTTTTTAAAAAGTTTCCACATATGAGTCAGAACATGCAGTATTTAACTTTCTGTTCCTGGCTTATTTCATTGCCATAATGCCTTCCAGTTCTATCCATTTTGCCGTGGACGACAGGATTTCATTTTTTCGACAGATGAATCATATTCCACTGTGTGTATATGCCCTGTTCTTTATCCAGTCATCTGCTGTTGGACACCTAGGTTGGTTCCATATCTTGACTAAACATGGGAGTGCAGATATCGGTTTGATATACTGATTTCCTTCCTTTGTACAAATGCCTAGGAATGGGATTGCTGGATCTTATGGTAGTTCTGATGTGGGGCAGGTCAGCTCCAAAGTGGAGCTTAGCCTGCAAGGGTTTTTGCCTTTGCCCAAGAAAGAATTCAAGGACAAACCAAAGGTAGAAGAAAACAGTTTTTTAAATTTATTTTATTGTTTTCGAGATGGAGTCTTGCTCTGTTGCCCAGGCAGGAGTGCAGTGGTGTGATCTTGGCTCACTGCAACCTCTACCTTTCGGGTTGAAGTGATTCTCCCTCCTCAGCCTCCCAAGTAGCTGGGATTGAAGGTGCCTGCCACCATGCCCATCTAATTCTTGTAGTTTTAGTAGAGATGGGGTTTCACCATGTTAGCCAGGCTGGTCTTCAACTCCTGACCTCGTGATATGCCCACCTCAGCCTCCCAAAGTTCTGGGATTACAGGTGTGAGCCACCATGCCTGGCCAGAGACAGCTTTATTAAAGAGGCAATGTTACAGCTCTGTGACTGCTTGTGCAGAGCAGGGCTACCTTCTCTGACCTGTAGGAAGAGAATAGCAGCTCAGGGAAGTTTTGCAGTCACGCTTATACCCACTTTTAATTTCATGCAGATTAAGAGGTGGTTTATGCAGAAATTTATAGGGAAGGGCTAGTAACTTTTGGGTCATTGAGTCATTGCCATGGAATGGAGTGGTAACTCCCATTGTTGCCATGGCAATGATAAACTTACATGGCACTGGTGGGTATGTCTGATTGAAAGTCCCTTCTGCCCCAGCCCTGTTTTTAGCTAGTCCTCAACCTGGTCCCATGTTTGAGCCCCACCTCTGGAGTCGAGTGTCACCTCTTACTTCAGTTCTGTTTGTAGTTTTTCACGGAAACTCCACACTGCTTTCCACAGTAGCTGTACTGGTTTACATTCCCACCAACAGTATAAAGAGTTCTCTTGGTTATTTTTTGTCTTTTTGATGAAAGCCATCATAACTGGGATGAGACGATATTTCATCATCATGGTTTTCACCCTGAGAGGAGACCATTCGAACATCTGTGGTGCTGGGAAATTCTTGAGTGCCACCCTCAGGAGTTCCAGGGTCACGCTTCTGAGGATGTCAGGAGGCAAGGAAGGGCTTCCAGCAAGGGGCAGACATTGCCAGCCGCTAGAACCTGGTGGCAGGAGAAGAACTAGATGGGGGGGCAGAAGGGACAGATGGGAGAGGATGCGCTCATGACAGGTGTTGTACCTGCAGACGCTGCAGTCCTCCCCCAACCCCAGGCCCACTGCACCACAAGGGACAGCCTGGCAGCCTTCTCTCAGCCAGGCCCCCTCAGCACCTCTTGTGTACATGGAAGGGTCTCCATGCTCTGCAGAGGAGCAGAGGAAGAGGGGATTCAGGGAGAGTAGAGGGAGGTGGAAAACTGAGTGGGCTACAAATGGCGGGGATCTTCCCTCCACCATCGGTGTGGGCTGGGTGGTGACAGTGTTCTTAGAGCCTTGACATCTGCACCTGTGAAATGATGACACCTGCTTGCCCACCTCTGAGCATCCCAGATGTGCCCACAGCCACGGATGAGGGCGAGGCCAAGACTGGTGCCCAGATTTCTGTACTGACTGATGTTGAATGGACCTGCTGGAAAGGGTTCCAGACACTGTCTTGCGCTGAGTGGGTCAGGATGCGTGTTTCAACCTTTCACTGAAAGTTCTGTTTATATGTAGCTGCCAAACACCTTGGTGAGTAGGCAATTCCTCTAAGATGGAAAATAGCTTGTCCCACCTGAAATAGGGGAGTGCTGGAGCTCAGCAGGAGAATGTCACGCTCCCAACCCAAAGCAGGTGTGTGAGGAGGGGGCAGCAAAGGGGATGCATGCCCTCATGGTGATGGGTTTTCGTTCACAGCAGGACTCCCTTGAGGTCCTCAACAGGTAGTACCTGAGTCAGGGCCTGGGGAGTCCCTTTCACACCACAGCTGGTTAAGTTAGAACACCAGTATGCAGGGTGTTACTCTCTGTAAAGTTTCTGAATGTGGCCCTGGCCTCAGGAAGGCTTATGGAGTGGTTAAGGAAGCCTGGTAGAAGGTGGCTAATGATGGAGACAGCAGCCACACATGGGCCTTCCTGTATGGGCCTATCTTTCCTTTGCTAGTTTCCTGTCTCCCATCTCAAGTGCTCCAATCCCTGCTCCTCACATCTGTGGGGCTGACCACTCACTGCTTTGATACATCCAGCTCCTTGCCCTCCAGCCTGGGCTCAGGTGCACTCTCCCACAGGACTGCAGGGGTCATTTCCATGACTCAGTTCTTGGATTGCATGTCACCTCCATCTCCCTTTCTATAATTCCCTGTCCTCCCACCCCATTTTATGTTCTTCATATCCAGTTTTTACTTCTTATGTGTGAGCCCTGTGAGGGAGGAAGCCCCAGCTCATCAGGTATTGACTAGCATGTGATCTTGAGTAAGTTGCTGTCGTCGGTCAGATGGGGTGACATGGTGCCTGCCTTGTGGGCTGTGATGGGGATTGAATGGCCACAGCTGCATGTTTGTGAGTGCTTAGATATGAAGATTTATAGTGTGTTCATCTTACAGCAGTTCACATGGTAAGCACTATTATCATGAACATTGTCAGCATTCACTTCTGTGTACCCAGCACCTTGCATAGGGCCTGGCATGTGGGAACCCCCAGTTGACAGAGTCCAGTGATTGCAGGAATAAGTGAGTGAGAGGGTGAGTGACAGTGCCCTGCCCAGGAGAGCTCACCCATCATGAATGATGAAGCCTGTGCTCTCAGTCCCAATCTCTGACATTTAGTCACTTTTTATTTCAAGTTCACAGAGTGAGTAGCAAATACTTCAACGAGAGTTCTCAAAAAAAGTTCAGTGAACATGTATAATGAGTCATTCAACATTTACTCTGCACCTACACAAAGCAGACTGAAGCTAGAAATGGCAAGTAGCACATACACCATGCCCCGGGGACTGAAATATAATACTGGACACAGTCGTGTCCCACAGTCATTTCCCTGAGACCTAAGATCTCAGGGAAATGACTGTGAGACCAATGATGGACCTTCCAGATGCTACAGATGATTCTCCATGGCAGCTCTTCCACACCATAGTGGGTGACTTTTCTGTAGTGCTACATTGCATCTTAGCATTAGACAGCCCAGCTTGAACCCCAACCCCTTTACTTCACAGCTCTGGATCTCATTTCTTCAACTGTGGAATGGGAACAGGAATGGCAAGCCTGCCTTGGAGGCTGTCTGAGGACTGAGGGACCAGATGCATGCAGTGTGCGCAGCTGTGTACTATTCACGTCTCCTCCTCTTCTCAACAGTCCTTATGTTGCCCATGGCATGGGCTGGCCAGCACTGGACCTCACTGCTTCTGATTGTGCCATTTTAGCCTCAATGAGACTCATTTTTTTTCCACTGAAAGCTCAGGTAAGTCCCTTACCTCCCCAAAACAGCACCCTGTGAAATTGCCTTCTTGCAGCCAGGTCACACAGTCTGCTTTGTGGGTTTAATGAACGGTCTCCTGCATTTATCTCAGCTACTGCAGTCCAGGGTTTGGGAAAAGGCTGAGGGTGGTCTGAGGGCTGTTCTGGATGCTTTTTCAGACTGCCAAAGCCTGTTCTTGGGAGGCAGCTGACCTCATTAACAGGACTTCAAGCAAGGGGCTGAGGAGCCACATCTCCCGAGCAGAGCAGAGCAGATCCCGGGAATCGGTCCGACCTTCCTCACTCATGTTGGGGACACTCTGCCCCATCACCCACCCTGCCACACTAGGCTCTGCATCTGCATATCTGCTCCTTTACAATGGTTTACTAGGGGATGGCCTCAGGGATATAGGAGTGTATCCAATTGAAGCCTGTGGGGAAATCCTACCACTTCTATCGTTTTGTGGCATTCTCAAAGCTTAGCCTCAGGACCATTAAGTCTCCTGTGGCTTTGGTGGGGATGACCAGCTTCATGCCCCGTTTCCTCCAGCTTGGGCATGAGATGGACAGGACACTGGCCCAACCATTCCCAGTGCAAGCATCTGGGGGCAAATGCTTCCTGGCCACCTTTGACTCTTAGCTGGCTGCTTCATGCTGCCCAGGCCTTGAGACCAGGAAATACTCCACATCTGCCCCTTTCTATTGGCCCTTGCCTGAGTCAAGCTTAGAATATGCCAAACCCAACTATTATTGTAACATTCCTACTTCACTTTTAATAAGATCTCCTGGGCCTTTCCTAGCTCTCAGGCCTAAGGAAGATGCTAGAAACACAGAAAAGAAGTAAGATACACTGTGCCAGCCTGTGGAGGCTGCCGAGTAAATGACGCTGGAATGCTTCCTTTTCCACACCGCACTGGACATGCCCAGTTGAATGACCCTGGGTATGACCTTTTCCATATTTCACTGGACAGAACACTAATTTGATCACTGAAAAGCACTGAACTGACCTAATACATTTGGGGCAGGCTCTCCACCTAACTTTCACCTTGGAGATTTACACACATTTGTTTGTGAAAGCTTCACAGAAGTTTTGCAATATTTCATCATTTTTACTCAGGGTTTCCTGAAATTCCCTGATTATAGAAAACAATTTAAAAAATAGTTTTTGTAGAATGATACTAACATTCCTCAAAATACTGGTGGTCCGCTGAATGTGGATCATGGCTACTGTGGATTCCGTGTCAGAGACAAGGAAGCCAGGCCTTCTGAGGCAGAATTCACCAGGTTTACCTTGGGAGTCAGCTGCAGAGTGAAATGAACCACAGGGCACCCTCACCCACTCTTAGGTCTGGGCCTTTCTGTCCCCATCTTTTCTCTGTTTTTACTGGTGTCTGCACACTGTATTTGTTTAGAGTGTCAAGGCACAAACCTATAGGGAACATCAAAATCAGAAAAGTTCACTCTGTCTTTGTGGCTGTCATCTGCATGAGTGTGTGTGCATCGGGGTGGGAGTGCAATAAGCGAAAATAGCACATTCAGCTTGCAGCACCCTGAGATGAGGATGAAGTGACTGGGAAGGTCACAGGAAAGGAGGGCTGCAGGTCCGGGATTCTTCGTGGAGGACGAGGTGTTTGCATGGGGTCCTGGAGGAGAGGCACGAGGACCCCTGCAGGCTAACAGCACCCAACAGATAATTTCCCAAAAGGAAATGACATGGGATAACTTTTCCCCTTTGGCCCTGCAAATAGGTTTTATTTCCAGTAAGACGAGCAAGCATGCTGAACTGTCTTGCAGTTGCCCAATGAGTTCTTCCTGCCCACTGCAACAGATGAAACCAGTTCACTGAAACTGTGGTATCACACTAAAGAAAGAGTTTAATTGATGCAGCTAGCCATGTGGGAGAAGGAGCTATTACTCAAATCAGTCTCCCAGAAGAATGCAAGGTGAGGGTTTTTCAAGGATTATTTGGTGGGCAGGCGACTAGGGAGTGGGTGCTGTTGACTGGTTAGGGATGCAATCATAGGGTGTACAAAACTCACTGAATCTGCCTCTGGATGGGAAGGTGGGAGTGCACAGGACCAGTTGAGTCATGAGCCATGGGTCTGGGTAGGGTCAGTCAGTGGGCAGAATGCAAAAATCTGAAAAACAGCTGAAAAGAACAATCTCAGGTTCTACAACAGTGATGCTATCTATAGGACAAATTGGAGAAGGCACAAATTGTGTGACTTCTAGCCACATGACTCCTGAGCAGTAAGGGATTGTAGAAACTAAATCTACATTTTAGCAGAGCTCAGGCTCCTCCCAAAATCCTAATCTTGTGGCCTTTATTAGGTTTCAGTTTCCAAGCAAGGAGAGCTTTAGTTTTAGGGAGGGACTATGATTGTCCTTGCTTCCAAGTTAAACTATGAACTAAATTTCTCCCCAGGTCAGATAGCCTACGCCCAAGCATGAGCAGGACAGCCTGCTTGTGAGGCTGGAGGCAAGGTAGAGTCAGCCATGGTTGACTTCTCTCTCTGTCATAAACTTTGCAAAGGTGATTGCAGCCTCTCTCTGGTCAGAACACAGGGTGCCGCCATCTGAGATATTTGCAAATGGACAGTAGCAAGAAGGGTGGAGGAAGAGACCAGAGTGTGGTGAGTTCCCCCTCACTGAAGGCCAGAGGGGCACATGGCTCAGCAGGATAGTATCCAGTGTGGAACAAGGAGGAACACCAGTGATGGGAAACCAGGTTGGGAGCATCTGCTGCGTGAAATCATAGAGGCGCTCCTGGTTCTCCTGCTGCTTCCTTGGGTCTGCGATCTCCCTGTCCATCAGATGTTGTCTGTCCTTATGTCTTGCTGACTGTGCTTTATGAAATTCATGCTCACATTTTCATATTTTCTGAAGCAGTGGTGAGTCTGGTTCTTGACCAGTTTTGTTTCCAGATGGGTCCCTTCTGTCTTTTTATTCCCCATTTCCTGGGTTTTCCAGGGCCTCAGGCAGTCTGCCTGCTCTAGGGGAAGCTGGGGATGTCTGGACTCTCCTCATAGAAGCTGAGACATTTTGCTGTGCCTTAGGGAATGGGGAGCAGTGAGGAATCTTATGGGATCCCTGGTCTCTACTCCACCCCCAAGCTGCTGCTGAGGGGCCTGCTGTGCCTGTGCCCTCCCTGGGGGTGGCACAGTCCAGGCTTTCCCCACTTGGGCATCCCTGGAGCTTCTGCATCTGAGACAGACAGTCCTTTGCTTGCTGGCTGCTCCCTAGCATCTGTTTCTGACTCACTGTGCAAAAAGGACAGGAAAGTTGAGGGTGCCCACCCAGTGTCTCTTTCCAGGTACAGAGTCTAAAGACTCTGTCTGCTCACCTGGGGAGCTCCAGGAGGTGGGGGAGGACTCAGGAGCACAGCAGCCCCTTGTCACCTTACTTCCCAGGATGGCTGGTTTTTGAGGTTTATCATGTTAGTTTTCTCCTTCTGATTTTAGCCACTGTAGGTCAGTTTGTTCACAGATTTTTGCCAACTTTGGTTCATTTCATTAACTCATCAGAGGTGGGAGTTCTGAGGTCCCTAATCCAGAGGCTTTCAGGGATGTGGTTCCCACTGCCACGCTGGCAGGGAGGGCACAGGAGCCCCAGGTGGAGGCTTTGATCTAGGGCCTTTGGCTCAAGAGACTGGAGCTTCACTGCAAGGCTGCCTGTGGGTTTGGCCTGAGGAAACAACCAAGCCTGGAGCCCAGGCTGCTGGCTATCTGAAGACAGCCTCCCAGTGGGATTTCTCTGAGACAAGAAACAATTATGCAATTTATCCTATTTCTGTTTTAAAGAATAGGGAAATTGACTGCAGAGACAAACCATTTATATAGGCAATGAAGAAGGTGTTTCCATTGCTAATCTGCCTTCAAAGGGGAGGGATTTTGTTTGTAAACTTCAGACCCAGAAAATTGATTGTTCTGCCAACTTTAGACAATTATCTGTCCCCCCTGAGGCACTAAGCTTAGCAGAAATGTTCTTTCTCTGAATGAGTCTCAGCTTTGGATTTCTGCTGGGTTCTCTGTGGAGTGCTAAGTCAGAGATTCCCCCAAAGCAGTGGACCAGGAGGCTTCCTCCAGCCATTGTCCATCCTGCCTGCAGAAGAAAGGACAGAGGGATGGGAGGGCTGCACAGCCTGGCACTGTGTCCCCATAGGGGCTGATGAAGACTCACTGGTCAGGGGCATGGGAAGCAGAGTCCACACTCTCTACTGCCCAGGGGTGGGCATGAGGAGGCAGGCAGATCTGGCCTTGGCCTTGTGGTTTGTTTCCAAGAAAGACCTTAAAGACCAGAAGGGACCCACAGGGCTGGCCTATGCAGGGAGAGAAAAGCTTCTAGGAAACTGAGTTTTGAAGCCAGCCTCCCTTCCTTTCTCCCTCCCTCCCTCCCTTCCTTCCTTCTTTCCCTTCCCTCCCTTCCTCCCTGCCTCCCTTCCTTCCCTCCTTCTTTTCCTCCCTCCCCCTCCTATCTTCCTTCTATCTCTCTCTTTCTTTCTAGCAATCAGTGTATCTTTCCTTCTTTCTTTTGTCTGAACAAGTATTTGTCTCTGCATGTTTGCCTAAAGTCTTCTCTCTGTGCAGTGAGATTCGCCTGTAAAGCAGACTGCACACCCCAGGGAGAGATCATTGTGGAGAAACATCACTGGACACAGCCCCTCTTCATCTGTATCAGACTCCTCCAGTCTCCCCTGCTGCCGCCTTTTTCTCTGCCCCTAAGGGCACCTGTCCCTGGAGAGGCTCTCAGGACAGCATCCTGGACACCCCTTGCCTGACATCCCTCATTTCCACAATGTCTTCAGGCAGCTTTGCCTGCCCTTCTAGCCTGGCTGGTCCCTCACTGCTGATCCTGAGGTTTGGGCCCTGATCCAGGCTTTGGGGAAAGTTTGCTGAGACCAGTTTGGGGATGGGAGGGGCCATGTTGTACCATTTGTCCTGAGCCCAGGGGACTTCCTGCATCATCTCTCTCCTCCATGGGATGCTACTTTCAGGGATTCCTTGGGGACACGGGAGAGCAGGGCTGGCTCAGGCAGGGGCCTGATCATAGTCCAGACAGTGCAGACCCTTCCTGAGGTGTCACGTGGGCCCTCTTCAGTCTTCTTTTCACACAGTAGAGTCACTCCTGTGCCTACCCCATCTGCACTCCATGGAGCAGGGGAAGGCCTGCTGTGGCCAACACCCACATTTGAGTTTTAAATGTGAATACCCGGGGATTGCAATTTACCAAAAGATGAATGAAAAGACCTCTCCCAGTACTTGGTCAAACATTAGTCTGTGATATTTTTCAGATTAAATTAGCATTTAAGCCAGCATACATTTAGCAAAGCAGATTATGCTCCATAATGTGGGTGAGCCTCATCCAATCTGTTGATGTCATTAAAGGAAGATATACTGACCTCCCAAGGGAAGAGAGAATTCTGCCTCTGGACTCCAGCCACTCTTCCTTGGATTCTAGCCTCTGTAATCACATGAGACATTCCTGGACATCTCCTCGTCTCTCTCCTGTTTCTCTGGAAAACCCTGACTAATACAATTCTTGTTAAGCTGCTTTCAAGACGTGTGAAGAAAAAATTAAAAAGAGTCGGTGACATTATTATTTTGCACTAACCAAGATCTTCCTGATGTTGGCATTGCAATGATACTGTGTACTTCTTGGAGTAAGAAAAAGTGCAGTCTCAGTATCCCTCTCACTAATTAGGAAGGCAAATTACCATTTCCTCAAAAGCCCAGAATACTAAATTGGTTGATCAGTAACTCTTGAATTTACATACGACAAATCAGTTGCAACGGAGGATCATAAACCCCTCATATACAGAAGGAAAACAAGTTTGTCAATGTGCAAACCATAAATCTAAGTTCCTACTTCCAACCCCGATGGACCGCATCAAACAGCGGCCAAGGAAGGAAAAACAGCCATGCTGATGTACCCCGGATGCAGCTTCTGGAGAGTACCTCACAGTTTCTGGCCATTTCAGCTAGGACTTTTCTTCTGACAGACTAGAAATGAAAAAAAAAAAGAATTATTTACTTTGTTGGGAAATGTGACAAAAAGTTAAAATTTTACTAGTTCGTAAAATATTTGAAGCTAACTTCTTTTTATAAATAAAATTGTATTTATAATTTAAGTTTTAGTTCTCACCCTTGCTGTCATAAAAATTATTCTAAATTATGTCAGTCTTTGAGGATAAATTTGGAGTATTTGAAAGAGCTTATATTTGGAAAACTGAACAATTTTTATTGCCATGATTTTACTTTATTCTTGACCACACTGATCCCAAAGAAAGTCAAGGTTTTCACCTGTGGATTCAAGATTCCTGTGGCAGCTGCTAAATTCTTTTCCTACAATGCTTGGGCCTCATCAGCATCATATTTGTGCACTTATCCCATCCCCAACCACAGACATGGGTAGGAGGAATGGAGCTCAACGGAGCAGCCTCACTGCCTGTAAGAGTCTGGTTCTCCCATGAAGCATGACTCTTCCACTGCATGTATTTTAGAGTTTCAAAAGCCATTTGGCCTCCATTTCCTTAGATTATGGATAAGACCCATAAACCTGTACTAGGGTCACTGTTCTTCCACCTTCTTTAGCATGTATTTGCAGTCTCATTTCCAGGCTATTTCCTAAGGGAGTTTCCATCTTCCATGGACCACTGCCTGTAGAATTCCCAGAGGAATCCCTTGCCATTCCCTGGAGCCACATCTCGAAATCCACAGCTGTTCTTAGCAGCTGTCTTGCTGGAGGTCAAGCTGCCGCAACTGGTCTGTGCTTCCAGCCACTAGGCAGCCCCAGGTCTTCATTTGAGCACCCACGGCCAGAGGTCTCACCCTGTCCCCGATACCATCCCTTCGCAGCCAGCCACAGTTTCCTTCCTTCTGTTGCTCACACAGTGCTCTCAGCCCCAGATGCCCTTCCTGACACTTTCTCCTAAGGAAATCCAAGTCATCCATCAGGGTCAACTCAAATGTCCACACCCTCTGGGAGCCTGCCCAGGCCCAGAGTTTCCTCTGAACTCCCTTTCCCATTTAAAGCCTGCAGAGGCAGTGCTGCCTAGTAGACATCTTGACTTGGAGTCAGACAGAGCAAGACTCTCTTGGCCCCTCTCTCTGCTCTATATGACCCTGAAATGTGCCCTGGTCTTAGGGAACATCAGCTACATCAGAGAAAGTGAATATGCATGTGATTTGTATCACACAGGCAAGGCATTATTTTTAGATACATTCAGAATACATGTTTACAGAGAACATGCATGTTACATGAAAGAGAAGAGACACAAGGGTCAAGAGATAATTAATATGCATGAGGCTCCTGGGCAGGAAATGTCCACCATGTGCCTTTATACAAGAGGCACCTAAACATGCAGAACCCTGGGGTCTTCGTTCACCACCATTCATGGCGCCCATGCTGGTCCCATGTGTCATCTGTCCAGGAAACATGTAGAACTGTGGCAGTGTGACAGCTGCTTGGCAGCCCTGCTACCATCAGACACACTTGTCCCATGTCTGTCCCACTAAGCCAGTGTGTGTCACAGGACCTTCATCTGTGGGCACTCTTGCCCACACCTCGGCTCTGGTCCTTGTGGTCACACCTGAGTGGGTGAAACTGGCAGAGAAAGAAGAGAAACCGATGGATGTTTGCAACACAGAAATCGGGTCATGTGGCCCTCCCATCTCCTTCCCTCAGCTTCTCGCTGTGTTTTATGAATGGATTTTATAAACCTCTGATTCAAGCACCTTAAATTGCTTCTCAAACCTTTCCATTCTATGAACTCTGGAATAGCTTGCTTGATACAGCAACTGGAGGACACCATTGCATCCGGAGAGCTTCCCACATGATGGTCTATGAGCAAGGGACTTCACCTCCTGGAAGGTGTTTTTCTCTTCTGTAAAAGATGTGATTGTAATCTCTACTTCTCAAGGCTGTTGTGAGAAATGCATAAAATAAGACACGTGGAAGTGTGTGGCAGATAATGGATGCTCAGTAATGTGAAACCTGCCCTTCTTCCCGCAGCTTTTCTCTTCCTCCACTGGGTCTAGACTTCACATTGTCCCTTGGTTTGAGATCCTGAATTCATCCCAAGTCTTATCATCACCCAAAAAGCTTGGAGGGAGCTCCTGGAGAAATCCAGCTTCACACCCCGACACTGATCACTGCCCCTGATGAACTCTGGGGGTGTGGGAGCAGAGGAAACTCATGGCCTGCCCAGGGGTAGTGTCCTCCTGGCACAGGTGGCTGGCAGAGGAGAGTGTGTGGATGGGACATTGTCCTGTGTTGTTGAGGGTTGGAGGGCGGACACTGGAGCAGAAATACCAAGAGCTCAGGAGCATCAGTGGGTCCAGGGCTCACAGGAGTGATGGCAGTTGCAGTGTGGACATTCTGTGAGGGGTGAGATGGAGAAGACACCATGCCTTGGGCAGACCCCAAGGAGAGATTTTTAGGCCCTGCTTGTAGCCTCGCTGCTCTGTAGGCTGTCTTGGCATCAGCACCAACCCAAAGAGCCTCACCGATGCCCTGCTGCCACAGGCCAGGACCTGAGTAATGCAGAATCCCCACCCCACTCCACTTTGGACAGGGACAGCTCAGGCCCTGAGGAGAGCTGGACAATCCCACAGAGCCGTGGTCCCAGGAGGAAGGGCTGCCCTTGCCTGTGGCTAAGGAACAATGATGTCAACCAATGCTACACCTGGAGAATCCCTGTCTGTGATTGGGTTTTAACTTTGGAGCTCTGGCACCACATCCAGATGGGAAAGTGCTCTAGTGTCAGGATGACCTGGGGATGGTGAATAACCCACAGTGTCCTTCTGTTTCTGAGGGTCGTTCCCAGCCCTGCCATTCTAGGACCCACTCAATCCATGGCCCCTGCTGCCCATGCTGGGGCTCAGCATCCCTCTCCTAGAACCCTAGAGCCCGGGGCATCAACATGACTCCCCAAGCCCGTGTGGAACTTAATGAGAAATGGCCAACCTTGTCCTGTGGAGAAACTCAAAGCAGACAGTTTGTATTGTCTCATTCGGTCCATGGTGAGAGTACACAGCAGCATTGCTGCGATGAGGAAATTGAGGCCCAGGTGGCTAAGTTACCCATAACTTGAGTGGAATGGCCAATACCCAGGTTCTCCAGTGAAGACCCTGGCTGTGACTTTGAAGCTCACATGTCCCACAGGGGTAGAGGGAACCTTTCCAGCTGTCTCAAAGGTACAGCTGGCCACTTGTGCTGGCGTGGGAGTAGGGGTGCCTGTGACAGTACCTGTGATGAGAGTGGGTGTGCAGCCACATTTCTAGGGAGGGGAAATGAAGCTGGTTCTGTTCAAATTCCTTCCAGGTGGCTGCAGGTTCCTCATGCCTTTCAGGAGAGCTGAGAAGGGAGCAGAACAGCCCTGCTGGTGGAGATGCAGCACATCCGGCACCACATGCAGCCGCGAAGCACAGACGTGGACGTACACACAGCATTATGCACTGTTTTCATGGATACAATATCTTCTGTCACTTTAAAGAGATTAACGGATTTTAAAAATCTATCTGTATGTCTTCCTGTTTCCTGCAGTCCCTCTCTGCGGTGTGCATTTTGTTCTCCATCATTCATCCCAGAACCTGTCCTTTTCTATCCTGATGTCACTGGCTGCCAGTGACAAGAGGAGGCATCTAAGTCATGTTACCTGTCAGCCAGGATGCACCGTTATTGAAACAACACAATGGGGTCAACCATCCAACCAGCTCCCTGGAGTCACCCCGTCCTGCCATCCCTAAAGTCCTGGGGCAGCCATGGGGCAGCTGGCTGAGGCTGCCAGCCCTGAAGCCAGATTAGCTCTTTAGAGACAACACTGAGCACAGTGACGTGTAGTGGCCTGGAGTCAGAATATTTAGATTAGAATCCTGGCTCTGCCCCTTACCAGCTGTGTGTCCTTGAGCAACTGTCTTGACCTTTCTGTGCCTCAGTTTCATTGACTGTACCTAATTTATGGGGCTTGAGTGTGGATCAGAACAGCACCTGCCCATGGTGGGTGCTAAGTAAGCATTGGCAGCTGTTATTCCCGGAAAGTGCACGGGCCTTCCACGTCAGTGTGGTCAGCAGGGACATACCACAACATGACACTGTCTTCACTTCAGTTTGGATGAATTAACCTCATTTCTCCATGTCCTGTCTTCTGCCTAAAGGAAAAATACCCACAGGCAAGATGTTTGTGCTCTGAAAGTTTAACAAATAAACCTCACTGCCTGCTCCAAAGTCCTGGGGGAACGAGTTAGAAGTTCCTGGAGGGAAGAGGGGTCCAGGAGAGATAAACAGGACACTGACCAGGGGGCTGGGGTTCCTGCAGGCAAGGTGAAGGGCTGTGTTCATTTAAAGTGTTTTCCACTGCTCAGTGTCATCCCCTAGGTGCTGCACCAGTGAGGCAAGTGCCACAGCCCAATTCAAAGAGACTTGCTCAAAAGGGCAATGCCCCTGGAGTGGGCATTCTGGGGAAACACTGCTGGGTCAGACACTCACAGCTCACCCTGGATACAGCCATCCTGTCCTCACTGGGGAGGCTGGGACCCAGCAAGTGAGGCCTTGGGCTGCATGGGTGTCTTTTGCTGAGACAGGAAAGACTAAGGGCTGAGTCTGATGCAGGTGCACCCCACAAGGCAGAGGCAGGATGTAGCGTGCCCTGAGGACTCATCCGTGCTTAGTTAAGGATTCCAACCAGAATCTGCAGAGGTGCATGGCAGGGCACAGCTCTACTTGGACTGAGCTGGAAATGCAGCTGTGTGGCTGAAGTGGCCACTTCTTCCTTTCTGCAAAGCAGCCACAAGGACCTGGGTTGGGGACATGTAAGACCCTCACTCTAGATAACTAAAAAACTAGAACCCAGGCTCCCTTGACCTCTCCCAAAACCCAGATGACATGAGGACCCTCCCACAGCTGAAGGGACAGATTCATGCTGTAGAGTCGGGGGAGTTAGCGTTGGGGGCGCTTGAGTGTTTATCTCAGATGTGTGCCACACAAGAGTCAAAACAAGTTAGCCAAGACTCCAGCAGCCTTCAGTGTGTGAGAGAGGCCAGCACCATGGCCCCAGCCTGAAAGCTGGGCAGGCCACATAATGTGTAGGGCCAAGTGTTAAACGTGGATTTTTTTGTTCAAAATCATGAGGTTCCAGATGGCAGCAGCAGAACATTAAACTATTCTGGGGCCCTTCTGAGCACAAGACTTGACCACACAGGTCTTGACCACAGAGTGGTCTGTCCAGAAGCCAGCAGGTCCCCACTCAGTGTCTGGCATCAGCTCCCTTCATGACCTGGGCTGGCGCAGTCCTAGGGGAATCCCAAAACTTCCCCAGAACATCATCCTCAGGCATTTCCCAACGGGAGCAGCCTCTGGCCTCAGATCTGTCCTTGTTTGACTCACAAATTATCACTCAGACTGAGAAAATTAACACTCAGTGATTACTGAAAGGGTGCATATTGGAACAGATCATTTTCAACTTGAGTTCATCAGGAGATTTAACAGCCAGGCAATGTCCATTAAAACAGCAACAAACATGGGCATGAATGGAAAAGTTCTGACTGGGAACTCATGCTGGCTTGACAGCTGTTCTCAGGGCACAGAATAGAAGTGGGCATTTCCACTCCAGGGAGACCATTGGCGAAGCCTCCATGGAGCCTCTTAGCTGGTTGCCCCTGGGTCTGGGCCACAGGCCTCCCAGTATTGTTGGCCTCAGAAGACGTCTGTGTGGAGGCTCTGTAGAGGGAAACTGAGGCTGTGGGTGATAAGCTGCAGGATCCCATGTGGGGGCAGGAGGCAGCACCAACCCCTTCACCAGGATGTGAGGGGACTGTGGCTCATCAGGGCCCTCGAGGACATAGAGAGCCTGTGTGGTGTTTGAGGAGTCTGGTGAAAGCTGTTTATTCCAGTTTAAGTGGTCGAGGGGCACCTCAGTGAACTCTGGGGGGTTCAGAGCCACACTTCTGGCCTATGGGACAGCAGCCCCAGTATCCCCTGCCCCAGGCCTTGCTCCTCCCCGCTGATGAACGCCCACTCTGCTCCTAGATGCACACCTGTCCTGGAGACACCCAGTTCTCATGCTCTTCCCTGAAGCACCTGAATTAGGCAATCCTGGGTAAATCTCTTTAAGTTACTTACACTTTTATCCACTTTGTTTCCACGATTCCAGTCATATATTTCCCTTGTGTATGTAGGATAAATGTTTCTAAGAATAAAGGACCGTGATTTAAAGTTTTTCCTCTTCTTTCCCTGCCCTGACCACCTGATCACAAACTCGTAGAAATAAATTGGCATCTCATGTTGTGTATCTTTTGATGCACCTAGAGAGATGGTTATATTCATGATTCAGTGGATAAACAAATGTGCACATCTAGCACATTATTGCTAGTTGTCATCTGCTAATAAGCTTACATCTGATAAATGCCAGTATTTCATTAAATGGCTACATGGCACATGAGTCAATCTGTGTGACAGAGAATGTGACAGGTTTTGTACATCCTTTAAAAGACACTCTTCAAGGCTGCCTTTTAAAATAGAAATGTTAAATTATATAACTAAGCAACCTATGCCTTGTTAGACAGCTGACGTTTTCAATAATCACTTTACAAAGGGGAGTGAGATGTGTCTGATCTCCCACTGGCCCCCAAGTAGGAACAGTGACAGTCAGCAGTCATTTACTGATACCTGCTCCATGGCAGGTTCTTCCCCCAGCCCTGGCTGTGGGCAGCCCCCACCTAACAAGGTGCTTCGGTCCATGGGTGGAAGACAAAGGCCTATGGGCTTGGGGAGCAAGTTCTTTCGTGTCCTACACGACCTTCAGCTGCTCGCCTTTCCCAGGAAGCACATCTAGGTTTGGAGGAGGTGGGGCTTACCTGTGGAAACCTGGTCCCTAAGTGACACCACGGCTGCCTACATCAGAATCTGAGCCATCCCCCAGGCTTGCTCCACAATGGTCTTGTCATGTGGAGCAGAGGCAGGAGCAGTCTTGTGGCTGTTGATCATGCACCTCGTCACATCTGTTCCACGATGTTGTATTCTTTTAATTTCCATACACATCTTTGCATAGGCATGTTCCCATGCCAATTGGTGGTCTGCAAGGGTTCCAGAGTGCGCCAGCATTTCTTCAGTCAGTGCCATGCTGTTGGATATTCAGATTTTTTAACCTAGTATAGATAACATGAACATTGCTTAAGAACAGAAGAGTGTTTGTGATTAAGATGCTATCTTAGTGGATATCAAATTGCTGCATCTGATTTTGTTTATCTTTTCCAAAGAAAGAGTAAGTTGTGTGGACTATTCTCATTCTGAAACTGCACACTCACATCCCAGAGATAGAAAATGAGACCTCCTGCCTGCCTTTCACGGAGCATGTGATTATGGAGGTTTCCAGTCCCAGCAAACAGGCCCCGCATTCTTTTCCCTCACTGACTCAGATGCAGTATGTGGCCAGCCCAGATAGTATCCCTCCCTCACATTCTTAAACCTCCAGAGATTAAAGATCACCTGATACATAGAACTGTGGGGTCCCCATCTGGCAAAGCATCGAGTGCAGCCATGGTGCTTACCTATGTGCAAGTGACGAGGTGCTGCTAGATGCCACCAGCCCAGACAGTCAGCAAGCCCACCTCATCAGAGGGCACATCAGATCCCCAAATGAGAAAGCACTCCTAGGAGCCAACATCTGCCAAGATGGGTACAGTAAAGCTTGCAACTTTGCATGTGAGTGCAGACTCAGCCAGGTTATTCTCCTTTGCAGTCTGTTCTGAAAAGTCCAGCCAGATGATGGCTGAAGAGTAGAGAATGGAAGACGGAAGGCAGTTGCTGCTTGCAGGAGAGGCATGCTGTCAGCATTGGCAGGGAGGAAGAGGATGGAAACAGAGCAGCAGATCTGAGAAACCAAAATGCCCAGCAAATAAGGGTGGGTAGCATGGAGCTACTTCCCTGGGTCCAAGAGCCTGATTACTTTATTGTTCCACGAGTTCATGGCTTGCAGTCATCAAGGCAACTGAAACATTGACTGGGGGTCAGTCTTTCCTGTTTAGGGCAGAAATGTGTGGAACTTATTTTTCAATTGTGTCTAGAGAATGACTACCTATAAAATATCCGTGCTTTTTCGGCTGTTCACAAAGCCTCTCTCCCCAAGGTTTGGAAGAACCCCCATGTTTGTGTATGCCCATAGTTCTTCTCAGATAAACAGGCAGACAGACAGACACAGAGCTATTGAACGGCCCTTCCCTGGTTCAGGACAAATGAAGAAATGATAAATTAGAGCCTCCTGAGAAGCACTAAGGATTCCTGGAGGGACACAGTTTCCAGTCTCTGTGAGAAAGATACCCTTAGCATTTCTGCAAGAATCTACCCTTCTCCCTGCCCAGCCTCCTTCCTTCTGTGGGTCACACTACCTGCTTTTTCAAGGAGAACATCCCTGCTCCCTGTCCCTCCCACCTAAGAAGTTTCAAAGGCTGCAATCATGACCCGAGGTAGACTCATCAGACACTGTCTCCAGGAACTTGGATGAGTGAAGGTGGGAGTCTCCAGGGAGTGACCCTGAGATGTGCTCTCTGGACCCCTGCACTTCTGTCTGTCTCAGCCTCAATGGTCAGCTTGTCCTTCAATTCTGTGAGCTTCCCACATCCTCTAAATAATATTCTTCACTGGACTCTCCAGAGGCAGGCTCTGTCACCATTAACTAAATAAACCGTCAGACCAGGGACACTTGGGAGCCACAAGGACAGGACCTCCTGACTGAGTGGAATCAGTGACTGCCTCATCTGCCCTTGGCTTCACTATGCTCTTCTGCCTGCGCCCTGTGGAAGCACAGAGGGCTTGGGCTGAGGCCCCCACCCACCTTCTCACATGCTTACTCCCTTGGTTCTTAGTGGGTTTTCTGTCTCTGCTTTTTAGCATTAACAGGAACATAGTCTTCTCAAACAGAGGAAGCCAGACAGCCCCTGTTTCTGGATCAAGATCTCTGGAACTGTGATGAAAGTGGAAAGTGAACATGAGTCAGCACACCTTATCCTCAAAGCAGCCCTGCTCTGCACTCAGCTCTTCGCCCTGCTCCTGGCAAGTTTGATTTAGCCAGAACCAACAGGGGCCTAGAACCCTCCCAGATGGGACTTCCAGCCGTCATCTCCTGCATGTTGGCCCTTCTCAGAAACAGCATCCTCTATGTTTGCCATCATTACTATGATATGTTTTATTACTCTACTTGATTTACATACTGATATTTAATTATTTAAGAATATATTTCAATTCCCTCATGTTTTCCCTAAAATTAATTTTTTATAAGAATTACACAGAGACACACAAAGTAGCCAACACAGACACACGACTTGCAGGTGGGAGGATGTGAAGCACAGTCAAACATGTTGAGTCACGCTGTGTGAAGACAGCACCATTCTCCAGGATGTTTGAGTGTTTCTCCTGGGGTTTGCTGGCTCCTAGGGCACTTCTGCACCATGGGGCCTCCTCTGCCTGCTGGGCAGGTGTGGGGATGATGTACAGGGAAGAAAGGCAGAGGCAGATGCCAGCCACTATCAGGCAGCCCCAAAGAGTGTCATCCATCAGCTGGGTGTGGTTGTGTAGGGCCTTGGTAACCCTGGTCACCATTTAAAGGTGCTTGGGTTTAGGCTGAAAGATCTGGGACTTGGCAAAGGGACATGTTTGAGAAAAGCTCTCTCTTTTGGGGTGAGTCCTTCCAGGCTCTGGGTTAATCCCTCAGGGAGAGAGTCCAGGCTGGCCCCAGAGGTGTGGAAAAGTTGCTGGAAGTTTCTGGGTTCTAGCCTCTCATGTATGGTAATGAGGATGAACGGGCCTTGCCTACTGCTTGGCAAGTGGGAGATGGGACATTCTCTGTGTGGGATGGGGAGGCTCACAGGCAGCTTGAGCTGGGGTGGGAATCCTCACCAGGCTTTGCCCATGGCTGCTGTCCCATTGAGTGCTACACTCATGCTATGGGCATTGCCTCAAAACCTGAGCCCTTGAGTAATGGAGACATTCATTTCCCATTTTCATAGGTGAGGAAACTGCCGCTGAGGATGGTTTATAAAGATTTGGCAGAGAAGGATTGAAACCCAAGTCTCTTCAATCCCATTGGCCACTTTCCTCTCCACCACCCACTTGAGGGTGGGTGATGACTCCAGGGTTTGTGGGGCGCTTGCCACTCACCCCTGGTGCCAGGAGGTTTGAAGGAGGCTGTGACTATTTTTAAACCAGGATAACTGCATCACCAAGGAAGTGCTTGTGCACCCCGATTGTGAGAGTTGAGGCATCTTCCAAAGTCACTGAATTAGTCATGGGGCCCCAGAGCTCACTGCTAGGCCTCTTAATACTGGCCAGCCACTCAACCCCAATTTCAACTTCCTCAACTGTAGAATGAATGGGGAGACCCTAGGTTACTGCCAAGAAAAACAGAATGTTAGGCTAGGGAGCCCTTCCTGAGACCAAGCCTGACCTCCCTCATGGGAACATTGATAACAGCTCAAAGTAGGGCTTTTGTAAAGACAAACTTATGGCAAGGCAGTGGGAGCACCTGGCCCTGGAGTGTCCTGGAACAGGCAGTGAACTGAAGTATACTGGACATGCAGAGAACAGGGGTCCAGGGCAGTACTCTCCAAGTTTGAGGGTCCCCAAAGGCTGGGGAGGCCCCAAACCTCCCCTCTGCTCCCATGGTCAATTTTCCATGGTAACTTATAGACCTCACTCTCTCCTATTAGAAAGTAAAAATGTCATTGCTACCTGGGTGGCAAGTCACTTCCATCCCATGCTTCTTAAAACTTGCCACCAGCATGTCTCTAAATGTCAGGGTACAGCTTCCTACTCAAGTTTGAATTCTTTTAGAAGCCTCATTCATCTTGTCTTAAAAATGAATTCTGCATTTTATTCCATGATGAATTGTATTAATAAAAAGCTTTAGTTTGTTTACTAAGGAAAAAGCAAATGCTCGAGTCCAAGTGATGAGTGGGAAAGTGTCCCAGATAAGCCCATGGCTGTGAATTCTCCTGGAATCTGCCATGAAACTGACCTTAGAAATAAGGGGTTCCTTAACCCACTCACTTCTGTGAACATACAGGTTGGATGGATGTATTAGCTTCTCTGGGAATTAAGTGTACAGCACAAAATTTAGAAGAGGTTGTCCCTCTGGAACATGGCATGGGTTAGATGCAGCAGTACACAGTTCTGTGCTGGCACAGAGGGTGGGTGGGGGGACTCAGACTCATCTAGTCTCCAGCCTGATCTTGCAGATGTGCATGCCAAGCCCCAATGGGAAGAAGGCCTTGCCCCAGCCTCTCTGCTCTGTGCTTGCCAGCCATCACTCAAGCTGGTGCCCTTCTTACCTCCCAAAGTCTGGGACATCAGCAGCCCCTGCCGACTGCACAACAGGTCTTCATAGTTTGCAAGGAGAGGGAACTAGAGAGACGAAACCTCCTAATGCAGTCCTGTATGACTTCATGATGCTCCCCATTGGCAACATTTGTGCATTTTGGAAATGGTGTCTGACGTTTGCTAATTGAGCCTCATCAAAGTTAATAAAATTAAATTAGGTGTGATCATATTACATTAATTGACATCAAATCAAATTAGACATTTTTGAAAGTCTGAGTTGGCAGAGAAGGCAGCCCCTCACAAGTAAGTTTTTCAGAAAATGAACACAACTTATATAGCAGCAACTCAAAAACCCCAATGAATCATCTGGTAGCTGAGGCCAACCTGTAAACCACCCTCACATGGCTCATATGTACTCTCCTGATGCTGCCAAGTTGTGATCAACCCCAATAGTGGCCCCCACATCATGGCATTGTGAGAGCAACCAAATGGGCTACTGGGCATGGAAGCTGGGATGGAGAACTAAAAACATCCGAATCCAGATGTATTCCATGAGGAAACAGTACTTAGAGCAGAGCACCCTGGTTTGTGGCACTGATACGGAGAGCTGTCCACGGTGCTGGAACATCCCCTGACCTCCCACTACCCCACCGCCTCCCGCCACAAAGTCCAGCTAAACCAGAGGAGGGTTGGATGCCAAATGCAAGGCAGATGCTGATGGAAAGTGGGGTGTGTGGTTCCTGTTCCTGCAGGGCCCTTCGCAGACTAAAAAGCTGTGCACGTGCTGGACCAGTCAACTCCTGCAGTAGCCTCCTCAGAAGCTCAGAGCAGGCACTAGGCAGTCAGAGGCTGTGCTGTTACCTGAGAGGTCCACTCTGCTGTCCAGCTGCCCTGCCCTAACTCCGATAATGCCCAGGGTGGGATACCAAGAACTGTGGCCATGGTCTAGCCACAGCCAAGAGAGGCTGCTTTGATGATTTTTCTGATGGAGAATACAAGCTTTGTGTTAGTTCATTCATTTAAAGGCAATACCCAACTTCCCTGCACCTTAGTTTTCTCATTTCTAAAATGTAGACCATCATTCTCAGCAAACTGACACAAGAACAGAAAATCAAACACCGCACATTCTCACTCATAGGTGGTTGTTGAACAATGAGAACACATGGACACAGAGAGGGGAGCATCACACACTGGGATCCGTCAGGGGAAAATAGGGGAGGGACAGCGTGGAGTGGGGAGTTGGGGAGAGATAGCATGGGGAGAAATGCCAGATATAGGTGATGGGGAGGAAGGCAGCAAATCACACTGCCATGTGTGTATCTATACAACAATCTTGCATGTTCTTCACATGTACCCCCAAACCTAAAATGCAATAAAAAAATAGTACCTACTGCATTTGATCTTTTGTAAGAATCTACTGAGATAATCCATAGAAAGCTCTAAGCCTGGTGCCTGGCACAGAGTAATTCATAGCTGTTACTATCATCATCATTATCATCATCATCATCATTTCTTGAATACTGCATTATCAATTCATTCACTGAATCAACCATTCAAATGCTCTACAAAGCTTACCAAGTGGTGACCATGTGCTGAGTTCATTGTTTCCATGGACTCATGCCTCAAGGAGAATATGCTGGACAGAGGAACTGCAGGAGCTGTGTAGGAATAGAAGGGGGTCTGGCCCCCTGGTTGTGCTGCAGTGATGGTTCATTCTCAGAACCAGGGCGGGCTGCAGTGGGCACACTAGCATCATTCTTTCTCATAGGAGCAGCCCCATGGCAGGGCCGGTCTGTGGCATGCAGTCTAGCAGCCTGCTCCGGACCCACCCAGGAGATACCTTTGTCCCTATAGGGACACCTGGGGACTGTTCCCAGGGAGTACCCAGCTGCCTCCTCCTCAGGACTGACTGGGGAAGCTGTGGCTGCAGAACCCCAGAGGCTGCCGAGGAAAGGTGAAGAAAAAGCTTTCTGCTGTGGGGGGCTCTAATTTTTGTCTTTTTTTTTTTTTTTTTTTTTTTAGTAGAGACGGAGTTTCACCATGTTGGCCAGGGTGGTCTCGATCTCTTGACCTCATGATCCACCCACCTCGGCCTCCCAAAGTGCTAGGATTACAAGAGTGAGCCACCGTGTCCGGCCTCATTTTTCTTACAGTGTTGAGTACTTGAAAACTATTGAAGAGCAGATGGAGGTGTGAGTTTTCACCTCATCATTTTAAGTGTAAAACAGGTAAAAGAGGCATTTCCTTGAAATTATATACTAGTTTTCTTTTTTCTTGAGACGGAGTTTCGCTCTTGGTACTCAGGCTGGAGTGCAATGGTCGCGACCTCGGTTCACCGCAACCTCCACCCCCTGGGTTCAAGCAATTCTCCTGCCTCAGCCTCCTGAGTAGCTGGGACTACAGGCGCGCGCCTCTGTGCCCAGCTAATTTTTGTATTTTTAGTAGAGACGGGGTTTCACCTTGCTGGCCAGGATGGTCTCGATCTCTTGACCACGTGATCCATCCGCCTTGGCCTCCCAAAGTGCTAGGATTACAAGCGTGAGCCATTGTGCCTGGCCTCGTTTTTCTTACGGTGTTGAGTACTTGAAAACTTTTGAAGAGCAGATGGAGATGTGAGTTTTCACCTCATCATTTTAAGTGTAAAACAGGTAAAAGAGGCATTTCCTTGAAATTATATACTAGTTTTCATAATTTACTTTGCAGCATCATGAATGCCCTTATTTTAAAAAGTAGGAGTAGTTAGTGTAAATTGTTACTATTAGTACAAATAGTTAAGCCAATATTTGAAAAAAATTATAGTTTTTTAATAAATGTTTTATTTTAAATTACTTTTAGATTCACACAGAAATTGGGAAGAAAATGCAGATTTCCTGTGTAGACTCAACCTAGTTTCCCCTTTTATTAACATACCAACATGTATCAGATATGTTATTAATATCTTTTTTTTTTTGAGATGGAGTCTTGCTTGCCCAGGCTGGAGGGCATTGGTGTGATCTCAGCTCACTGCAGCCTCTGCCTCCCAGCTTCAAGCAACTCTCCTGCCTCAGTCTCCCAAGTAGCTGAGATTACAGGTGCCTGCCATCATGCCTAGCTAATTTTTGTATTTTTAGGAGAGACAGGGTTTCTATAAATATATATATATATATATATATA